>NC_134356.1:669788960-670119317 GCF_048569485.1 Anomaloglossus baeobatrachus | reverse complement strand
TTTACTGGCTCATCACGTGACAAGTTAGTGTGGTTGGTGGCAACATATTGCTCATAATATAAAAAAAGCTTGTCAATTCTCATTTAAGATTGGTTCCTATGCTTTTGATGGGCTCTCTAAGAATTAGTCAACTTTCAACGTATTTTACCTTTCACTGTGGACAGATCAAGCTTTGAGAGGTCAGTAGCTGGCTCAAAATTAGAGCAAGTTCATTAAAAGAGAGTAGATATGGGGCAAAAGTGGCCGGTTAGCTCAATCGGTTAGAGCGTGGTGCTAATAACGCCAAGGTTGCGGGTTCGACCCCCGTGCTGGCAATTCCTTTGGCTCTCTGTTCACATCCAGTGACTTTTGGAAAAAGATCCGTAGGTTTTATGCATCCAATGTGTAAAATTATATTACAAACTTGAAATAACTTGGTTAGAGTAAAAGAGTGGCTATGTTACATCGTCGTTAACCTTAAAGTATGACAGAGTAACGAATTGAAGCAAAATAGAAATATAATCTATTGTATGGCCAGAGCATTCAGTTTCTAAGCGTTTTTTAAGAAGTTTTGGGCAACTGGAATTCGATAAAACTGTAAGTGTTGACAGTTAAGTCTATCACTAATTGTAATGCAGTCAAAAACTAATCCAAGCAATGGCGTAATTTACTGGCTCATCACGTGACAAGTTAGAGTGGTTGGTGGCAACATATTGCTCATAATATAAAAAAAGCTTGTCAATTCTCATTTAAGATTGGTTCCTATGCTTTTGATGGGCTCTCTAAGAATTAGTCAACTTTCAACGTATTTTACCTTTCACTGTGGACAGATCAAGCTTTGAGAGGTCAGTAGCTGGCTCAAAATTAGAGCAAGTTCATTAAAAGAGAGTAGATATTAGGTAAAAGTGGCCGGTTAGCTCAACCAGTTAGAGCGTGGTGCTAATAACGCCAAGGTTGCGGGTTCGACCCCCGTGCTGGCCATTCCTTTGGCTTTCTGTTCACATCCAGTGACTTTTGGAAAAAGATCCGTAGGTTTTGTCTATCCAATGTGTAAAATTAATTTACAAACCTGAAATAACTTGGTTAGAGTAAGAGAGTGGCCATGTTACATCGTCGTTAACCTTTAAGTATTACAGAGTAACGAATTGAAGCAAAATAGAAATATAATTTATTGTATGGCCAGAGATTTCAGTTTCTAAGTGTTTTTTAAGAAGTTTTGGGCAACTGGAATTCGATATAACTGTAAATATTGACAGCTAAGTCTATCACTAATTGTAATGCAGGCAAAACTAATCCAAGCAACCTGAAGCAAAATAGAAATATAACCTGTTGTATGGCCAGAGATTTCAGTTTCTAAGCGTTTTTTAAGAAGTTTTGGGCAACTGGAATTTGATATACCTGTAAATATTGACAGCTAAGTCTATCACTAGTTGTAATGCAGGCAAAACTAATCCAAGCAACTTGAAGCAAAACAGAAATATAATCTATTGTATGGCCAGAGATTTCAGTTTCTAAGCGTTTTTTAAAAAGTTTTGGGCAACTGGAATTCGATATAACTGTAAATATTGACAGCTAAGTCTATCACTAATTGTAATGCAGGCAAAAACTAATCCAAGCAATGGCGTAATTTACTGGCTCATCACGTGACAAGTTAGAGTGGTTGGTGGCAACATATTGCTCATAATATAAAAAAAGCTTGTCAATTCTCATTTAAGATTGGTTCCTATGCTTTTGATGGGCTCTCTAAGAATTACTCAACTTTCAACGTATTTTACCTTTCACTGTGGACAGATCAAGCTTTGAGAGGTCAGTAGCTGGCTCAAAATTAGAGCAAGTTCATTAAAAGAGAGTAGATATGGGGCAAAAGTGGCCGGTTAGCTCAATCGGTTAGAGCGTGGTGCTAATAACGCCAAGGTTGCGGGTTCGACCCCCGTGCTGGCCATTCCTTTGGCTTTCTGTTCACATCCAGTGACTTTTGGAAAAAGATCCGTAGGTTTTATCCATCCAATGTGTAAAATTAATTTACAAACTTGAAATAACTTGGTTAGAGTAAGAGAGTGGCCATGTTACATCGTCGTTATCCTTAAAGTATGACAGAGTAACGAATTGAAGCAAAGTAGAAATATAATCTATTGTATGGCCAGAGATTTCAGTTTCTAAGCGTTTTTTAAGAAGTTTTGGGCAACTGGAATTCGATATAACTGTAAATATTGACAGCTAAGTCTATCACTAATTGTAATGCAGGCAAAAACTAATCCAAGCAATGGCGTAATTTACTGGCTCATCACGTGACAAGTTAGAGTGGTTGGTGGCAACATATTGCTCATAATATAAAAAAAGCTTGTCAATTCTCATTTAAGATTGGTTCCTATGCTTTTGATGGGCTCTCTAAGAATTAGTCAACTTTCAACGTATTTTACCTTTCACTGTGGACAGATCAAGCTTTGAGAGGTCAGTAGCTGGCTCAAAATTAGAGCAAGTTCATTAAAAAAGAGTAGAAATGGGACAAAAGTGGCCGGTTAGCTCAATCGGTTAGAGCGTGGTGCTAATAACGCCAAGGTTGTGGGTTCGACCCCCGTGCTGGCCATTCCTTTGCTTTCTGTTCACATTCAGTGACTTTTGGAAAAAGATCCATAGGTTTTATCCATCCAATGTGTAAAATTAATTTACAAACTTGAAATAACTTGGTTAGAGTAAGAGAGTGGCCATGTTACATCGTCGTTAATCTTAAAGTATGACAGAGTAACGAATTGAAGCAAAATAGAAATATAATCTATTGTATGGCCAGAGATTTCAGTTTCTAAGCGTTTTTTAAGAAGTTTTGGGCAACTGGAATTTGATATAACTGTAAATATTGACAGCTAAGTCTATCACTAGTTGTAATGCAGGCAAAAACTAATCCAAGCAATGGTGTAATTTACTGGCTCATCACGTGACAAGTTAGAGTGGTTGGTGGCAACATATTGCTCATAATATAAAAAAAGCTTGTCAATTCTCATTTAAGATTGGTTCCTATGCTTTTCATGGGCTCTCTAAGAATTAGTCAACTTTCAACGTATTTTACCTTTCACTGTGGACAGATCAAGCTTTGAGAGGTCAGTAGCTGGCTCAAAATTAGAGCAAGTTCATTAAAAGAGAATAGATATGGGGCAAAAGTGGCCGGTTAGCTCAATCGGTTAGAGCATGGTGCTAATAACGCCAAGGTTGCGGGTTCGACTCCCGTGCTGGCCATTCCTTTGGCTTTCTGTTCACATCCAGTGACTTTTGGAAAAAGATCCGAAGGTTTTATCCATCCAATGTGTAAAATTAATTTACAAACTTGAAATAACTTGGTTAGAGTAAGAGAGTGGCCATGTTACATCGTCGTTAACCTTAAAGTATGACAGAGTAACGAATTGAAGCAAAATTGAAATACAATCTATTGTATGGCCAGAGATTTCAGTTTCTAAGCATTTTTTAAGAAGTTTTGGGCAACTGGAATTCGATATAACTGTAAATATTAACAGCTAAGTCTATCACTAATTGTAATGCAGGCAAAACTAATAAAAGCGACTTGAAGCAAAATAGAAATATAATCTATTTTATGGCCAGAGATTTCAGTTTCTAAGCGTTTTTTAAGAAGTTTTGGACAACTGGAATTCGATATAACTGTAAATATTGACAGCTAAGTCTATCACTAATTGTAATGCAGGCAAAACTAATCCAAGCAACTTGAAGCAAAATAGAAATATAATGTATTGTATGGCCAGAGATTTCAGTTTCTAAGTGTTTTTTAAGAAGTTTTGGGCAACTGGAATTCGATATAACTGTAAATATTGACAGCTAAGTCTATCACTAATTGTAATGCAGGCAAAAACTAATCCAAGCAATGGCGTAATTTACTGGCTCATCACGTGACAAGTTAGAGTGGTTGGTGGCAACATATTGCTCATAATATAAAAAAAGCTTGTCAATTCTCATTTAAGATTGGTTCCTATGCTTTTGATGGGCTCTCTAAGAATTAGTCAACTTTCAACGTATTTTACCTTTCACGGTGGACAGATCAAGCTTTGAGAGGTCAGTAGCTGGCTCAAAATTAGAGCAACTTCATTAAAAGAGAGTAGATATGGGGCAAAAGTGGCCGGTTAGCTCAATCGGTTAGAGCGTGGTGCTAATAACGCCAAAGTTGCGGGTTCGACCCCCGTGCTGGCCATTCCTTTGGCTTTATGTTCACATCCAGTGACTTTTGGAAAAAGATCCGTAGGTTTTATCTATCCAATGTGTAAAATTAATTTACAAACCTGAAATAACTTGGTTATAGTAAGAGAGTGGCCATGTTACATCGTCGTTAACCTTAAAGTATGACAGAGTAACGAATTGAAGCAAAATAGAAATATAATCTATTGTATGGCCAGAGATTTCAGTTTCTAAGTGTTTTTTAAGAAGTTTTGGGCAACTGGAATTCGATATAACTGTAAATATTGACAGCTAAGTCTATCACTAATTGTAATGCAGGCAAAACTAATCCAAGCAACTTGAAGCAAAATAGAAATATAACCTATTGTATGGCCAGATATTTCAGTTTCTAAGCGTTTTTTAAGAAGTTTTGGGCAACTGGAATTCGATATAACTGTAAATATTGACAGCTAAGTCTATCACTAATTGTAATGCAGGCAAAACTAATCCAAGCAACTTGAAGCAAAATAGAAATATAACCTATTGTATGGCCAGAGATTTCAGTTTCTAAGCGTTTTTTAAGAAGTTTTGGGCAACTGGAATTCAATATAACTGTAAATATTGACAGCTAAGTCTATCACTAATTGTAATGCAGGCAAAAACTAATCCAAGCAATGGCGTAATTTCCTGGCTCATCACGTGACAAGTTAGAGTGGTTGGTGGCAACATATTGCTCATAATATAAAAAAAGCTTGTCAATTCTCATTTAAGATTGGTTCCTATGCTTTTGATGGGCTCTCTAAGAATTAGTCAACTTTCAACGTATTTTACCTTTCACTGTGGACAGATCAAGCTTTGAGAGGTCAATAGCTGGCTCAAAATTAGAGCAAGTTCATTAAAAGAGAGTAGATATGGTGCAACAGTGGCCGGTTAGCTCAATCGGTTAGAGCGTGGTGCTAATAACGCCAAGGTTGCGGGTTCGACCCCAGTGCTGGCCATTCCTTTGGCTTTCTGTTCACATCCAGTGAGTTTTGGAAAAAGATCCGTAGGTTTTATCCATCCAATGTGTAAAATTAATTTACAAACTTGAAATAACTTGGTTAGAGTAAGAGAGTGGCCATGTTGCATCGTCGTTAACCTTAAAGTATGACAGAGTAAAGAATTGAAGCAAAATAGAAATATAATCTATTGTATGGCCAGAGATTTCAGTTTCTAAGCGTTTTTTAAGAAGTTTTGGGCAACTGGAATTCGATATAACTGTAAATATTGACAGCTAAGTCTATCACTAATTGTAATGCAGGCAAAACTAATCCAAGCGACTTGGAGTAAAATAGAAATATAATCTATTGTATGGCCAGAGATTTCAGTTTCTAAGCGTTTTTTAAAAAGTTTTGGGCAACTGGAATTCGATATAACTGTAAATATTGACAGCTAAGTCTATCACTAATTGTAATGCAGGCAAAAACTAATCCAAGCAATGGCGTAATTTACTGGCTCATCACGTGACAAGTTAGAGTGGTTGGTGGCAACATATTGCTCATAATATAAAAAAAGCTTGTCAATTCTCATTTAAGATTGGTTCCTATGCTTTTGATGGGCTCTCTAAGAATTAGTCAACTTTCAACGTATTTTACCTTTCACTGTGGACAGATCAACCTTTGAGAGGTCAGTAGCTGGCTCAAAATTAGAGCAAGTTCATTAAAAGAGAGTAGATATGGGGCAAAAGTGGCTGGTTAGCTCAATCGGTTAGAGCGTGGTACTAATAACACCAAGTTTGCGGGTTCGACCCCCGTGCTGGCCATTTATTTGGCTTTTTGTTCACATCCAGTGACTTTTGGAAAAAGATCCGTAGGTTTTATCCATCCAATGTGTAAAATTAATTTACAAACTTGAAATAACTTGGTTAGAGTAAGAGAGTGGCCATGTTACATCGTCGTTAACCTTAAAGTATGACAGAGTAACGAATTGAAGCAAAATTGAAATATAATCTATTGTATGGCCAGAGATTTCAGTTTCTAAGCGATTTTTAAGAAGTTTTGGGCAACTGGAATTCGATATAACTGTAAATATTGACAGCTAAGTCTATCACTAATTGTAATGCAGGCAAAAACTATTCCAAGCAATGGCGTAATTTACTGGCTCATCACGTGACAAGTTAGAGTGGTTAATGGCAACATATTGCTCATAATATAAAAAAAGCTTGTCAATTCTCATTTAAGATTGGTTCCTATGCTTTTGATGGGCTCTCTAAGAATTAGTCAACTTTCAACGTATTTTACCTTTCACTGTGAACAGATCAAGCTTTGAGAGGTCAGGAGCTGGCTCAAAATTACAGCAAGTTCATTAAAAGAGAGTAGATATGGGGCAAAAGTGGCCGGTTAGCTCAATTGGTTAGAGCGTGGTGCTAATAACGCCAAGGTTGCGTGTTCGACCCCCGTGCTAACCATTCCTTTGGCTTTCTGTTCACATCCAGTGACTTTTGGAAACAGATCCGTAGGTTTTATCCATCCAATGTGTAAAATTAATTTACAAACTTGAAATATTTTGGTTAGAGTAAGAGAGTGGCCATGTTACATCGTCGTTAACCTTAAAGTATGACAGAGTAACGAATTGAAGTAAAATAGAAATATAATCTATTGTATGGCCAGAGATTTCAGTTTCTAAGCGTTTTTTAAGAAGTTTTGGGCAACTGGAATTCGATATAACTGTAAATATTGACAGCTAAGTCTATCACTAATTGTAATGCAGGCAAAAACTAATCCAAGCAATGGCGTAATTTACTGGCTCATCACGTGACAAGTTAGAGTGGTTGGTGGCAACATATTGCTCATAATATAAAAAAAGCTTGTCAATTCTCATTTAAGATTGGTTCCTATGCTTTTGATGGGCTCTCTAAGAATTAGTCAACTTTCAACGTATTTTACCTTTCACTGTGGACAGATCAAGCTTTGAGAGGTCAGTAGCTGGCTCAAAATTAGTGCAAGTTCATTAAAAGAGAGTAGATATGGGGTAAAAGTGGCCGGTTAGCTCAATCAGTTAGAGCGTGGTGCTAAAAATGCCAAGGTTGTGGGTTCGACCCCCGTGCTGGCCATTCCTTTGGCTTTCTGTTCACATCCAGTGACTTTTGGAAAAAGATCCGTAGGTTTTATCCATCCAATGTGTAAAATTAATTTAGAAACTTGAAATAACTTGGTTAGAGTAAGAGAGTGGCCATGTTACATCGTCGTTAACCTTAAAGTATGACAGAGTAACGAATTGAAGCAAAATAGAAATATAATCTATTGTATGGCCAGAGATTTCAGTTTCTAAGCGTTTTTTAAGAAGTTTTGGGCAACTGGAATTCGATATAACTGTAAATATTGACAGCTAAGTCTATCACTAATTGTAACGCAGGCAAAACTAATCCAAGCGACTTGAAGCAAAATAGAAATATAATCTATTTTATGGCCAGAGATTTCAGTTTCTAAGCGTTTTTTAAGAAGTTTTGTGCAACTGGAATTCGATATAACTGTAAATATTGACAGCTAAGTCTATCACTAATTGTAATGCAGGCAAAACTAATCCAAGCAACTTGAAGCAAAATAGAAATATAATCTATTGTATGGCCAGAGATTTCAGTTTCTTAGCGTTTTTTAAGAAGTTTTGGGCAACTGGAATTCGATATAACTGTAAATATTGACAGCTAAGTCTATCACTAATTGTAATGCAGGCAAAAACTAATCCAAGCAATGGCGTAATTTACTGGCTCATCACGTGACAAGTTAGAGTGGTTGGTGGCAACATATTGCTCATAATTAGAGTTGAGCGTGGTTCGCGGTTCGTGGTTCTCCAGTTCTAGGCTCGAGTGATTTTGGGGGTTGTTCGAGATCGAACTAGAACTCGAGCTTTTTGCAAAAGCTCGATAGTTCTAGATACGTTCGAGAACGGTTCTAGCAGCAAAAAGCATGGCTTTTTACAGCTACAGTGTGCAGGAGCCATCGCTGTCAGCCTGCCAGAAGCTGGTAACCAAGATAAACATTGGGTATCCAAGCAAAGCGCTTTGGTTAGTAACCCGATGTTTATCCTAGTTACGTGCAGGAAGCCCACACTTCCCCGCTCAGCTCACTCCGCCCCCTCCTGCCCGCGGCATGTACACACGTACACACACACACACACACACACACTCACATACACACGGTCCCGCTCGGCTTACCTGCGGTGATGAAGTCCCGCCATCCCGACCTCAGCGCTGTCACTGTCCTCCATGGCCGCCGCTTGTCACATCACCTCTCGCTTCCGACCCGAGACTGACTAGCGGTGACGTCACGGGCCTCTCGCGATACTTGGTGTGAAGACGCCGGTCATTGAACTCAGTGACAGTGGCTGTCAGTGGGCTGGAGATCAGCGCAGGTAATGTACCTCGCTGACAGCAGCACTTGTCATGCCCTGCAGTGACCTGGGCTGACCCATTGATGTTAGCTCAGGTCACTGCATTGCTCTCCCAGCCAATGGGGAACATCCTGCTCTTCATTGACTGGGACAGTGTGGATCGTCATGGCAACCCCTTGGATTACAGCAGACCTGGATTTGTTTTTCATTCTAATAAATTGGTTAAAGAGGGAATGTTTTGGGGAGTGTTTTTTCAAATAAAAATGTGTTTGTCGTCTATTTTTTTTATTACTGACTGGGTTGGTGATGTCGGGTATCTGATAGACACCTGACCTCACCAACCTTAGGGCTTGATGCCAGGTGACATTACACATCTGGTATTAACCTCATATATTACCCCGTTTGCCACCGCACCAGGGCGCGGGATGAGCTGGGGCGAAGCACCAGGATTGGCGCATCTAATGGATGCGCCACTTCTGGGGCTGCTGCGGCCTGCTATTTTTAGGCTGGGGAGAGTCCAATAACCATGGACCTCCCTAGTCTGAGAATATCAGGCCCCAGCTGTCTGCTTTACCTTGGCTGGTGATCCAATTTTGGGGGACCCCTACGTGTTTTTTTTTTAATTATTTATTTAATTTAAAATAACAGCGTGGGGTGCCCTCAGTTTTGGATTACCAGCCAAGGTGAGGTTGCCAGCTGTGGTCTGCAGGCTGCAGCCGTCTGCTTTACCCTAGGTGGCTACAAAACTAGGGGGAACCCTACGTCATTTTTTTTTTCATTTTTTTGGCTAAATACAAAGCTAAGCACCCCTTAGTGCCACATGAAAGGCACCAAAGGGTGCTCCACTTTTTCTCCACTTTTACCCACTTTTTCTCCATTTTTTTCTCCACTTTTTCTCCATTTTTTCTCCATTTTTTCTCCACTTTTTCTCCACTTTTTCTCCACTTTTTCTCCACTTTTTCTCCATTTTTTTCTCCACTTTTTCCCCACTTTTTCTCTATTTTTTCTCCACTTTTTCTCCACTTTTTCTCCGTTCTTTTTCTATGGTCAGTCTACCCATTAGCTCTGCCATGCATACTGTAGCTCTACACCTACTGCACATGTTACTTTATGATTGACATCTCTTTCGTACCAGAGCTGTCTAAGCCTACTCTGACCCCATATTTGTCATTACTATATTGTCCTTGTACTGTATTATGACATTTGTATCATGTGTTTCATTTCTTGCTGTGTTGCAATTTTTTTGCTGCATCCCAATTGTACCTCTACATTGTTCGAGTTTATGTTATTGTTATCTCACTCTTATGTGATACTGTTTATTGTCATTTTTCATGATTACAAGCAGATAAGTCCAATCTGACGAAGGCTCAGGCCGAAACGTCATTTGTAACTTGTTTTGGACAAAAACATATATGCTTATGAAAATTTTTTTTTCTTAATAAGGACCAATAAAGAGTGATTTTGCATTACTATCCGTTGTGACTTACTGACTTAGTCTGGGAGATTTAGAGTGCCGAGGTTACTAGAGATGAGCGAACCGGTCGCGGTTCGGCTCGAGGTTGGTTCGCCGAACGGACCTCCCGTTCGAGTTCGGTTCGTCAAACGTTCGATGAACCGAACTCGAACTGCATAGGAAACAATGGCAGGCAATCACAAACACAGAAAAACACCTAGAAAACACCCTCAAAGGTGTCCAAAAGGTCACAAACAACTCACAACACATGGGAAAGTGACAAGGACATATACTCATGCGAAAACAAAAGAGCTGGACAAGGAAAAAGAGGAGGACACACAGATATATGAGTATATGCAAGGAAACATGCCATTATTGTGCAACTTGAGCCCTGCTCATTCTTGGCTTCCAATCTTGATAAATTGCCTGAGCTCGCCACGTACGTCTTGGGGATCTTGTCGTGTCCTGCAGCCAGCGTTCTCTATGAACCTGTCTTCAGTGCTGCTGTGGGTCTGCTGGCAGATAAGCACACGTGTCTGTCCACTGACAATGTGGACATGGCTCTCAGAGGACTTTTCTTCCCCGGGGTCAGCCAGGGGACGGGAAAGGCACGCGTATTTTTGAGAGTGCTTCATGCAAAGCATCTTTTTCTTTTTCAAAAGGGGGCTCAACCGATGCCAGTCAAGTGGGGTGTGTGTGGCCCAGTGAGTGGCAACGAGGGAGACTGTGGTTGGAGTCCCCTCGCTGTGTTTCTAAAAGAACCAAGATGAACAAGTCATGGCTCTCAGAGGACTTTTCTTCCCCGGGGTCAGCCAGGGGACGGGAAAGGCACGCGTATTTTTGAGAGTGCTTCATGCAAAGCATCTTTTTCTTTTTCAAAAGGGGGCTCAACCGATGCCAGTCAAGTGGGGTGTGTGTGGCCCAGTGAGTGGCAACGAGGGAGACTGTGGTTGGAGTCCCCTCGCTGTGTTTCTAAAAGAACCAAGATGAACAAGTCATGGCTCTCAGAGGACTTTTCTTCCCCGGGGTCAGCCAGGGGACGGGAAAGGCACGCGTATTTTTGAGAGTGCTTCATGCAAAGCATCTTTTTCTTTTTCAAAAGGGGGCTCAACCGATGCCAGTCAAGTGGGGTGTGTGTGGCCCAGTGAGTAGCAACGAGGGAGACTGTGGTTGGAGTCCCCTCGCTGTGTTTCTAAAAGAACCAAGATGAACAAGTCATGGCTCTCAGAGGACTTTTCTTCCCCGGGGTCAGCCAGGGGACGGGAAAGGCACGCGTATTTTTGAGAGTGCTTCATGCAAAGCATCTTTTTCTTTTTCAAAAGGGGGCTCAACCGATGCCAGTCAAGTGGGGTGTGTGTGGCCCAGTGAGTGGCAACGAGGGACACTGTGGTTGGAGTCCCCTCGCTGTGTTTCTAAAAGAACCAAGATGAACAAGTCATGGCTCTCAGAGGACTTTTCTTCCCCGGGGTCAGCCAGGGGACGGGAAAGGCACGCGTATTTTTGAGAGTGCTTCATGCAAAGCATCTTTTTCTTTTTCAAAAGGGGGCTCAACCGATGCCAGTCAAGTGGGGTGTGTGTGGCCCAGTGAGTGGCAACGAGGGAGACTGTGGTTGGAGTCCCCTCGCTGTGTTTCTAAAAGAACCAAGATGAACAAGTCATGGCTCTCAGAGGACTTTTCTTCCCCGGGGTCAGCCAGGGGACGGGAAAGGCACGTGTATTTTTGAGAGTGCTTCATGCAAAGCATCTTTTTCTTTTTCAAAAGGGGGCTCAACCGATGCCAGTCAAGTGGGGTGTGTGTGGCCCAGTGAGTGGCAACGAGGGAGACTGTGGTTGGAGTCCCCTCGCTGTGTTATACATGCTTTTAGAAGGGCATGACATGGCTTGGAGGTTGACTTTCATAAAATGCAAACTGTTGGCTACCAAAATGCTGCCTTTCCAACAACTGTGGTTATAGGCAATGAGGAACATACTGATGAAGATGAGACGCAGATACCCGATTGGGATGACAACTTAAATATTCGGTCAGGGCAAGAAGAAACTCGGTCTGAGGGGGAGGGGAGTGCAAACACAACAATTGATGATGAAGTTCTAGATCCCACCTACTGTCAACCCACAGTCAGACACTCGAGGAGGTCAATAGAGGCGGTGGAGGAGGATGCAACCGACGTCGAAGTAACTTGGCGCCTTCCTGGACACAGTCGGAGCACTGGTAGCACGTCTACAACTGCATCCTCAGCCACCACTCTGCCTCTGAGCATTATTCGGGGTGGATCAACAGGTCGCATGGCCTCTAAGCCTTGCCTAGCCTGGTCCTTTTTTGACATAAAAAAAGATCGGCCAAATTATGTGATCTGTAACATTTGCCATGGTTATCTTAGTAGAGGTCAAAACCTCAGCAGTTTGACAACTTCTTCCATGAATCGTCACATGAATAAATATCATATGGCCTGGTGGGAAGCTCACCGTGCTGCAATGCGGCCTAGTGGAGCCAACCATCCACCGCCTGCCTTTTCCAGGGCATCCGCGCGCTCGTCATCTTCTAGGACTGTGGGGACAGCTGTCACACCTGTTTTTCCACCCACAACTTCCACCACTGTAACCGCAACAGGCAGTTTGCTTGGTAGGTCGTCAGTTGGTTTGGAAGGGGAAACAAGTGAGTGTGTACAGCTCTCTCAGACATCGATAGCACCAACTTTGGATGAAGGCAACATCATGTCTCCGCCTGCACTTTCCTCCCAAAGCTGCATTTTTCCAGGGACACCCTACTCAACACCGTCTACACACAGCAGCCAGATCTCTGTCCCTCAGATGTGGTCAAATAAAAGGCCACTTCCTTCGACCCATGACAAAGCAAAGAGGTTGACTCTATCCCTCTGTAAGCTGTTGGCTACAGAAATGCTGCCTTTCCGCCTAGTGGACACACAGGATTTTAGAGACCTTATATCTGTCGCTGTGCCCCAGTACCAGATGCCTAGTCACCACTACTTCTCTAAGAAAGGTGTGCCCGCGCTACACCAGCATGTCGCACACAATATCACCGCTTCCTTGAGAAACTCTGTGTGTGAACGGGTGAATTTCAGCACCGATACTTGGACCAGTAAGCATGGACAGGGACGTTACATGTCGCTGACTGGGCACTGGGTAACTATGGTGATAGATGGTGAAGGGTCTGCTGCACAAGTCTTGCCGTCCCCACGACTTGTGTGTCAATCCTCTGTCTGTCCAAGTTCCGCCACTGCTTCTGCATCCTCCACCTCATCTGGGTCCTCCACCTCCGCCCCAAGCCTGCCTGGTCAGGCCACCAGCGTTCTCACTGCGCAGAAGGAATCACGCACCCCTCATTACTATGCTGGCAGCAGAGCGCAACGGCATCAGGCGGTCTTTAGCTTGACATGTCTTGGGAATAAGAGTCACACAGCTGAGGAGTTGTGGTCAGCTCTGCGGTCCGAGTTTAATAAATGGTTAGCTCCACTCAACCTGCAGCCTGGTAAGGCCGTGTGCGACAATGCTGCAAACCTGGGTGCGGCCCTTCAACTGGGCAAGGTGACACACGTGCCTTGTATGGCTCACGTGTTGAACCTTGTTGTCCAGCAATTTTTAACACACTATCCCGGCCTAGATGGCCTTCTGACCAGGGCACGGAAACTGTCTGCAGTGCTCACTTCCGCCGTTCAAGCGCCGCAGCTGAGCGACTTGCATCGCTCCAGAAGTCTTTCGGCCTGCCGGTTCATCGCCTGAAATGCGATGTGGCGACACGCTGGAATTCAACTCTCCACATGTTACAGCGACTGTGGCAGCACCGCAGAGCCCTGGTGCAATACGTCATGACGTATAGCCTGGGCCAACGAGATGCAGAGGTGGGGCAGATCACCCTGATGGAGTGATCTCAGATCACGGACCTATGCACCCTTCTGCACAGTTTCGACATGGCGACGAATATGTTTAGCGCTGACAATGCCATTATCAGCATGACGATTACAGTCATTTACATGCTGGAGCACACGCTAAACACTATTCGGAGTCAGGGGGTGGGACAACAGGAAGGGGAGGAACTACAGGAGGATTCATATGCGCAAGACACAACAACATCACCAAGGTCCAGACGTTCATCATCACCAACGCGGCAGGCATGGGACCATGGGGGACAGGGATCAACAAGGGCGCATGGTAGCAGGCGAGATGTTGAGGAAGGTGCAGGAGGACATGAAGATATGGAGGACGAACTGTCCATGGACATGGAAGACTCAGCTGATGAGGGGGACCTTGGTCAAATTTAAGTTGAAAGAGGTTGGGGGGAGATGACAGAGGAAGAAAGAACGGTTAGCACCTCTATGCCACAAACACAGCGTGGACTTGGTCCGCATGGCTGCGCAAGACACATGAGTGCCTTCTTGTTGCACTACCTCCAACATGACCCTCGTATTGTCAAAATTAGAAGTGATGATGACTACTGGCTTGCCACACTATTAGATCCCCGGGACAAGTCCAAATTTTGTGACATAATTCCACCCATAGAAAGGGACGCACGTATGCAGGAGTATCAGCAGAAGCTGTTACTCGATCTTAGCTCGGCTTTTCCACCAAACAACCGTGCAGGTGAAGGGAGTGATTCTCCCAGTTGTAACTTGACAAACATGGGACGGCCTCGTCATCTTCAACAGTCTACCCGTACCAGTAGGACCGTATCTGGTGCTGGTAACAGCAATTTTATGGAATCTTTTCATAATTTTTTTAGACCCTCCTTTGCAAGGCCACCAGAGACATCAAGTGTGTCACATAGTCAACGGATGGAGAGGATGATACAGGAGTATCTCCAAATGAACATCGATGCAATGACTTTGCAAATGGAGCCTTGCTCCTTTTGTGCTTCAAATCTAGAAAAATGTCAAGAGCTCTCCAGTTACGCCTTGAAGATTTTGTCGTGTCCAGCTGCCAGCGTTGTCTCTGAACGTGTCTTCAGTGCTGCTGGGTGTGTGCTGACAGATAAGCGCACGCGTCTGTCCAGTGACAATGTGGACAGACTGACGTTCATCAAAATGAACAAGTCATGGATCCAGAAGGAATTTACTACCCCTGTGTCATCCTGGGGAGAGTAAATGCTTGTGGATTTGGAATGTGCTTGATGCAAATCAAAACATCCTGTTTGCAACTAGGGCACAAGTCCTGCCACTGATGGGGTGTCTGTGTGCCCAATTTGGGGAAAAAAGGTAGACTCCGCTTGGAGTAACCCTTGCTTGCTGTGTTTTTTAAAAATGATACAAGATGAACAGATCTGAAGGCAAGATGAAGGCAACATCATGTCTCCGCCTGCACTTTTCTCACAAACCTGCATTTTTCCAGGGACACCCTACTCAACACCGTCTACAGACAGCAGCCAGATCTCTGTCCCTCAGATGTGGTCAAATAAAAGGCCACTTACTGCGACCCATGACAAAGCTAAGTGGTTGACTCTATCCCTCTGTAAGCTGTTGGCTACCGAAATGCTGCCTTTACGCGTAGTGGACACACAGGATTTTACAGACCTTATGTCTGTCGCTGTGCCCCAGTACCAGATGCCCAATCACCACTGCTTCTCCAAGAAAAGCATGCCCGCGCTACACCAGCATGTCGCACACAACATCACCACTTCCTTGAGAAAATCTGTGTGCGACAGGGTGCATTTCAACACAGATACTTGGACCAGTAAGCATAGACAGGGTCATTACATGTCACTGACTGGGCACTGGCAAACTATGGTGAGAGATGGAGAAGGGTCTGCTGTACAAGTCTTGCCGTCCCCACGAGTTGTTTCAATCCTTGTTCTGTATGTAGAAGTTAATACACTGCTTCTGCCTCTTCAACCTCGTGTGGGTCCTCTACCTTGGCGCAAACCCTGTGTGGTCAGGCCACCCTTCCTTGCAACTGCGCACAAGGACTACCACACACCTCCTTACTATGCTGGCAGCAGAGCTCAATGCCATCAGGCGGTCAAAGTTTTACTTTGAAATGTATGGGAAATGTGAGTCACACCGCTATTACAGAGAATAGTAGTCAGGCAGGGTCAAAACATTAATTGAGGAACAGGAACAGAATGGGACGGCCAGGAAAGAATCAGAAAACAAGCAGAGGTGAAATGCGTATCGGCCAACAAGGTACATAAACAGCAAGCAGGAAAAGTAGTCAGGTAACAAGCACACAAAATCATAAAACTGAACTGGGGGTAAAATTAACCAGAGGTTCATAGCTATGTCTGGCAGTGGTCTGCAGACAGGATGGGCATAAAAAAGGGTGTGGTGTCTTCCCATTGGTAGTAGCTGAATGATGGTATTTCATCAGTGAGATACCCACCAGCTACATTCAGCCAGAGATTCTGCATCTGTCAAGGTAATGCAGCCCAGTGGGTGAGCATAACCTGCGTCCACCTGCGCCGCTGGCATCGACTACTCTCCCATCATCAGCACTATTCATGAAAGGAACACGTTGTCACCTGGCGACCGGAGTACAAATTGACGGAGCGGACTCCGTTGGTGACTTAACAGCCATGTGCGGCAATGATGCAAACCTGGCTGCGGGCCATCCTCAGGGCAATGTGACACACGTGCCTTTTAGGGCTCACGTGTTGAACCGAATTCGCCAGCAATTTTTAAAACACCATCACGGCCTACATGGCCTTGTGCAGTGGGCACGCTCGCTATGTGCTCACTTCCATCGTGCGCACACAGCAGCTCAACAACTTTCATCACTCCGGAAGTCTTAGGGTCTGGCAGTTAAACGCCGTAAATGCGATGTTTCGACACGCAGGAATTGGAATCTGCACATGTTGCAGCGTGTGTGGCAGCACCGCAGAGCCCTGCTGAAATACGGTAAGACATATAGCCTGGGATAACTTGATCCAGAGGTGGTGCAGATCACGCTGCTGGAGTGGTGTCAGATCAAGGACCTATGCACCCTGCTACACAGTTTTGAAATGTCGACGAAGATGTTTAGCACTGGCAATGTCATTCTCAGCGTGACAATTCTGGTCATCTACATGATGGAGCACACTGTAATTATTATTCGGAGTCAGGTGTTGGGACAAGAGGAAGGGGAGGAAGTACAGGAGGAGTCATATGCGGAAGGGATAACAAGATCTACGAGGTCCAGATGGTCAGCGGCACCTATGCGGCAGTCATGGTGAGGGAGAGGGATTAACAAGGGCGCATAGTATCAGCAAAAAGTGTTGATGAAAGTGCAGGAGCCCATGAAGAAATGGAGGACGAACTGGCGATGGGCATGGAAGACTCAGCAGATGAGTGAGAGCTTGCTCACATTTCGGTTGTGCGAGGTTGGGGGGAGAGGGCAGAGGAAGGATGCACGATTCTCACCTCTCTGCCACCAACACACCAAGGACTTGGTCCTCCTGGATGCACAAGACACATGAGCGCCTTCTTGCTGCACTACCTACATGACCCTCGGATTGTATGAATTTGAACTAATCCTGAATACTGGGTTGCCACACTGTTAGATCCCCGGTACAAGACAAAATTTGGCGAACTAATTCCTGCCATAGAAATAGACGCACGTATACAGGAGTATCTGCAGAATGTGGTACGCAATCTTAGATCTACTTGTCCACTAAACACCAGTGCTGCACAGAGTGAATCTCAATGCTTTGTCATGGATAGGAGGAAATGGTCTTTTACTTGTCCACATCGGAGGGACCGAGGGATGGCTGCTGTGCTGAGATGGCGTTGAGTACGGTGTCCCTGCACAGTTGCACTTTTGGTCATATCCCAAAATGAGTTGAAAAAGGACAGATGCTGTTGGAAAGGGGAACAGGTGTGTTGGAAAGGGGAAAAAAGTTTTGGTCCGTGGATTTGGTGGTTAAGCAACTGTAACATTTGCTGAAGAAACAACATCTGTTACAGTGGGACTGGCAGATTTGGATAAAGTGGTATATAATCTGTGACCGCTATATAACGAAAATTAATAAGAAAAGAAAGAGAAAGGTATATATCCCCATCAGCAGTCAGTGTCCACCGTGCTCCCAGTTGGAAAAGGAGAGGTTGGCAACTTGAAGGTTTGGTGGAGGATACAGAGCTGTGTGGCTATGAAACTAATAGTAGCCTGAACCGAGTTAGACGCCATTCGGATCTGGAGACTGTGAGCCCTGTTAGCGTCACAGGGTCCACATGCCGACCCAGCCCAGGAACTCCCTGTTAACAACACAGGGGCCATTGAGTACGCTGACCGTGTGCGTAGGGGCCACACCTGTGGACAGCAGGCGCATCAGCAGCAGCAGGCCTGTTAATGCCACTGGGCTGCACAAGCAGGACTGTTAGGACAGGAGCTGGTCTTAACCGTTCTGCGTTACCAACTGTGGTGGTGGCCTGCATCCACCACCCGATCCCTGCCTACCTCTGGCCTAAAGCCGCAATGGGTTCAACACATGGAGGTGTGCTCTTTCGGAGCATAATAGAAGACTGCGCACCTCCTTGTTGGCTCCAGCCCCTTTTATAACCTGGGTCCGCCCCAAACCAGGGTGAACCACAATGCACCTCCTGGAGACAAAAGTAGAGTGACACGTCATGAGTGGCATAACTAGCGTCCTATTTGGAAACGCAACTTCAATGATGACCTCATGGCTGCCATGACCCAAACACCTCACCAGTCATCGTCTGAGCATCAATAATGCGGTGACAAGTCATAGGTGTGGGCCTCTGCAAGCCATTTGGGAGGACACCTGATGCCCTGTGGTCTATATGGGACCCCCACATCAGGGCCAGGGCCAAAGAGTTCATTACCGGACCTAGTCTCTGATGCAGGAAGTGCCTGAGCATGCTCAGTAGCATGAAATACAGTCTCTGAAAAAAGACTATCAGCTTTAGCATGGTGTCTATGCCCAAAACAGGACTTATACCCGGCACGGAATGCAAGCACCTGTGTAAAGAGGCTTTTCACACTTAGTGTGGGAGCATGCGCTGTATCCCGAAATGAAAACTTAGCGTCAGGAATGGCACAGTCAGGCTGAGCATACTCACTAGGCGAAACACTGTAATTATGCTGCAGCTGGGGTACATCGGCACACGCATGCGCACTAGCTGCCTCTCCACACTTAGACGTGGAGGGGAAATTTGTCTTGGAGATGCTGTCTATGAACAGAAGGAAAAGCTAAAGGAAGCCTGACTTTCTATCCCTCCGAATTATGAAATGCAGCAATGAATTCCATGAGTTTGCTATTACATTAGCGTAGCAAAATGTGCATGAGGGTGTGATGTAGAGGTGCTAGAAATAGCTTGTCACCAGTGGGGCACTAATGGAATACAACAGCCAGTTCTATGATGCCACAAAATGGCAGTATTTTGTGCTATCATTATAGCTTATTAAAAACAGAGCACGAGGTTGTCATGCAGAGGTGCTGCACATAGATTTGCAGTAGTGTGAATTGACAAAAGTACAATAGCCACGTTTAGGATACAACTAGGTACAGTGAGTGTTTGCTAGTATAATGGCTGAGTTTAAAAAAGTTTGAGTGTGCAATGCAGGCAGATGTCCTGCAAATAACGTTCCAATACTGTGAATTGACAAAAGTACAATAGCCACGTTTAGGATACAACTAGGTACAGTGAGTGTTTGCTAGTATAATGGCTAAGTTTAAAAAAGTTTGAGTGTGCAATGCAGGCAGACGTGCTGCAAATAACGTTCCAATACTGTGAATTGACAAAAGTACAATAGCCACGTTTAGGATACAACTAGGAACAGTGAGTGTTTGCTAGTATAATGGCTGAGTTTAAAAAAGTTTGAGTGTGCAATGCAGGCAGACGTGCTGCAAATAACGTTCCAATACTGTGAATTGACAAAAGTACAATAGCCACGTTTAGGATACAACTAGGTACAGTGAGTGTTTGCTAGTATAATGGCTGAGTTTAAAAAAGTTTGAGTGTGCAATGCAGGCAGACGTCCTGCAAATAACGTTCCAATACTGTGAATTGACAAAAGTACAATAGCCACGTTTAGGATACAACTAGGTACAGTGAGTGTTTGCTAGTATAATGGCTGAGTTTAAAAAAGTTAGAGTGTGCAATGCAGGCAGATGTCATGCAAATAACGTTCCAATACTGTGAATTGACAAAAGTCCAATAGCCACGTATAGGATGCCACTAGGTACACTGAGTGTTTGCTAGTATAATGGCTTCGTTATAATTAGTTGGAGTGTGCAACGCAGGCAGATGCGCTCTGCAAATGTCTTGGCACTAGTGGGACTATAGCAAAGTCCAATAGCCACGTATAGGATGCCACTAGGTACACTGAGTGTTTGCTAGTAAAATTGCTTAGTTTAAAAAAGTTGTAGTGTGCAATGCAGGCAGACGTGCTCTGCAAATGTCTTTGCACTAGTGGGACTATAGCAAAGTCCAATAGCCACGTATAGGATGCCACTAGGTACACTGAGTGTTTGCTAGTAAAATTGCTTAGTTTAAAAAAGTTGTAGTGTGCAATGCAGGCAGACGTGCTCTGCAAATGTCTTTGCACTAGTGGGACTATAGCAAAGTCCAATAGCCACGTATAGGATGTCACTAGGTACACTGAGTGTTTGCTAGTAAAATTGCTTAGTTTAAAAAACTTGGAGTGTGCAATGCAGGCAGATGTGCTCTGCTAATGTCTTTGCACTAGTGGGACTATAGCAAAGTCCAATAGCCACGTTTAGGATGCCACTAGGTACACTGAGTGTTTGCTAGTAAAATTGATTAGTTTAAAAAAGTTGTAGTGTGCAATGCAGGCAGACGTGCTCTGCAAATGTCTTTGCACTAGTGGGACTATAGCAAAGTCCAATAGCCACGTATAGGATGCCACTAGGTACACTGAGTGTTTGCTAGTAAAATTGCTTAGTTTAAAAAAGTTGTAGTGTGCAATGCAGGCAGACGTGCTCTGCAAATGTATTTGCACTAGTGGGACTATAGCAAAGTCCAATAGCCACGTATAGGATGCCACTAGGTACACTGAGTGTTTGCTAGTAAAATTGCTTAGTTTAAAAAACTTGGAGTGTGCAATGCAGGCAGATGTGCTCTGCTAATGTCTTTGCACTAGTGGGACTATAGCAAAGTCCAATAGCCACGTTTAGGATGCCACTAGGTACACTGAGTGTTTGCTAGTATAATGGCTTACTTAGAATGAGTTGGAGTGTGCAGAGGACAAGAGGGTACAGTGGCAGGATTGTGGTGCTCTGGGTAGAGGAATGGAAGCCTGCCTTTCTATTCCCTCCTAATGGTGAAATGCAGGGAGGAAATCCCTGACCTGGGCTACACAGACGCTGTTGCTGTTTGCAGGACCTGTCACTTATGGCTCTCTGACCCTGCCGCTTTGAGCCCTTAAAAGGACTGCTAGAATGTGCTCTCCCTAAGCTGTCTAACGCTGTGTATGCAGCGCATACAGCTGTATCGGCTATAGGACTCAGGAGGACGGAGCTGCGACACTGATGTCTGACACCAAAGACGCAGAAGGCAGATAATGGCGTTCGTGAAGAAAATGTCCGGTTTTATAATGCAGGGACATGTGACATGCAGATCCTATCACACATGCCGTTGCTTCTCTGGCTCAAAGTCCACTTAGGTGTGTGTGTGTCTGTGATTGGCTGACATGCTGGCCCGCCCCACAAGACGCGCGCGCTTAGGGAAGGAAGACAAGAAAAAAAAAAAAAAATGGCGATCGCCATTATAGAAACAGCAGTGATCTGAAGGCGCTGTTCACGCACACTATACACTGAAATGTGATAATAGTTTGATTCACAGAGTGACTTACACTATTACAGCAGAAACCAAGCTAGGATTTAGCTGTTTTTTGGCTGCTAGAACCGTTCTCGAACGTTTCTAGAACTATCGAGCTTTTGCAAAAAGCTCGAGTTCTAGTTCGATCTAGAACATGCCCCAAAATCACTCGAGCCGCGAACTGGAGAACCACGAACCACGAACCGCGCTCAACTCTAGAGGTTACTCACTAATTTTTTCTATTATTACCTCTGAGCACCTATATACCAGTGAGCAGAGCTTCCTCTACAGTAGTTCTCCTGATTAGGCATGCCCTTACCTCATGAGCAGGGCATTGCAGCTTTGGTAGCAACCATTACGACATGGACTCTGCTGCTGTGGACCCGGGGAGAGTGAGTGCAGATTCGTTGCACCCACACTCCTCACATGAAGGGTCCGCACTCCTAGAAAATGGGGGATACGTTCCCTGAGTGTCTCCCCCCCATATTCTAGACGGTCCAGAGTCATCGTGGGACCCCTTTATTTTTTTTCTTACAATAAATTGGTGAAAGAGGAAATGTTTTGGGGACTGTTTTTTCCAATAAATTTCTTTTGTCGATTTTTTTTTTTGTTAGTACTGACAGTTTATGATGTTGGGTATCTAATAGACGCCATGACATTAAAAACTACTGGGCTTTATCTCAGGTGACTTTACAGCTAGTATCAACCCGATTTATTACCCCGTTTGCCACTGCACCAGGGCACGGGATGAGCTGGGGTGAAGCGCCAGGATTGGCGCATCTAGTGGATGCGCCACGTCTGGGGTGCCTGCGGCCTGCTATTTTTAGGCTGTGAAGGCCCAATAACTATGGACCTTCCCACCCTGAGAATACCAGACCAAAGCTGTCCGCTTTACCTTGGCTGGTGATCCAATTTGGGGGGGACCCTACTTTTATTGTGTAATTATTAATATTTATAAAATAATTATAAAAAGAGCCTGAGGGGACCTCCACATTGGATCCCCAACCACGGTAAAGCTGCCAGCTGTGGTTTTCAGGCTACAGCCGTCTGCTTTACCCTAGCTGGCTATCAAAAATGGGGGGACCCAACGTCATTTTTTTTTTAACTATTTTTAAAATAGAAAAAATTAATGGGCTTCCCTGTATTTTGATTGCCAACCAAGGTAATGGCAGGCAGATGGGGGTGGCAACCCATAGCTGTCTGCTTTATCTACTGAGAATCAAAAATACCGCGGAGCGCTACGTCATTTTTTTAAAGATTTATTTTTACAGCACTGTGATGTCCAGCAATCAAAATACAGGGAAGCCCATTTTATTTTTAGTTATTTAAATAAACAATTAAAAAAAATATATATGGGCTCCCGCTGCATTTTTTGTAATGCTAGCTAAGGGTAATCCAAGCAGCTACTGGCTGCTAACCCCCACTGCTTGGTGTTACCTTCACTGGCAATGGAAAATCCAGGGAAACATTTTTTATTTTTTTTGCCAAAAAACTACAAAAAAAGGACGTGAGCTTCGCCATATTTTTGTATGCTAGCCAGGTACAGCAGGCAGGTGCTGGAAGAGTTGGATACAGCGCCAGAAGATGGCGCTTCTATGAAAGTGCCATTTTCTGAGGCGGCTGCAGACTGCAATTCGCAGCAGTGAGGCCCAGAAAGCTCAGGCCAACCTGTGCTGCGGATTCCAATCCCCAGCTGCCTAGTTGTACCTGGCTGGACACAAAAATGGGGCGAAGCCTACGTCATTTGTTTTCTAATTATTTCATGAAATTCATGAAATAATAAAAAAAGGGCTTCCCTTTATTTTTGGTTCCCTGCCGGGTACAAATAGGCAACTGGGGATTGGGGGCAGCCGTACCTGCCTGCTGTACCTGGCTAGCATACAAAAATATGGCGAAGCCCACATAATTTTTTCAGGGGGCAAAAAACTTCTGCATACGGTCCTGGATGGAGTATGCTGAGCCTTGTAGTTCTGCAGCTGCTGTCTGTCTGTATGGAGAAGAGCAGTCAGCAGCTGCAGAACTGCAAGGCTCAGCATACTCCATCCAGGACTGTATGCAGAATTTTTTTGCCCACCAAAAAAATGACGTGGGCTTCGCCATATTTTTGTATGCTAGCCAGGTACAGCAGGCAGCCACGGGCTGCCTCCAACCCCCAGTTGCCTATTTGTACCCGGCTGGGAACCAAAAATATAGGAAAGCCCATTTTTTTTAAATTATTTCACTTATTTCATGAAATAATTAAAAAACAAATGACGTGGGCTTCGCCCCATTTTTGTGTCCAGACGGGTACAACTAGGCAGCTGGGGATTGGAATCCGCAGCACAGGTTAGCCCGAGGTTTCTGGGCGCCTCTTCTGCGAATTTCAGTCCACAGCTGTCCCAGAAAATGGCGCTCTCATAGAAGCGCCATCATCTGGCGCTGTATCCAACTCTTCCAACAGCCCTGGAGCCGGGTGGCTTGTTGGGTAATCATGAGTTAATACTGGCTTTGTTTTACTAGCCAGTATTAAGCCAGAGATTCTTAATGTCAGGCACGTTTGACCCGGCCATTAAGAATCTCCAATAAAGGGTTAAAAAAAAGACACCACACAGAGAAAAAATACTTTAATAGAAATAAATACACAGACACATTAGAGACTCCATCTTTATTACCCCCTGTCAGCCCTCCACGATACTGCTCTTCTGTCTTCTTTCTTTCTAGTGTAGTAGTAGTGAGCATTGTAGTGAGGATGAGGTTCACCAGCCCATCACTTGATGAGCTGGGGAACCTCATCCTCACTACAATCCTCACTAGTGTAGTAGTAGTGACGATTGTAGTGAGTATGAGGTTCACCAGCCCATCACTTGGGGCTGGGGAACCTCATCCTCAGTACAATCCTCACTACAATTGGGAAGCAGTGTGCAGCCTTCACTCCGTGAGTGATCAGTGCTGGCTGTCAGCGGTATCAGCGGTAACGCTGACAGACGCGTTACCATAGCAACGGTGGTCTCGGAGCTGCGGTTAGCGGTGACGTCACCGCTAACTGCGTTGCTATGGCAACGGTGATCTCCGGTAATGACCGGCTGTGTCAGCCGGTCCCTAACGGAACGGGGAGTCGACCGTGTGCTAGAGCATCTCGCCGGTACACGGCGATACACATATGTGCACCGTGTACCGGAGAGATGCACTCGCAGGTCCTACATGACGCGTCATAGTCATGTGACCAGT
Source organism: Anomaloglossus baeobatrachus (assembly GCF_048569485.1). NCBI lineage: Eukaryota > Metazoa > Chordata > Amphibia > Anura > Aromobatidae > Anomaloglossus > Anomaloglossus baeobatrachus. The sequence goes on along the minus strand of NC_134356.1, from coordinate 670,094,435 downwards.
CTGTAGCCAATGAGATAATAGCCACATGACTGGTCACATGGCTATTTTGACGTCACGACAGGTCCTGCATCTCTGCTGGCAGTGCCGGTCACGGGAGGATTCAGTGATCATCGGATGGAATAGCGGCAGGAGACAGAGTGCAGAAGGGATCGCGGGGACCGGTAAGTGTTATGGCAATGTTTATTAACTGTTTGTGTACATTTATAATGCATTTTTATGTGTTTGTGATTGCCTCCCATTATAGCCTATTGGTTCTAGTTCGGTTCGTCGAACGTTCGACGAACCGAACTCGAACGGGACCCCCGTTCGGCGAGCCGACCTCGAGCCGAACCGCGACCGGTTCGCTCATCTCTACTCATAATATAATAAAAGCTTGTCAATTCTCATTAAGGGTATGTGCGCACGTTGCTTTTTACCTGCTTTTTACCTGCTTTTTTGCTGCTTTTACTTCTGCGCTGTTTAATGCCAAAATGGATGTGTTCTTCTATTCAAGCAAAGTCTATGGGAATTTGGGTTTCTTGTTCACACTATGTTGTTCAAAATGCTGCCTTTTTGTGGCAGAACTTTGGTCAAAAACTCAGCTTTGCAGTGCAAAACCCAAATGGCAAAAACAATTGACATGTTGCTTCTTTGAAAAGATGAGTTTTTGACCAAAGTTCTGCCTCAAAAAGGCAGCATTTTGAACAACATAGTGTGAACAAGAAACCCAAATTCCCATAGACTTTGCTTGAATAGAAGAACACATCCATTTTGGCATTAAACAGCGCAGAAGAAAAAGCAGCAAAAAAGCAGGTAAAAAGCAACGTGCGCACATACCCTTAAGATTGGTTCCTATGCTTTTGATGGGCTCTCTAAGAATTAGTCAACTTTCAACGTATTTTACCTTTCACTGTGGACAGATCAAGCTTTGAGAGGTCAGTAGCTGGCTCAAAATTAGAGCAAGTTCATTAAAAGAGAGTAGATATGGGGTAAGAGTGGCCGGTTAGCTCAATCGGTTAGAGCGTGGTGCTAATAACGCCAAGGTTGCGGGTTCGTCCCCAGTGCTGGACATTCCCTTGGCTTTCTGTTCACATCCAGTGACTTTTGGAAAAAGATCCGTAGGTTTTATCCATCCAATGTGTAAAATTAATTTACAAACTTGAAATAACTTGGTTAGAGTAAGAGAGTGGCAATGTTGCATCGTCGTTAACCTTAAAGTATGACAGAGTAACGAATTGAAGCAAAATAGAAATATAATCTAATATAATCTATTGTATGGCCAGAGATTTCAGTTTCTAAGCATTTTTTAAGAAGTTTTGGGCAACTGGAATTCGATATAACTGTAAATATTGACAGCTAAGTCTATCACTAATTGTAATGCAGGCAAAACTAATCCAAGCGACTTGAAGTAAAATAGAAATATAATCTATTGTATGGCCAGAGATTTCAGTTTCTAAGCGTTTTTTAAGAAGTTTTGGGCAACTGGAATTCGATATAACTGTAAATATTGACAGCTAAGTCTATCACTAATTGTAATGCAGGCAAAAACTAATCCAAGCAATGGCGTAATTTACTGGCTCATCACGTGACAAGTTAGAGTGGTTGGTGGCAACATATTGCTCATAATATAAAAAAAGCTTGTCAATTCTCATTTAAGATTGGTTCCTATGCTTTTGATGGGCTCTCTAAGAATTAGTCAACTTTCAACGTATTTTACCTTTCACTGTGGACAGATCAAGCTTTGAGAGGTCAGTAGCTGGCTCAAAATTAGAGCAAGTTCATTAAAAAAGAGTAGATATGGGGCAAAAGTGGCCGGTTAGCTCAATCGGTTAGAGCGTGGTGCTAATAACGCCAAGGTTGCGGGTTCGACCCCCGTGCTGGCTATTCCTTTGGCTTTCTGTTCCCATCCAGTGACTTTTGGAAAAAGATCCGTAGGTTTTATCCATCCAATGTGTAAAATTAATTTACAAACTTGAAATAACTTGGTTAGAGTAAGAGAGTGGCCATGTTACATCGTCGTTAACCTTAAAGTATGACAGAGTAACGAATTGAAGCAAAATAGAAATATAATCTATTGTATGGCCAGAGATTTCAGTTTCTAAGTATTTCTTAAGAAGTTTTGGGCAACTGGAATTCGATATAACTGTAAATATTGACAGCTAAGTCTATCACTAATCATAATGCAGGCAAAACTAATCCAAGCGACTTGAAGTAAAATAGAAATATAATCTATTTTATGGCCAAAGATTTCAGTTTCTAAGCATTTTATAAGAAGTTTTGGGCAACTGGAATTCGATATAACTGTAAATATTGACAGCTAAGTCTATCACTAATTGTAATGCAGGCAAAACTAATCCAAGCAACTTGAAGCAAAATAGAAATATAATCTATTGTATGGCCAGAGATTTCAGTTTCTAAGCGTTTTTTAAGAAGTTTTGGGCAACTGGAATTCGATATAATTGTAAATATTGACAGCTAAGTCTATCACTAATTGTAATGCAGGCAAAAACTAATCCAAGCAATGGTGTAATTTACTGGCTCATCACGTGACAAGTTAGAGTGGTTGGTGGCAACATATTGCTCATAATATAAAAAAAGCTTGTCAATTCTCATTTAAGATTGGTTCCTATGCTTTTGATGGGCTCTCTAAGAATTAGTCAACTTTCAACGTATTTTACCTTTCACTGTGGACAGATCAAGCTTTGAGAGGTCAGTAGCTGGCTCAAAATTAGAGCAAGATCATTAAAAAAGAGTAGATATGGGGCAAAAGTGGCCGGTTAGCTCAATCGGTTAGAGCATGGTGCTAATAACGCCAAGGTTGCGGGTTCGACCCCCGTGCTGGCCATTCCTTTGGCTTTCTGTTCACATCCAGTGACTTTTGGAAAAAGATCCGTAGGTTTTATCCATCCAATGTGTAAAATTAATTTACAAACTTGAAATAACTTGGTTAGAGTAAGAGAGTGGCCATGTTACATCGTCGTTAACCTTAAAGTATGAAAGAGTAATGAATTGAAGCAAAATAGAAATATAATCTATTGTATGGCCAGAGATTTCAGTTTCTAAGCGTTTTTTAAGAAGTTTTGGGCAACTGGAATTCGATATAACTGTAAATATTGACAGCTAAGTCTATCACTAATCGTAATGCAGGCAAAACTAATCCAAGCGACTTGAAGCAAAATAGAAATATAATCTATTTTATGGCCAGAGATTTCAGTTTCTAAGCGTTTTTAAGAAGTTTTGGGCAACTGGAATTCGATATAACTGTAAATATTGACAGCTAAGTCTACCACTAATTGTAATGCAGGCAAAACTAATCCAAGCAACTTGAAGCAAAATAGAAATATAATCTATTGTATGGCCAGCGATTTCAGTTTCTAAGCGTTTTTTAAGAAGTTTTGGGCAACTGGAATTCGATATAACTGTAAATATTGACAGCTAAGTCTATCACTAATTGTAATGCAGGCAAAAACTAATCCAAGCAATGGCATAATTTACTGGCTCATCACATGACAAGTTAGAGTGGTTGGTGGCAACATATTGCTCATAATATAAAAAAAGCTTGTCAATTCTCATTTAAGATTGGTTCCTATGCTTTTGATGGGCTCTCTAAGAATTAGTCAACTTTCAACGTATTTTACCTTTCACTGTGGACAGATCAAGCTTTGAGAGGTCAGTAACTGGCTCAAAATTAGAGAAAGATCATTAAAAAAGAGTAGATATGGGGCAAAAGTGGCCGGTTAGCTCAATCGGTTAGAGCATGGTGCTAATAACACCAAGGTTGCGGGTTCGACCTTCGTACTGGCCATTCCTTTGGCTTTCTGTTCACATCCAGTGACTTTTGAAAAAGATCCGTAGGTTTTATCCATCCAATGTGTAAAATTAATTAACAAACTTGAAATAACTTGGTTAGAGTAAGAGAGTGGCCATGTTACATCGTCGTTAACCTTAAAGTATAACAAGAGTAACGAATTGAAGCAAAATAGAAATATAATCTATTGTATGGCCAGAGATTTCAGTTTCAAAGCGTTTTTTAAGAAGTTTTGGGCAACTGGAAATCGATATAACTGTAAATATTGACAACTAAGTCTATCACTAATTGTAATGCAGGCAAAACTAATCCAAGCAACTTGAAGCAAAATAGAAATATAATCTATTGTATGGCCAGAGATTTCAGTTTCTAAGCGTTTTTTAAGAAGCTTTGGGCAACTGGAATTCGATATAACTGTAAATATTGACAGCTAAGTCTATCACTAATTGTAATGCAGGCAAAAACTAATCCAAGCAATGGCGTAATTTACTGGCTCATCACGTGACAAGTTAGAGTGGTTGGTGGCAACATATTGCTCAAAATATAAAAAAAGCTTGTCAATTCTCATTTAAGATTGGTTCCTATGCTTTTGATGGGCTCTCTAAGAATTAGTCAACTTTCAACGTATTTTACCTTTCACTGTGGACAGATCAAGCTTTGCGAGGTCAGTAGCTGGCTCAAAATTAGAGCAAGATCATTAAAAGAGAGTAGATATGGGCCAAAAATGGCCGGTTAGCTCAATCGGCTAGAGCGTGGTGCCAATAACGCCAAGGTTGCGGGTTCGACCCCCGTGCTGGCCATTCCTTTGGCTTTCTGTTCACATCCAGTGACTTTTGGAAAAAGATCCGTAGGTTTTATCCATCCAATGTGTAAAATTAATTTACAAACTTGAAATAACTTGGTTTGAGTAAGAGAGTAGCCATGTTACATCGTCGTTAACCTTAAAGTATGACAGAGTAACGAATTGAAGCAAAATAGAAATATAATCTATTGTATGGCCAGAGATTTCAGTTTCTAAGCATTTTTTAAGAAGTTTTGGGCAAATGGAATTCGATATAACTGTAAATATTGACAGCTAAGTCTATCACTAATTGTAATGCAGGCAAAACTAATCCAAGCGACTTGAAGCAAAATAGAAATATAATCTATTTTATGGCCACAGATTTCAGTTTCTAAGCGTTTTTTAAGAAGTTTTGGGCAACTGGAATTCGATATAACTGTAAATATTGACAGCTAAGTCTATCACTAATTGTAATGCAGGCAAAACTAATCCAAGCAACTTGAAGTAAAATAGAAATATAATCTATTGTATGGCCAGAGATTTCAGTTTCTAAGCGTTTTTTAAGAAGTTTTGGGCAACTGGAATTCGATATAACTGTAAATATTGACAGCTAAGTCTATCACTAATTGTAATGCAGGCAAAAACTAATCCAAGCAATGGCATAATTTACTGGCTCATCACGTGACAAGTTAGAGTGGTTGTTGGCAACATATTGCTCATAATATAAAAAAAGCTTGTCAATTCTCATTTAAGATTGGTTCCTATGCTTTTGATGGGCTCTCTAAGAATTAGTCAACTTTCAAAGTATTTTACCTTTCACTGTGGACAGATCAAGCTTTGAGAGGTCAGTAGCTGGCTCAAAATTAGAGCAAGTTCATTAAAAGAGAGTAGATATGGCACAAAAGTGGCCGGTTAGCTCAATCAGTTAGAGCGTGGTGCTAATAACGCCAAGGTTGCGGGTTCGACCCCCGTGCTGGCAATTCCTTTTGCTTTCTGTTCACATCTAGTGACTTTTGGAAAAAGATCCGTAGGTTTTATCCATCCAATGTGTAAAATTAATTTACAAACTTGAAATAACTTGGTTAGAGTAAGAGAGTGGCCATGTTACATCGTCGTTAACCTTAAAGTATGACAGAGTAACGAATTGAAGCAAAATAGAAATATAATCTATTGTATGGCCAGAGATTTCAGTTTCTAAGCGTTTTTTAAGAACTTTTGGGCAAATGGAATTCGATATAACTGTAAATATTGACAGCTAAGTCTATCACTAATTGTAATGCAGGCAAAACTAATCCAAGCGACTTGAAGCAAAATAGAAATATAATCTATTTTATGGCCACAGATTTCAGTTTCTAAGCGTTTTTTAAGAAGTTTTGGGCAACTGGAATTCGATATAACTGTAAATATTGACAGCTAAGTCTATCACTAATTGTAATGCAGGCAAAACTAATCCAAGCAACTTGAAGTAAAATAGAAATATAATCTATTGTATGGCCAGAGATTTCAGTTTCTAAGCGTTTTTTAAGAAGTTTTGGGCAACTGGAATTTGATATAACTGTAAATATTGACAGCTAAGTCTATCACTAATTGTAATGCAGGCAAAAACTAATCCAAGCAATGGCATAATTTACTGGCTCATCACGTGACAAGTTAGAGTGGTTGTTGGCAACATATTGCCCATAATATAAAAAAAGCTTGTCAATTCTCATTTAAGATTGGTTCCTATGCTTTTGATGGGCTCTCTAAGAATTAGTCAACTTTCAACGTATTTTACCTTCCACTGTGGACAGATCAAGCTTTGAGAGGTCAGTAGCTGGCTCAAAATTAGAGCAAGTTCATTAAAAGAGAGTAGATATGGGGCAATAGTGGCCGGTTAGCTCAATCGGTTAGAGCGTGGTGCTAATAACGCCAAGGTTGCGGGTTCGACCCCCGTGCTGGCAATTCCTTTGGCTTTCTGTTCACATCTAGTGACTTTTGGAAAAAGATCCGTAGGTTTTATCCATCCAATGTGTAAAATTAATTTACAAACTTGAAATAACTTGGTTAGAGTAAGAGAGTGGCCATGTTACATCGTCGTTAACCTTAAAGTATGACAGAGTAACGAATTGAAGCAAAATAGAAATATAATCTATTGTATGGCCAGAGATTTCAGTTTCAAAGCGTTTTTTAAGAAGTTTTGGGCAACTGGAAATCGATATAACTGTAAATATTGACAACTAAGTCTATCACTAATTGTAATGCAGGCAAAACTAATCCAAGCAACTTGAAGCAAAATAGAAATATAATCTATTGTATGGCCAGAGATTTCAGTTTCTAAGCGTTTTTTAAGAAGTTTTGGGCAACTGGAATTTGATATAACTGTAAATATTGACAGCTAAGTCTATCACTAATTGTAATGCAGGCAAAAACTAATCCAAGCAATGGCGTAATTTACTGGCTCATCACGTGACAAGTTAGAGTGGTTGGTGGCAACATATTGCTCAAAATATAAAAAAAGCTTGTCAATTCTCATTTAAGATTGGTTCCTATGCTTTTGATGGGCTCTCTAAGAATTAGTCAACTTTCAACGTATTTTACCTTTCACTGTGGACAGATCAAGCATTGCGAGGTCAGTAGCTGGCTCAAAATTAGAGCAAGATCATTAAAAGAGAGTAGATATGGGGCAAAAGTGGCCGGTTAGCTCAATCGGCAAGAGCGTGGTGCAATAACGCCAAGGTTGCGGGTTCGACCCCCGTGCTGGCCATTCCTTTGGCTTTCTGTTCACATCCAGTGACTTTTGGAAAAAGATCCGTAGGTTTTATCCATCCAATGTGTAAAATTAATTTACAAACTTGAAACAACTTGGTTTGAGTAAGAGAGTAGCCATGTTACATCGTCGTTAACCTTAAAGTATGACAGAGTAACGAATTGAAGCAAAATAGAAATATAATCTATTGTATGGCCAGAGATTTCAGTTTCTAAGCATTTTTTAAGAAGTTTTGGGCAAATGGAATTCGATATAACTGTAAATATTGACAGCTAAGTCTATCACTAATTGTAATGCAGGCAAAACTAATCCAAGCGACTTGAAGCAAAATCGAAATATAATCTATTTTATGGCCACAGATTTCAGTTTCTAAGCGTTTTTTAAGAAGTTTTGGGCAACTGGAATTCGATATAACTGTAAATATTGACAGCTAAGTCTATCACTAATTGTAATGCAGGCAAAACTAATCCAAGCAACTTGAAGTAAAATAGAAATATAATCTATTGTATGGCCAGAGATTTCAGTTTCTAAGCGTTTTTTAAGAAGTTTTGGGCAACTGGAATTCGATATAACTGTAAATATTGACAGCTAAGTCTATCACTAATTGTAATGCAGGCAAAAATAATCCAAGCAATGGCATAATTTACTGGCTCATCACGTGACAAGTTAGAGTGGTTGTTGGCAACATATTGCTCATAATATAAAAAAAGCTTGTCAATTCTCATTTAAGATTGGTTCCTATGCTTTTGATGGGCTCTCTAAGAATTGGTCAACTTTCAACGTATTTTACCTTTCACTGTGGACAGATCAAGCTTTGAGAGGTCAGCAGCTGGCTCAAAATTAGAGCAAGTTCATTAAAAGAGAGTAGATATGGGGCAAAAGTGGCCGGTTAGCTCAATCGGTTAAAGCGTGGTGCTAATAACGCCAAGGTTGCGGGTTCGACCCCCGTGCTGGCCATTCCTTTGGCTTTCTGTTAACATCCAGTGACTTTTGGAAAAAGATCCGTAGGTTTTATGCATCCAATGTGTAAAATTAATTTACAAACTTGAAATAACTTGGTTAGAGTAAGAGAGTGGCCATGTTACATCGTCGTTAACCTTAAAGTATGACAGGGTAACGAATTGAAGCAAAATAGAAATATAATCTATTGTATGGCCAGAGATTTCAGTTTCTAAGCGTTTTTTAAGAAGTTTTGGGCAACTGGAATTCGATATAACTAAATATTGACAGCTAAGTCTATCACTAATCGTAATGCAGGCAAAACTAATCCAAGCGACTTGAAGCAAAATAGAAAAATAATCTATTTTATGGCCAGAGATTTCAGTTTCTAAGTGTTTTTTAAGAAGTTTTGGGCAACTGGAATTCGATATAACTGTAAATATTGACAGCCAAGTCTATCACTAATTGTAATGCAGGCAAAACTAATCCAAGCAACTTGAAGCAAAATAGAAATATAATCTATTGTATGGCCAGAGATTTCAGTTTCTAAGCATTTTTTAAGAAGTTTTGGGCAACTGGAATTCGATATAACTGTAAATATTGACAGCTAAGTCTATCACTAATTGTAATGTAGGCAAAAACTAATCCAAGCAATGGCGTAATTTACTGGCTCATCACGTGACAAGTTAGAGTGGTTGTTGGCAACATATTGCTCATAATATAAAAAAAGCTTGTCAATTCTCATTTAAGATTGGTTCCTATGCTTTTGATGGGCTCTCTAAGAATTAGTCAACTTTCAACGTATTTTACCTTTCACTGTGGACAGATCAAGCTTTGAGAGGTCAGTAGCTGGCTCAAAATTAGAGCAAGTTCATTAAAAGAGAGTAGATATGGGGCAATAGTGGCCGGTTAGCTCAATCGGTTAGAGCGTGGTGCTAATAACGCCAAGGTTGCGGGTTCGACCCCCGTGCTGGCAATTCCTTTGGCTTTCTGTTCACATCTAGTGACTTTTGGAAAAAGATCCGTAGGTTTTATCCATCCAATGTGTAAAATTAATTTACAAACTTGAAATAACTTGGTTAGAGTAAGAGAGTGGCCATGTTACATCGTCGTTAACCTTAAAGTATGACAGAGTAACGAATTGAAGCAAAATAGAAATATAATCTATTGTATGGCCAGAGATTTCAGTTTCTAAGCGTTTTTTAAGATGTTTTGGGCAACTGAAATTCGATATAACTGTAAATATTGACAGCTAAGTCTATCACTAATTGTAATGCAGGCAAAAACTAATCCAAGCAATGGTGTAATTTACTGGCTCATCACGTGACAAGTTAGAGTGGTTGGTGGCAACATATTACTCATAATATAAAAAAAGCTTGTCAATTCTCATTTAATATTGGTTTCTATGCTTTTGATGGGCTCTCTAAGAATTAGTCAACTTTCAACGTATTTTACCTTTCACTGTGGACAGATCAAGCTTCGAGAGGTCAGTAGCTGGCTCAAAATTAGAGCAAGTTCATTAAAAGAGAGTAGATATGAGGCAAAAGTGGCCGGTTAGCTAAATCGGTTAGAGTGTGGTGCTAATAACGCCAAGGTTGCGGGTTCGACCCCCGTGCTGGCCATTCCCTTCGCTTTTTGTTCACATCCAGTGACTTTTGGAAAAAGATCCGTAGGTTTTATCCATCCAATGTGTAAAATTAATTTACAAACTTGAAATAACTTGGTTAGAGTAAGAGAGTGGCCATGTTACATCGTCGTTAACCTTAAAGTATGACAGAGTAACGAATTGAAGCAAAATAGAAATATAATCTATTGTATGGCCAGAGATTTCAGTTTCTAAGCGTTTTTTAAGAAGTTTTGGGCAACTGGAATTCGATATAACTGTAAATATTGACAGCTAAGTCTATCACTAATTGTAATGCAGGCAAAACTAATCCAAGCGACTTGAACGAAAATAAAAAAATAATCTATTTTATGGCCAGAGATTTCAGTTTCTACGCGTTTTTTAAGAGGTTTTGGGCAACTGGAATTCGATATAACTGTAAATATTGACAGCTAAGTCTATCACTAATTGTAATGCAGGCAAAAACTAATCCAAGCAATGGCGTAATTTACTGGCTCATCACGTGACAAGTTAGAGTGGTTGGTGGCAACATATTGCTCATAATATAAAAAAAGCTTGTCAATTCTCATTTAAGATTGGGTCCTATGCTTTTGATGGGCTCTCTAAGAATTAGTCAACTTTCAACGTATGTTACCTTTCACTGTGGACAGATCAAGCTTTGAGAGGTCAGTAGCTGGCTCAAAATTAGAGCAAGTTCATTAAAAGAGAGTAGATATGGGGCAAAAGTGGCCGGTTAGCTTAATCGGTTAGAGCGTGGTGCTAATAACGCCAAGGTTGCGGGCTCGACCCCCGTGCTGGCCATTCCTTTGGCTTTCTGTTCACATCCAGTGACTTTTGGAAAAAGATCCGTAAGTTTTATCCATCCAATGTGTAAAATTAATTTACAACCTTGAAATAACTTGGTTAGAGTAAGAGAGTGCCCATGTTGCATCGTCGTTAACCTTAAAGTATGACAGAGTAACGAATTGAAGCAAAATAGAAATATAATCTATTGTATGGCCAGAGATTTCAGATTCTAAGCGTTTTTTAAGAAGTTTTGGGCAACTGAAATTCGATATAACTGTAAATATTGACAGCTAAGTCTATCACTAATTGTAATGCAGGCAAAAACTAATCCAAGCAATGGTGTAATTTACTGGCTCATCACGTGACAAGTTAGAGTGGTTGGTGGCAACATATTACTCATAATATAAAAAAAGCTTGTCAATTCTCATTTAAGATTGGTTTCTATGCTTTTGATGGGCTCTCTAAGAATTAGTCAACTTTCAACGTATTTTACCTGTCACTGTGGACAGATCAAGCTTTGAGAGGTCAGTAGCTGGCTCAAAATTAGAGCAAGTTCATTAAAAGAGAGTAGATATGAGACAAAAGTGGCCAGTTAGCTAAATCGGTTAGAGTGTGGTGCTAATAACGCCAAGGTTGCGGGTTCGACCCCGGGCTGGCCTTTCCCTTCGCTTTCTGTTCACATCCAGTGACTTTTGGAAAAAGATCCGTAGGTTTTATCCATCCAATGTGTAAAATTAATTTACAAACTTGAAATAACTTGGTTAGAGTAAGAGAGTGGCCATGTTACATCGTCGTTAACCTTAAAGTATGACAGAGTAACGAATTGAAGCAAAATAGAAATATAATCTATTGTATGGCCAGAGATTTCAGTTTCTAAGCGTTTTTTAGGAAGTTTTGGGCAACTGGAATTCGATATAACTGTAAATATTGACAGCTAAGTCTATCACTAATCGTAATGCAGGCAAAACTAATCCAAGCGACTTGAAGCAAAATAGAAAAATAATCTATTTTATGGCCAGAGATTTCAGTTTCTAAGTGTTTTTTAAGAAGTTTTGGGCAACTGGAATTCGATATAACTGTAAATATTGACAGCCAAGTCTATCACTAATTGTAATGCAGGCAAAACTAATCCAAGCAACTTGAAGCAAAATAGAAATATAATCTATTGTATGGCCAGAGATTTCAGTTTCTAAGCATTTTTTAAGAAGTTTTGGGCAACTGGAATTCGATATAACTGTAAATATTGACAGCTAAGTCTATCACTAATTGTAATGTAGGCAAAAACTAATCCAAGCAATGGCGTAATTTACTGGCTCATCACGTGACAAGTTAGAGTGGTTGTTGGCAACATATTGCTCATAATATAAAAAAAGCTTGTCAATTCTCATTTAAGATTGGTTCCTATGCTTTTGATGGGCTCTCTAAGAATTAGTCAACTTTCAACGTATTTTACCTTTCACTGTGGACAGATCAAGCTTTGAGAGGTCAGTAGCTGGCTCAAAATTAGAGCAAGTTCATTAAAAGAGAGTAGATATGGGGCAATAGTGGCCGGTTAGCTCAATCGGTTAGAGCGTGGTGCTAATAACGCCAAGGTTGCGGGTTCGACCCCCGTGCTGGCAATTCCTTTGGCTTTCTGTTCACATCTAGTGACTTTTGGAAAAAGATCCGTAGGTTTTATCCATCCAATGTGTAAAATTAATTTACAAACTTGAAATAACTTGGTTAGAGTAAGAGAGTGGCCATGTTACATCGTCGTTAACCTTAAAGTATGACAGAGTAACGAATTGAAGCAAAATAGAAATATAATCTATTGTATGGCCAGAGATTTCAGTTTCTAAGCGTTTTTTAAGAAGTTTTGGGCAACTGAAATTCGATATAACTGTAAATATTGACAGCTAAGTCTATCACTAATTGTAATGCAGGCAAAAACTAATCCAAGCAATGGTGTAATTTACTGGCTCATCACGTGACAAGTTAGAGTGGTTGGTGGCAACATATTACTCATAATATAAAAAAAGCTTGTCAATTCTCATTTAATATTGGTTTCTATGCTTTTGATGGGCTCTCTAAGAATTAGTCAACTTTCAACGTATTTTACCTTTCACTGTGGACAGATCAAGCTTCGAGAGGTCAGTAGCTGGCTCAAAATTAGAGCAAGTTCATTAAAAGAGAGTAGATATGAGGCAAAAGTGGCCGGTTAGCTAAATCGGTTAGAGTGTGGTGCTAATAACGCCAAGGTTGCGGGTTCGACCCCCGTGCTGGCCATTCCCTTCGCTTTTTGTTCACATCCAGTGACTTTTGGAAAAAGATCCGTAGGTTTTATCCATCCAATGTGTAAAATTAATTTACAAACTTGAAATAACTTGGTTAGAGTAAGAGAGTGGCCATGTTACATCGTCGTTAACCTTAAAGTATGACAGAGTAACGAATTGAAGCAAAATAGAAATATAATCTATTGTATGGCCAGAGATTTCAGTTTCTAAGCGTTTTTTAAGAAGTTTTGGGCAACTGGAATTCGATATAACTGTAAATATTGACAGCTAAGTCTATCACTAATTGTAATGCAGGCAAAACTAATCCAAGCGACTTGAACGAAAATAAAAAAATAATCTATTTTATGGCCAGAGATTTCAGTTTCTACGCGTTTTTTAAGAGGTTTTGGGCAACTGGAATTCGATATAACTGTAAATATTGACAGCTAAGTCTATCACTAATTGTAATGCAGGCAAAAACTAATCCAAGCAATGGCGTAATTTACTGGCTCATCACGTTACAAGTTAGAGTGGTTGGTGGCAACATATTGCTCATAATATAAAAAAAGCTTGTCAATTCTCATTTAAGATTGGGTCCTATGCTTTTGATGGGCTCTCTAAGAATTAGTCAACTTTCAACGTATGTTACCTTTCACTGTGGACAGATCAAGCTTTGAGAGGTCAGTAGCTGGCTCAAAATTAGAGCAAGTTCATTAAAAGAGAGTAGATATGGGGAAAAAGTGGCCGGTTAGCTTAATCGGTTAGAGCGTGGTGCTAATAATGCCAAGGTTGCGGGTTCGACCCCCGTGCTGGCCATTCCTTTGGCTTTCTGTTCACATCTAGTGACTTTTGGAAAAAGATCCGTAAGTTTTATCCATCCAATGTGTAAAATTAATTTACAAACTTGAAATAACTTGGTTAGAGTAAGAGAGTGCCCATGTTGCTTCGTCGTTAACCTTAAAGTATGACAGAGTAACGAATGGAAGCAAAATAGAAATATAATCTATTGTATGGCCAGAGATTTCAGTTTCTAATCGTTTTTTAAGAAGTTTTGGGCAACTGGAATTCGATATAACTGTAAATATTGACAGCTAAGTCTATCACTAATTGTAATGCAGGCAAAAACTAATCCAAGCAATGGCGTAATTTACTGGCTCATCACGTGACAAGTTAGAGTGGTTGGTGGCAACATATTGCTCATAATATAAAAAAAGCTTGTCAATTCTCATTTAAGATTGGTTCCTATGCTTTTGATGGGCTCTCTAAGAATTAGTCAACCTTCAACGTATTTTACCTTTCACTGTGGACAGATCAAGCTTTGAGAGGTCAGTAGCTGGCTCAAAATTAGAGCAAGTTCATTAAAAGAGAGTAGAGATGGGGCAAAAGTGGCCAGTTAGCTCAATCGGTTAGAGCGTGGTGCTAATAATGCCAAGGTTGCGGGTTCGACCCCCGTGCTGGCCATTCCCTTCGCTTTCTGTTCACAGCCAGTGACTTTTGGAAAAAGATCCGTAGGTTTTATCCATCCAATGTGTAAAATTAATTTACAAACTTGAAATAACTTGGTTAGAGTAAGAGAGTGGCCATGTTACATCGTCGTTAACCTTAAAGTATGACAGAGTAACGAATTGAAGCAAAATAGAAATATAATCTATTGTATGGCCAGAGATTTCAGTTTCTAAGCGTTTTTTAAGAACTTTTGGGCAAATGGAATTCGATATAACTAAATATTGACAGCTAAGTCTATCACTAATTGTAATGCAGGCAAAACTAATCCAAGCGACTTGAAGCAAAATAGAAATATAATCTATTTTATGGCCACAGATTTCAGTTTCTAAGCGTTTTTTAAGAAGTTTTGGGCAACTGGAATTCGATATAACTGTAAATATTGACAGCTAAGTCTATCACTAATTGTAATGCAGGCAAAACTAATCCAAGCAACTTGAAGTAAAATAGAAATATAATCTATTGTATGGCCAGAGATTTCAGTTTCTAAGCGTTTTTTAAGAAGTTTTGGGCAACTAGAATTCGATATAACTGTAAATATTGACAGCTAAGTCTATCACTAATTGTAATGCAGGCAAAAACTAATCCAAGCAATGGCGTAATTTACTGGCTCATCACGTGACAAGTTAGAGTGGTTGGTGGCAACATATTGCTCATAATATAAAAAAAGCTTGTCAATTCTCATTTAAGATTGGTTCCTATGCTTTTGATGGGCTCTCTAAGAATTAGTCAACTTTCAACGTATTTTACCTTTCACTGTGGACAGATCAAGCTTTGAGAGGTCAGTAGCTGGCTCAAAATTAAAGCAAGATCATTAAAAGAGAGTAGATATGGGACAAAAGTGGCCGGTTAGCTCAATCGGTTAGAGCGTGGTGCTAATAACGCCAAGGTTACGGGTTCGACCCCTGTGCTTGCCATTCCTTTGGCTTTCTGTTCACATCCAGTGACTTTTGGAAAAAGATCCGTAGGTTTTATCCATCCAATGTGTAAAATTAATTTACAAACTTGAAATAACTTGGTTAGAGTAAGAGAGTGGCCATGTTACATCGTCGTTAACCTTAAAGTATGACAGAGTAACGAATTGAAGCAAAATAGAAATATAATCTATTGTATGGCCAGAGATTTCAGTTTCTAAGCGTTTTTAAGAAGTTTTGGGCAACTGGAATTTGATATAACTGTAAATATTGACAGCTAAGTCTATCACTAATTGTAATGCAGGCAAAAACTAATCCAAGCAATGGCGTAATTTACTGGCTCATCACGTGACAAGTTAGAGTGGTTGGTGGCAACATATTGCTCATAATATAAAAAAAGCTTGTCAATTCTCATTTAAGATTGGTTCCTATGCTTTTGATGGGCTCTCTAAGAATTAGTCAACTTTCAACGTATTTTACCTTTCACTGTGGACAGATCAAGCTTTGAGAGGTCAGTAGCTGGCTCAAAATTAAAGCAAGTTCATTTAAAGAGAGTAGATATGGGGCAAAAAAGTGGCTGGTTAGCCTAATCGGTTAGAGCATGGTGCTAATAACGCCAAGGTTGCGGGTTCGACCCCTGTGCTGGCCTTTCCTTTGGCTTTCTGTTCACATCCAGTGACTTTTGGAAAAAGATCCGTAGGTTTTATCCATCCGATGTGTAAAATTAATTTACAAACTTGAAATAACTTGGTTAGAGTAAGAGAGTGGCCATGTTACTTCGTCGTTAACCTTAAAGTATGACAGAGTAACGAATTGAAGCAAAATAGAAATATAATCTATTGTATGGCCAGAGATTTCAGTTTCTAAGCGTTTTTTAAGAAGTTTTGGGCAACTGAAATTCGATATAACTGTAAATATTGACAGCTAAGTCTATCACTAATTGTAATGCAGGCAAAAACTAATCCAAGCAATGGCGTAATTTACTGGCTCATCACGTGACAAGTTAGAGTGGTTGGTGGCAACATATTGCTCATAATATAAAAAAAGCTTGTCAATTCTCATATAAGATTGGTTCCTATGCTTTTGATGGGCTCTCTAAGAATTAGTCAACTTTCAACGTATTTTACCTTTCACTGTGGACAGATCAAGCTTTGAGAGGTCAGTAGCTGGCTCAAAATTAGGGCAAGATCATTAAAAGAGAGTAGATATGGGGCAAAAGTGGCAAGTTAGCTCAATCGGTTAGAGCGTGGTGCTAATAACGCTAAGGTTGCGGGTTTGGCCCCCGTACTGGCCATTCCTTTGGCTTTCTGTTCACATCCAGTGACTTTTGGAAAAAGATCCGTAGGTTTTATCCATCCGATGTGTAAAATTAATTTACAAACTTGAAATAACTTGGTTAGAGTAAGAGAGTGGCCATGTTACTTCGTCGTTAACCTTAAAGTATGACAGAGTAACGAATTGAAGCAAAATAGAAATATAATCTATTGTATGGCCAAAGATTTCAGTTTCTAAGCGTCTTTTAAGAAGTTTTGGGCAACTGAAATTCGATATAACTGTAAATATTGACAGCTAAGTCTATCACTAATTGTAATGCAGGCAAAAACTAATCCAAGCAATGGCGTAATTTACTGGCTCATCACGTGACAAGATAGAGTGGTTGGTTGCAACATATTGCTCGTAATATAAAAAAAACTTGTCAATTCTCATTTAAGATTGGTTCCTATGCTTTTGATGGGCTCTCTAAGAATTAGTCAACTTTCAACGTATTTTACCTTTCACTGTGGACAGATCAAGCTTTGAGCTTTGAGTAGCTGGCTCAAAATTAGAGCAAGTTCATTAAAAGAGAGTAGATATGGGGCAAAAGTGGCCGGTTAGCTCAATCGGTTAGACCGTGGTGCTAATAACGCCAAGGATGCGGGTTCAACCCCCGTGCTGGCCATTCCTTTGGCTTTCTGTTCACATCCAGTGACTTTTGGAAAAAGATCCGTAGGTTTTATCCATCCAATGTGTAAAATTAATTTACAAACTTGAAATAACTTGGTTAGAGTAAGAGAGTGGCCATGTTACATCGTCGTTAACCTTAAAGTATGACAGAGTAACAAATTGAAGCAAAATAGAAATATAATCTATTGTATGGCCAGAGATTTCAGTTTCTAAGCGTTTTTTAAGAAGTTTTGGGCAACTGAAATTCGATATAACTGTAAATATTGACAGCTAAGTCTATCACTAATTGTAATGCAGGCAAAAACTAATCCAAGCAATGGCGTAATTTACTGGCTCATCACGTGACAAGTTAGTGTGGTTGGTGGCAACATATTGCTCATAATATAAAAAAAGCTTGTCAATTCTCATTTAAGATTGGTTCCTATGCTTTTGATGGGCTCTCTAAGAATTAGTCAACTTTCAACGTATTTTACCTTTCACTGTGGACAGATCAAGCTTTGAGAGGTCAGTAGCTGGCTCAAAATTAGAGCAAGATCATTAAAAGAGAGTAGATATGGGGCAAAAGTGGCCGGTTAGCTCAATCGGTTAGAGCGTGTTGCTAATAACGCCAAGGTTGCGGGTTCGACCCCTGTGCTGGCCATTCCTTTGGCTTTCTGTTCACATCCAGTGACTTTTGGAAAAAGATCCGTAGGTTTTATCCATCCGATGTGTAAAACTAATTTACAAGCTTGAAATAACTTGGTTAGAGTAAGAGAGTGGCCATGTTACATCGTCGTTAACCTTAAAGTATGACAGAGTAACGAATTGAAGCAAAATAGAAATATAATCTATTGTATGGCCAGAGATTTCAGTTTCTAAGCGTTTTTTAAGAAGTTTTGGGCAACTGGAATTCGATATAACTGTAAATATTGACAGCTAAGTCTATCACTAATTGTAATGCAGGCAAAAACTAATCCAAGCAATGGCGTAATTTACTGGCTCATCACGTGACAAGTTAGAGTGGTTGGTGGCAACATATTGCTCATAATATAAAAAAAGCTTGTCAATTCTCATTTAAGATTGGTTCCTATGCTTTTGATGGGCTCTCTAAGAATTAGTCAACTTTCAACGTATTTTACCTTTCACTGTGGACAGATCAAGCTTTGAGAGGTCAGTAGCTGGCTCAAAATTAGGGCAAGATCATTAAAAGAGAGTAGATATGGGGCAAAAGTGGCCAGTTAGCTCAATCGGTTAGAGCGTGGTGCTAATAATGCCAAGGTTGCAGGTTCGACCCCCGTGCTGGCCATTCCTTTGGCTTTCTGTTCACATCCAGTGTCTTTTGGAAAAAGATCCGTAGGTTTTATCCATCCGATGTGTAAAATTAATTTACAAACTTGAAATAACTTGGTTAGAGTAAGAGAGTGGCCATGTTACTTCGTCGTTAACCTTAAAGTATGACAGAGTAACGAATTGAAGCAAAATAGAAATATAATCTATTGTATGGCCAGAGATTTCAGTTTCTAAGCGTTTTTTAAGAAGTTTTGGGCAACTGGAATTCGATATAACTGTAAATATTGACAGCTAAGTCTATCACTAATTGTAATGCAGGCAAAAACTAATCCAAGAAATGGCGTAATTTACTGGCTCATCACGTGACAAGTTAGAGTGGTTGGTTGCAACATATTGCTCATAATATAAAAAAAACTTGTCAATTCTCATTTAAGATTGGTTCCTATGCTTTTGATGGGCTCTCTAAGAATTAGTCAACTTTCAACGTATTTTACCTTTCACTGTGGACAGATCAAGCTTTGAGAGGTCAGTAGCTGGCTCAAAATTAGAGCAAGTTCATTAAAAGAGAGTAGATATGGGGCAAAAGTGGCCGGTTAGCTCAATCGGTTAGAGCGTGGTGCTAATAACGCCAAGGTTGCGGGTTCGATCCCCGTGCTGGCCATTCCTTTGGCTTTCTGTTCACATCCAGTGACTTTTGGAAAAAGATCCGTAGGTTTTATCCATCCAATGTGTAAAATTAATTTACAAACTTGAAATAACTTGGTTAGAGTAAGAGAGTGGCCATGTTACATCATCGTTAACCTTAAAGTATGACAGAGTAACGAATTGAAGCAAAATAGAAATATAATCTATTGTATGGCCAGAGATTTCAGTTTCTAAGTGTTTTTTAAGAAGTTTTGGGCAACTGGAATTCGATATAACTGTAAATATTGACAGCTAAGTCTATCACTAATTGTAATGCAGGCAAAACTAATCCAAGCGACTTGAATCAAAATAGAAAAATAATCTATTGTATGGCCAGAGATTTCAGTTTCTAAGCGGTTTTTAAGAAGTTTTGGGCAACTGGAATTCGATATAACTGTAAATATTGACAGCTAAGTCTATCACTAATTGTAATGCAGGCAAAAACTAATCCAAGCAATGGCGTAATTTACTGGCTCATCATGTGACAAGTTAGAGTGGTTGGTGGCAACATATTGCTCATAATATAAAAAAAGCTTGTCAATTCTCATTTAAGATTGGTTCCTATGCTTTTGATGGGCTCTCTAAGAATTAGTCAACTTTCAACGTATTTTACCTTTCACTATGGACAGATCAAGCTTTGAAAGGTCAGTAGCTGGCTCAAAATTAGAGCAAGTTCATTAAAAAAGAGTAGATACGGGTCAAAAGTGGCCGGTTAGCTCAATCGGTTAGAGCGTGGTGCTAATAACGCCAAGGTTGCGGGTTCGACCCCCGTGCTGGCCATTCCTTTGGCTTTCTGTTCACATCCAGTGACTTTTGGAAAAAGATCCGTAGGTTTTATCCATCCAATGTGTAAAATTAATTTACAAACTTGAAATAACTTGGTTAGAGTAAGAGAGTGGCCATGTTACATCATCGTTAACCTTAAAGTATGACAGAGTAACGAATTCAAGCAAAATAGAAATATAATCTATTGTATGGCCAGAGATTTCAGTTTCTAAGCGTTTTCTAAGAAGTTTTGGGCAACTGGAATTCGATATAACTGTAAATATTGACAGCTAAGTCCATCACTAATTGTAATGCAGGCAAAAACTAGTCCAAGCAATGGCGTAATTTACTGGCTCATCACGTGACAAGTTAGAGTGCTTCGTGGCAACATATTGCTCATAATATAAAAAAAGCTTGTCAATTCTCATTTAAGATTGGTTCCTATGCTTTTGATGGGCTCTCTAAGAATTAGTCAACTTTCAACGTATTTTACCTTTCACTGTGGACAGATCAAGCTTTGAGAGGTCAGTAGCTGGCTCAAAATTAGAGCAAGTTCATTAAAAGAGAGTAGATATGGGGCAAAAGTGGTCGGTTAGCTCAATCGGTTAGAGCGTGGTGCTAAAAACGCCAAGGTTGCGGGTTCGACCCCCGTGCTGGCCATTCCTTTGGCTTTCTGTTCACATCCAGTGACTTTTGGAAAAAGATCCGTAGGTTTTTTCCATCCAATGTGTAAAATTAATTTACAAACTTGAAATAACTTGGTTAGAGTAAGAGAGTGGCCATGTTACATCGTCGTTAACCTTAAAGTATGACAGAGTAACGAATTGAAGCAAAATAGAAATATAATCTATTGTATGGCCAGAGATTTCAGTTTCTAAGTGTTTTTTAAGAAGTTTTGGGCAACTGGAATTCGATATAACTGTAAATATTGACAGCTAAGTCTATCACTAATTGTAATGCAGGCAAAACTAATCCAAGCAACTTGAAGCAAAATAGAAATATAATTTATTGTATGGCCAGAGATTTCAGTTTCTAAGCGTTTTTTAAGAAGTTTTGGGCAACTGGAATTCGATATAACTGTAAATATTGACAGCTAAGTCTATCACTAATTGTAATGCAGGCAAAAACTAATCCAAGCAATGGCGTAATTTACTGGCTCATCACGTGACAAGTTAGAGTGGTTGGTGGCAACATATTGCTCATAATATAAAAAAAGCTTGTCAATTCTCATTTAAGATTGGTTCTTATGCTTTTGATGGGCTCTCTAAGAATTAGTCAACTTTCAACGTATTTTACCTTTCACTGTGGACAGATCAAGCTTTGAAAGGTCAGTAGCTGGCTCAAAATTAGAGCAAGTTCATTAAAAGAGAGTAGATATGGGGCAAAAGTGGCCGGTTAGCTCAATCGGTTAGAGCGTGGTGCTAATAACGCCAAGGTTGCGGGTTCGGCCCCTGTGCTGGCCATTCCTTTGGCTTTCTATTCACATCCAGTGACTTTTGGAAAAAGATCCGTAGGTTTTATCCATCCAATGTGTAAAATTAATTTACAAACTTGAAATAACTTGGTTAGAGTAAGAGAGTGGCCATGTTACATCGTCGTTAACCTTAAAGTATGACAGAGTAACGAATTGAAGCAAAATAGAAATATAATCTATTGTATGGCCAGAGATTTCAGTTTCTAAGTATTTTTTAAGAAGTTTTGGGCAACTGGAATTCGATATATCTGTAAATAATGACAGCTATGTCTATCACTAATTGTAATGCAGGCAAAAACTAATCCAGCAATGGCGTAATTTACTGGCTCATCACGTGACAAGTTAGAGTGGTTGGTGGAAACATATTGCTCATAATATAAAAAAAGCTTGTCATTTCTCATTTAAGATTGGTTCCTATGCTTTTGATGGGCTCTCTAAGAATTAGTCAACTTTCAACGTATTTTACCTTTCACTGTGGACAGATCAAGCTTTGAGAGGTCAGTAGCTGGCTCAAAATTAGAGCAAGTTCATTAAAAGAGAGTAGATATGGGGCAAAAGTGGCCGGTTAGCTCAATCAGTTAGAGCGTGGTGCTGATAACGCCAAGGTTGCGGGTTCGACCCCCATGCTGGCCATTCCTTTGGCTTTCTGTTCACATCCAGTGACTTTTGGAAAAAGTTCCGTAGGTTTTATCCATCCAATGTGTAAAATTAATTTACAAACTTGAAATAACTTGGTTAGAGTAAGAGAGTGGCCATGTTACATCGTCGTTAACCTTAAAGTATGACAGAGTAACGAATTGAAGCAAAAAACAAATATAATCTATTGTATGGCCAGAGATTTCAGTTTCTAAGCGTTTTTTAAGAAGTTTTGGGCAACTGGAACTCGATATAACTGTAAATATTGACAGCTAAGTCTATCACTTATTGTAATGCAGGCAAAAACTAATCCAAGCAATGGCGTAATTTACTGGCTCATCACGTGACAAGTTAGAGTGGTTGGTGGCAACATATTGCTCATAATATAAAAAAAGCTTGTCAATTCTCATTTAAGATTGGTTCCTATGCTTTTGATGGGCTCTCTAAGAATTAGTCAACTTTCAACGTATTTTACCTTTCAATGTGGACAGATCAAGCTTTGAGAGGTCAGTAGCTGGCTCAAAATTAGAGCAAGTTCATTAAAAGAGAGTAGATATGGGGCAAAAGTGGCCGGTTAGGTCAATTGGTTAGAGCGTTGTGCTAATAACACCAAGGTTGCGGGTTCGACCCCCGTGCTGGCCATTCCTTTGGCTTTCTGTTCACATCCAGTGACTTTTGGAAAAAAATCCGTAGGTTTTATCAATCCAATGTGTAAAACTAATTTACAAACTTGAAATAACTTGGTTAGAGTAAGAGAGTGGCCATGTTACATCGTCGTTAACCTTAAAGTATGACAGAGTAACGAATTGAAGCAAAATAGAAATATAATCTATTGTATGGACAGAGATTTCAGTTTCTAAGCGTTTTTTAAGAAGTTTTGGGCAACTGGAATTCGATATAACTGTAAATATTGACAGCTAAGTCTATCACTAATTGTAAAGCAGGCAAAACTAATCCAAGCGACTTGAAGCAAAATAGAAATATAATCTATTGTATGGCCAGAGATTTCAGTTTCTAAGCGTTTTTTAAGAAGTTTTGGGCAACTGGAATTCGATATACCTGTAAATATTGACAGCTAAGTCTATCACTAATTGTAATGCAGGCAAAAACTAATCCAAGCAATGGCGTAATTTACTGGCTCATCACGTGACAAGTTAGAGTGGTTGGTGGCAACATATTGCTCATAATATAAATAAAGCTTGTCAATTCTCATTTAAGATTGGTTCCTATGCTTTTGATGGGCTCTCTAAGAACTAGTCAACTTTCAACGTATTTTACCTTTCACTGTGGACAGATCAAGCTTTGAGAGGTCAGTAGCTGGCTCAAAATTAGAGCAAGTTCATTAAAAGAGAGTAGATAGGGGGCAAAAGTGGTCGGTTAGCTCAATTGGTTAGAGCGTGGTGCTAATAACGCCAAGGTTGCGGGTTCGATCCCCGTGCTTGCCATTCCTTTGGCTTTCTGTTCACATCCAGTGACTTTTGGAAAAAGGTCCGTAGGTTTTATCCATCCAATGTGTAAAATTAATTTACAAACTTGAAATAACTTGGTTAGAGTAAGAGAGTGGCCATGTTACATCGTCGTTAACCTTAAAGTATGACAGAGTAACGAATTGAAGCAAAATGGAAATATAATCTATTATATGGCCAGAGATTTCAGTTTCTAAGCGTTTTTTAAGAAGTTTTGGGCAACTGGAATTCGATATAACTGTAAATATTGACAGCTAAGTCTATCACTATTTGTAATGCAGGCAAAAACTAATCCAAGCAATGGCGTAATTTACTGGCTCATCACGTGACAAGTTAGAGTGGTTGGTGGCAACATATTGCTCATAATATAAAAAAAGCTTGTCAATTCTCATTTAAGATTGGTTCCTATGCTTTTGATGGGCTCTCTAAGAACTAGTCAACTTTCAACGTATTTTACCTTTCACTGTGGACAGATAAAGCTTTGAGAGGTCAGTAGCTGGCTCAAAATTAGAGCAAGTTCATTAAAAGAGAGTAGATATGTGGCAAAAGTGGTCGGTTAGCTCAATCGGTTAGAGCGTGGTTCTAATAACGCCAAGGTTGTGGGTTCGATCCCCGTGCTGGCCATTCCTTTGGCTTTCTGTTCACATCCAGTGACTTTTGGAAAAAGATCCGTAGGTTTTATCCATCCAATGTGTAAAATTAATTTACAAACTTGAAATTACTTGGTTAGAGTAAGAGAGTGGCCATGTTACATCGTCGTTAACCTTAAAGTATGACAGAGTAACGAATTGAAGCAAAATAGAAATATAATCTATTGTATGGCCAGAGATTTCAGTTTCTAAGTGTTTTTTAAGAAGTTTTGGGCAACTGGAATTCGATATAACTGTAAATAATGACAGCTAAGTCTATCACTAATTGTAATGCAGGCAAAAACTAATCCAAGCAATGGCGTAATTTACTGGCTCATCACGTGACAAGTTAGAGTAGTTGGTGGCAACATATTGCTCATAATATAAAAAAAGCTTGTCAATTCTCATTTAAGATTGGTTCCTATGCTTTTGATGGGCTCTCTAAGAATTAGTCAACTTTCAACGTATTTTACCTTTCACTGTGGACAGAACAAGCTTTGAGAGGTCAGTAGCTGGCTCAAAATTAGAGCAAGTTCATTAAAAGAGAGTAGATATGGGGCAACAGTGGCCGGTTAGCTCAATCGGTTAGAGCATGGTGCTAATAATGCCAAGGTTGCGGGTTCGACCCTCGTGCTGGCCATTCTTTTGGCTTTCTGTTCACATCCAGTGACTTTTGGAAAAAGATCCGTATGTTTTATGCATCCAATGTGTAAAATTAATTTACAAACTTGAAATAACTTGGTTAGAGTAAGAGAGTGGCCATGTTACCTTGTCGTAAACCTTAAAGTATGACAGAGTAACGAATTGAAGCAAAATAGAAATATAATCTATTGTATGGCCAGAGATTTCAGTTTCTAAGCGTTTTTTAAGAAGTTTTGGGCAACTGGAATTCGATATAACTGTAAATATTGACAGCTAAGTCTATCACTAATTGTAATGCAGGCAAAAACTAATCCAAGCAATGGCGTAATTTACTGGCTCATCACGTGACAAGTTAGAGTGGTTGGTGGCAACATATTGCTCATAATATAAAAAAAAGCTTGTCAATTCTCATTTAAGATTGGTTCCTATGCTTTTGATGGGCTCTCTAAGAAATAGTCAACTTTCAACGTATTTTACCTTTCACTGTGAACATATCAAGCTTTGAGAGGTCAGTAGCTGGCTCAAAATTAGAGCAAGTTCATTAAAAGAGAGTAGATATGGGGCAAAAGTGGCAGGTTAGCTCAATCGGTTAGAGCGTGGTGCTAATAACGCCAAGGTTGCGGGTTCGACCCCCGTGCTAGTCATTCCATTGGCTTTCTGTTCACATCCAGTGACATTTGGAAAAAGATCCGTAGGTTTTATCCATCCAATGTGTAAAATTAATTTACAAACTTGAAATAACTTGGTTAGAGTAAGAGAGTGGCCATGTTACATCGTCGTTAACCTTAAAGTATGACAGAGTAACGAATTGAAGCAAAATAGAAATATAATCTATTGTATGGCCAGAGATTTCAGTTTCTAAGCGTTTTTTAAGAAGTTTTGGGCAACTGGAATTCGATATAACTGTAAATATTGACAGCTAAGTCTATCACTAATTGTAATGCAGGCAAAACTAATCCAAGCGACTTGAAGCAAAATAGAAATATAATCTATTGTATGGCCAGATATTTCAGTTTCTAAGCGTTTTTTAAGAAGTTTTGGGCAACTGGAATTCGATATAACTGTAAATATTGACAGCTAAGTCTATCACTAATTGTAATGCAGGCAAAAACTAATCCAAGCAATGGCGTAATTTACTGGCTCATCACGTGACAAGTTAGAGTGTTGGTGGCAACATATTGCTCATAATATAAAAAAAAGCTTGTCAATTCTCATTTAAGATTGGTTCCTATGCTTTTGATGGGCTCTCTAAGAATTAGTCAATTTTCAACGTATTTTACCTTTCACTGTGGACAGATCAAGCTTTGAGAGGTTAATAGCTGGCTCAAAATTAGAGCTAGTTCATTAAAAGAGAGTAGATATGGGGCAAACGTGGCCGGTTAGCTCAATCGGTTAGAGTGTGGTGCTAATAACGCCAAGGTTGCAGGTCCGACCCCTGTGCTGGCCAATCCTTTGGCTTTCTGTTCACATCCAGTGACTTTTGGAAAAAGATCCGTAGGTTTTATCCATCCAATGTGTAAAATTAATTTACAAACTTGAAATAACTTGGTTAGAGTAAGAGAGTGGCCATGTTACATCGTCGTTAACCTTAAAGTATGACAGAGTAACGACTTGAAGCAAAATAGAAATATAATCTATTGTATGGCCAGAGATTTCAGTTTCTAAGCGTTTTTTAAGAAGTTTTGGGCAACTGAAATTCGATATAACTGTAAATATTGACAGCTAAGTCTATCACTAATTGTAATGCAGGCAAAAACTAATCCAAGCAATGGCGTAATTTACTGGCTCATCACGTGACAAGTTAGAGTGGTTGGTGGCAACATATTGCTCATAATATAAAAAAAGCTTGTCAATTCTCATTTAAGATTGGTTCTTATGCTTTTGATGGGCTCTCTAAGAATTAGTCAACTTTCAACGTATTTTACCTTTCACTGTGGACAGATCAAGCTTTGAAAGGTCAGTAGCTGGCTCAAAATTAGAGCAAGTTCATTAAAAGAGAGTAGATATGGGGCAAAAGTGGCCGGTTAGCTCAATCGGTTAGAGCGTGGTGCTAATAACGCCAAGGTAGCGGGTTCGGCCCCCGTGCTGGCCATTCCTTTGGCTTTCTATTCACATCCAGTGACTTTTGGAAAAAGATCCGTAGGTTTTATCCATCCAATGTGTAAAATTAATTTACAAACTTGAAATAACTTGGTTAGAGTAAGAGAGTGGCCATGTTACATCGTCGTTAACCTTAAAGTATGACAGAGTAACGAATTGAAGCAAAATAGAAATATAATCTATTGTATGGCCAGAGATTTCAGTTTCTAAGTGTTTTTTAAGAAGTTTTGGGCAACTGGAATTCGATATATCTGTAAATAATGACAGCTAAGTCTATCACTAATTGTAATGCAGGCAAAAACTAATCCAGCAATGGCGTAATTTACTGGCTCATCACGTGACAAGTTAGAGTGGTTGGTGGCAACATATTGCTCATAATATAAAAAAAGCTTGTCATTTCTCATTTAAGATTGGTTCCTATGCTTTTGATGGGCTCTCTAAGAATTAGTCAACTTTCAACGTATTTTACCTTTCACTGTGGACAGATCAAGCTTTGAGAGGTCAGTAGCTGGCTCAAAATTAGAGCAAGTTCATTAAAAGAGAGTAGATATGGGGCAAAAGTGGCTGGTTAGCTCAATCAGTTAGAGCGTGGTGCTGATAACGCCAAGGTTGCGGGTTCGACCCCCATGCTGGCCATTCCTTTGGCTTTCTGTTCACATCCAGTGACTTTTGGAAAAAGTTCCGTAGGTTTTATCCATCCAATGTGTAAAATTAATTTACAAACTTGAAATAACTTGGTTAGAGTAAGAGAGTGGCCATGTTACATCGTCGTTAACCTTAAAGTATGACATAGTAACGAATTGAAGCAAAAAACAAATATAATCTATTGTATGGCCAGAGATTTCAGTTTCTAAGCGTTTTTTAAGAAGTTTTGGGCAACTGGAACTCGATATAACTGTAAATATTGACAGCTAAGTCTATCACTTATTGTAATGCAGGCAAAAACTAATCCAAGCAATGGCGTAATTTACTGGCTCATCACGTGACAAGTTAGAGTGGTTGGTGGCAACATATTGCTCATAATATAAAAAAAGCTTGTCAATTCTCATTTAAGATTGGTTCCTATGCTTTTGATGGGCTCTCTAAGAATTAGTCAACTTTCAACGTATTTTACCTTTCACTGTGGACAGATCAAGCTTTGAGAGGTCAGTAGCTGGCTCAAAATTAGAGCAAGTTCATTAAAAGAGAGTAGATATGGGGCAAAAGTGGCCGGTTAGGTCAATTGGTTAGAGCGTTGTGCTAATAACACCAAGGTTGCGGGTTCGACCCCCGTGCTGGCCATTCCTTTGGCTTTCTGTTCACATCCAGTGACTTTTGGAAAAAAATCCGTAGGTTTTATCCATCCAATGTGTAAAACTAATTTACAAACTTGAAATAACTTGGTTAGAGTAAGAGAGTGGCCATGTTACATCGTCGTTAACCTTAAAGTATGACAGAGTAACGAATTGAAGCAAAATAGAAATATAATCTATTGTATGGACAGAGATTTCAGTTTCTAAGCGTTTTTTAAGAAGTTTTGGGCAACTGGAATTCGATATAACTGTAAATATTGACAGCTAAGTCTATCACTAATTGTAAAGCAGGCAAAACTAATCCAAGCGACTTGAAGCAAAATAGAAATATAATCTATTGTATGGCCAGAGATTTCAGTTTCTAAGCGTTTTTTAAGAAGTTTTGGGCAACTGGAATTCGATATAACTGTAAATATTGACAGCTAAGTCTATCACTAATTGTAATGCAGGCAAAAACTAATCCAAGCAATGGCGTAATTTACTGGCTCATCACGTGACAAGTTAGAGTGGTTGGTGGCAACATATTGCTCATAATATAAATAAAGCTTGTCAATTCTCATTTAAGATTGGTTCCTATGCTTTTGATGGGCTCTCTAAGAACTAGTCAACTTTCAACGTATTTTACCTTTCACTGTGGACAGATCAAGCTTTGAGAGGTCAGTAGCTGGCTCAAAATTAGAGCAAGTTCATTAAAAGAGAGTAGATAGGGGGCAAAAGTGGTCGGTTAGCTCAATTGGTTAGAGCGTGGTGCTAATAACGCCAAGGTTGCGGGTTCGATCCCCGTGCTTGCCATTCCTTTGGCTTTCTGTTCACATCCAGAGACTTTTGGAAAAAGGTCCGTAGGTTTTATCCATCCAATGTGTAAAATTAATTTACAAACTTGAAATAACTTGGTTAGAGTAAGAGAGTGGCCATGTTACATCGTCGTTAACCTTAAAGTATGACAGAGTAACGAATTGAAGCAAAATGGAAATATAATCTATTATATGGCCAGAGATTTCAGTTTCTAAGCGTTTTTTAAGAAGTTTTGGGCAACTGGAATTCGATATAACTGTAAATATTGACAGCTAAGTCTATCACTATTTGTAATGCAGGCAAAAACTAATCCAAGCAATGGCGTAATTTACTGGCTCATCACGTGACAAGTTAGAGTGGTTGGTGGCAACATATTGCTCATAATATAAAAAAAGCTTGTCAATTCTCATTTAAGATTGGTTCCTATGCATTTGATGGGCTCTCTAAGAACTAGTCAACTTTCAACGTATTTTACCTTTCACTGTGGACAGATAAAGCTTTGAGAGGTCAGTAGCTGGCTCAAAATTAGAGCAAGTTCATTAAAAGAGAGTAGATATGTGGCAAAAGTGGTCGGTTAGCTCAATCGGTTAGAGCGTGGTTCTAATAACGCCAAGGTTGCGGGTTCGATCCCCGTGCTGGCCATTCCTTTGGCTTTCTGTTCACATCCAGTGACTTTTGGAAAAAGATCCGTAGGTTTTATCCATCCAATGTGTAAAATTAATTTACAAACTTGAAATAACTTGGTTAGAGTAAGAGAGTGGCCATGTTACATCGTCGTTAACCTTAAAGTATGACAGAGTAACGAATTGAAGCAAAATAGAAATATAATCTATTGTATGGCCAGAGATTTCAGTTTCTAAGTGTTTTTTAAGAAGTTTTGGGCAACTGGAATTCGATATAACTGTAAATAATGACAGCTAAGTCTATCACTAATTGTAATGCAGGCAAAAACTAATCCAAGCAATGACGTAATTTACTGGCTCATCACGTGACAAGTTAGAGTAGTTGGTGGCAACATATTGCTCATAATATAAAAAAAGCTTGTCAATTCTCATTTAAGATTGGTTCCTATGCTTTTGATGGGCTCTCTAAGAATTAGTCAACTTTCAACGTATTTTACCTTTCACTGTGGACAGAACAAGCTTTGAGAGGTCAGTAGCTGGCTCAAAATTAGAGCAAGTTCATTAAAAGAGAGTAGATATGGGGCAAAAGTGGCCGGTTAGCTCAATCGGTTAGAGCATGGTGCTAATAATGCCAAGGTTGCGGGTTCGACCCTCGTGCTGGCCATTCTTTTGGCTTTCTGTTCACATCCAGTGACTTTTGGAAAAAGATCCGTAGGTTTTATGCATCCAATGTGTAAAATTAATTTACAAACTTGAAATAACTTGGTTAGAGTAAGAGAGTGGCCATGTTACCTTGTCGTAAACCTTAAAGTATGACAGAGTAACGAATTGAAGCAAAATAGAAATATAATCTATTGTATGGCCAGAGATTTCAGTTTCTAAGCGTTTTTTAAGAAGTTTTGGGCAACTGGAATTCGATATAACTGTAAATATTGACAGCTAAGTCTATCACTAATTGTAATGCAGGCAAAAACTAATCCAAGCAATGGCGTAATTTACTGGCTCATCACGTGACAAGTTAGAGTGGTTGGTGGCAACATATTGCTCATAATATAAAAAAAAGCTTGTCAATTCTCATTTAAGATTGGTTCCTATGCTTTTGATGGGCTCTCTAAGAAATAGTCAACTTTCAACGTATTTTACCTTTCACTGTGAACATATCAAGCTTTGAGAGGTCAGTAGCTGGCTCAAAATTAGAGCAAGTTCATTAAAAGAGAGTAGATATGGGGCAAAAGTGGCAGGTTAGCTCAATCGGTTAGAGCGTGGTGCTAATAACGCCAAGGTTGCGGGTTCGACCCCCGTGCTAGTCATTCCATTGGCTTTCTGTTCACATCCAGTGACTTTTGGAAAAAGATCCGTAGGTTTTATCCATCCAATGTGTAAAATTAATTTACAAACTTGAAATAACTTGGTTAGAGTAAGAGAGTGGCCATGTTACATCGTCGTTAACCTTAAAGTATGACAGAGTAACGAATTGAAGCAAAATAGAAATATAATCTATTGTATGGCCAGAGATTTCAGTTTCTAAGCGTTTTTTAAGAAGTTTTGGGCAACTGGAATTCGATATAACTGTAAATATTGACAGCTAAGTCTATCACTATTTGTAATGCAGGCAAAAACTAATCCAAGCAATGGCGTAATTTACTGGCTCATCACGTGACAAGTTAGAGTGGTTGGTGGCAACATATTGCTCATAATATAAAAAAAGCTTGTCAATTCTCATTTAAGATTGGTTCCTATGCTTTTGATGGGCTCTCTAAGAACTAGTCAACTTTCAACGTATTTTACCTTTCACTGTGGACAGATAAAGCTTTGAGAGGTCAGTAGCTGGCTCAAAATTAGAGCAAGTTCATTAAAAGAGAGTAGATATGTGGCAAAAGTGGTCGGTTAGCTCAATCGGTTAGAGCGTGGTTCTAATAACGCCAAGGTTGCGGGTTCGATCCCCGTGCTGGCCATTCCTTTGGCTTTCTGTTCACATCCAGTGACTTTTGGAAAAAGATCCGTAGGTTTTATCCATCCAATGTGTAAAATTAATTTACAAACTTGAAATAACTTGGTTAGAGTAAGAGAGTGGCCATGTTACATCGTCGTTAACCTTAAAGTATGACAGAGTAACGAATTGAAGCAAAATAGAAATATAATCTATTGTATGGCCAGAGATTTCAGTTTCTAAGTGTTTTTTAAGAAGTTTTGGGCAACTGGAATTCGATATAACTGTAAATAATGACAGCTAAGTCTATCACTAATTGTAATGCAGGCAAAAACTAATCCAAGCAATGGCGTAATTTACTGGCTCATCACGTGACAAGTTAGAGTAGTTGGTGGCAACATATTGCTCATAATATAAAAAAAGCTTGTCAATTCTCATTTAAGATTGGTTCCTATGCTTTTGATGGGCTCTCTAAGAATTAGTCAACTTTCAACGTATTTTACCTTTCACTGTGGACAGAACAAGCTTTGAGAGGTCAGTAGCTGGCTCAAAATTAGAGCAAGTTCATTAAAAGAGAGTAGATATGGGGCAAAAGTGGCCGGTTAGCTCAATCGGTTAGAGCATGGTGCTAATAATGCCAAGGTTGCGGGTTCGACCCTCGTGCTGGCCATTCTTTTGGCTTTCTGTTCACATCCAGTGACTTTTGGAAAAAGATCCGTAGGTTTTATGCATCCAATGTGTAAAATTAATTTACAAACTTGAAATAACTTGGTTAGAGTAAGAGAGTGGCCATGTTACCTTGTCGTAAACCTTAAAGTATGACAGAGTAACGAATTGAAGCAAAATAGAAATATAATCTATTGTATGGCCAGAGATTTCAGTTTCTAAGCGTTTTTTAAGAAGTTTTGGGCAACTGGAATTCGATATAACTGTAAATATTGACAGCTAAGTCTATCACTAATTGTAATGCAGGCAAAAACTAATCCAAGCAATGGCGTAATTTACTGGCTCATCACGTGACAAGTTAGAGTGGTTGGTGGCAACATATTGCTCATAATATAAAAAAAAGCTTGTCAATTCTCATTTAAGATTGGTTCCTATGCTTTTGATGGGCTCTCTAAGAAATAGTCAACTTTCAACGTATTTTACCTTTCACTGTGAACATATCAAGCTTTGAGAGGTCAGTAGCTGGCTCAAAATTAGAGCAAGTTCATTAAAAGAGAGTAGATATGGGGCAAAAGTGGCAGGTTAGCTCAATCGGTTAGAGCGTGGTGCTAATAACGCCAAGGTTGCGGGTTCGACCCCCGTGCTAGTCATTCCATTGGCTTTCTGTTCACATCCAGTGACTTTTGGAAAAAGATCCGTAGGTTTTATCCATCCAATGTGTAAAATTAATTTACAAACTTGAAATAACTTGGTTAGAGTAAGAGAGTGGCCATGTTACATCGTCGTTAACCTTAAAGTATGACAGAGTAACGAATTGAAGCAAAATAGAAATATAATCTATTGTATGGCCAGAGATTTCAGTTTCTAAGCGTTTTTTAAGAAGTTTTGGGCAACTGGAATTCGATATAACTGTAAATATTGACAGCTAAGTCTATCACTAATTGTAATGCAGGCAAAACTAATCCAAGCGACTTGAAGCAAAATAGAAATATAATCTATTGAATGGCCAGATATTTCAGTTTCTAAGCGTTTTTTAAGAAGTTTTGGGCAACTGGAATTCGATATAACTGTAAATATTGACAGCTAAGTCTATCACTAATTGTAATGCAGGCAAAAACTAATCCAAGCAATGGCGTAATTTACTGGCTCATCACGTGACAAGTTAGAGTGTTGGTGGCAACATATTGCTCATAATATAAAAAAAAGCTTGTCAATTCTCATTTAAGATTGGTTCCTATGCTTTTGATGGGCTCTCTAAGAATTAGTCAATTTTCAACGTATTTTACCTTTCACTGTGGACAGATCAAGCTTTGAGAGGTTAGTAGCTGGCTCAAAATTAGAGCTAGTTCATTAAAAGAGAGTAGATATGGGGCAAACGTGGCCGGTTAGCTCAATCGGTTAGAGTGTGGTGCTAATAACGCCAAGGTTGCAGGTCCGACCCCTGTGCTGGCCAATCCTTTGGCTTTCTGTTCACATCCAGTGACTTTTGGAAAAAGATCCGTAGGTTTTATCCA
The DNA here is from genome assembly GCF_048569485.1 of Anomaloglossus baeobatrachus. Taxonomy (NCBI): domain Eukaryota; kingdom Metazoa; phylum Chordata; class Amphibia; order Anura; family Aromobatidae; genus Anomaloglossus; species Anomaloglossus baeobatrachus. Next base: position 670,060,674 of record NC_134356.1, on the reverse strand, counting down.
TCCAATGTGTAAAATTAATTTACAAACTTGAAATAACTTGGTTAGAGTAAGAGAGTGGCCATGTTACATCGTCGTTAACCTTAAAGTATGACAGAGTAACGACTTGAAGCAAAATAGAAATATAATCTATTGTATGGCCAGAGATTTCAGTTTCTAAGCGTTTTTTAAGAAGTTTCGGGCAACTGAAATTCGATATAACTGTAAATATTGACAGCTAAGTCTATCACTAATTGTAATGCAGGCAAAAACTAATCCAAGCAATGGCGTAATTTACTGGCTCATCACGTGACAAGTTAGAGTGGTTGGTGGCAACATATTGCTCATAATATAAAAAAAGCTTGTCAATTTTCATTTAAGATTGGTTCCTATGCTTTTGATGGGCTCTCTAAGAATTAGTCAACTTTCAACGTATTTTACCTTTCACTGTGGACAGATCAAGCTTTGATAGGTCAGTAGCTGGCTCAAAATTAGAGCAAGTTCATTAAAAGAGAGTAGATGTGGGGCAAAAGTGGCCGGTTAGCTCAATCGGTTAGAGCGTGGTGCTAATAACGCCAAGGTTGCGAGTTCGACCCCCCGTGCTGGCCATTCCCTTGGCTTTCTGTTCACATCCAGTAACTTTTGGAAAAAGATCCGTAGGTTTTATCCATCCAATGTGTAAAATTAATTTACAAACTTGAAATAACTTGGTTAGAGTAAGAGAGTGGCCATGTTACATCGTCGTTAACCTTAAAGTATGACAGAGTAACGAATTGAAGCAAAAAACAAATATAATCTATTGTATGGCCAGAGATTTCAGTTTCTAAGCGTTTTTTAAGAAGTTTTGGGCAACTGGAACTCGATATAACTGTAAATATTGACAGCTAAGTCTATCACTTATTGTAATGCAGGCAAAAACTAATCCAAGCAATGGCGTAATTTACTGGCTCATCACGTGACAAGTTAGAGTTGTTGGTGGCAACATATTGCTCATAATATAAAAAAAGCTTGTCAATTCTCATTTAAGATTGGTTCCTATGCTTTTGATGGGCTCTCTAAGAATTAGTCAACTTTCAACGTATTTTACCTTTCACTGTGGACAGATCAAGCTTTGAGAGGTCAGTAGCTGGCTCAAAATTAGAGCAAGTTCATTAAAAGAGAGTAGATATGGGGCACAAGTGGCCGGTTAGCTCAATCAGTTAGGGCGTGGTGCTAATAACGCCAATGTTGCGGGTTCGACCCCCGTGCTGGCCATTCCTTTGGCTTTCTGTTCACATCCAGTGACTTTTGGAAAAAGATCCGTAGGTTTTATCCATCCAATGTTTAAAATTAATTTACAAACTTGAAATAACTTGGTTAGAGTAAGAGAGTGGCCATGTTACATCGTCGTTAACCTTAAAGTATGACAGAGTAACGAATTGAAGCAAAATAGAAATATAATCTATTGTATGGCCAGAGATTTCAGTTTCTAAGCGTTTTTTAAGAAGTTTTGGGCAACTGGAACTTGATATAACTGTAAATATTGACAGCTAAGTCTATCACTATTTGTAATGCAGGCAAAAACTAATCCAAGCAATGGCGTAATTTACTGGCTCATCACGTGACAAGTTAGAGTGGTTGGTGGCAACATATTGCTCATAATATAAAAAAAGCTTGTCAATTCTCATTTAAGATTGGTTCCTATGCTTTTGATGGGCTCTCTAAGAATTAGTCAACTTTCAACGTATTTTACCTTTCACTGTGGACAGATCAAGCTTTGAGAGGTCAGTAGCTGGCTCAAAATTAGAGCAAGTTCATTAAAAGAGAGTAGATATGGGGAAAAAGTGGCCAGTTAGGTCAATTGGTTAGAGCGTGGTGCTAATAACACCAAGGTTGCGGGTTCGACCCCCGTGCTGGCCATTCCTTTGGCTTTCTGTTCACATCCAGTGACTTTTGGAAAAAAATCCGTAGGTTTTATCCATCCAATGTGTAAAACTAATTTACAAACTTGAAATAACTTGGTTAGAGTAAGAGAGTGGCCATGTTACATCGTCGTTAACCTTAAAGTATGACAGAGTAACGAATTGAAGCAAAATAGAAATATAATCTATTGTATGGACCGAGATTTCAGTTTCTAAGCGTTTTTTAAGAAGTTTTGGGCAACTGGAATTCGATATAACTGTAAATATTGACAGCTAAGTCTATCACTAATTGTAAAGCAGGCAAAACTAATCCAAGCGACTTGAAGCAAAATAGAAATATAATCTATTGTATGGCCAGAGATTTCAGTTTCTAAGCGTTTTTTAAGAAGTTTTGGGCAACTGGAATTCGATATAACTGTAAATATTGACAGCTAAGTCTATCACTAATTGTAATGCAGGCAAAAACTAATCCAAGCAATGGCGTAATTTACTGGCTCATCACGTGACAAGTTAGAGTGGTTGGTGGCAACATATTGCTCATAATATAAATAAAGCTTGTCAATTCTCATTTAAGATTGGTTCCTATGCTTTTGATGGGCTCTCTAAGAACTAGTCAACTTTCAACGTATTTTACCTTTCACTGTGGACAGATCAAGCTTTGAGAGGTCAGTAGCTGGCTCAAAATTAGAGCAAGTTCTTTAAAAGAGAGTAGATAGGGGGCAAAAGTGGTCGGTTAGCTCAATCGGTTAGAGCGTGGTGCTAATAACGCCAAGGTTGCGGGTTCGATCCCCGTGCTTGCCATTCCTTTGGCTTTCTGTTCACATCCAGTGACTTTTGGAAAAAGATCCGTAGGTTTTATCCATCCAATGTGTAAAATTAATTTACAAACTTGAAATAACTTGGTTAGAGTAAGAGAGTGGCCATGTTACATCGTCGTTAACCTTAAAGTATGACAAAGTAACGAATTGAAGCAAAATGGAAATATAATCTATTATATGGCCAGAGATTTCAGTTTCTAAGCGTTTTTTAAGAAGTTTTGGGCAACTGGAATTCGATATAACTGTAAATATTGACAGCTAAGTCTATCACTATTTGTAATGCAGGCAAAAACTAATCCAAGCAATGGCGTAATTTACTGGCTCATCACGTGACAAGTTAGAGTGGTTGGTGGCAACATATTGCTCATAATATAAAAAAAAGCTTGTCAATTCTCATTTAAGATTGGTTCCTATGCTTTTGATGGGCTCTCTAAGAAATAGTCAACTTTCAACGTATTTTACCTTTCACTGTGAACATATCAAGCTTTGAGAGGTCAGTAGCTGGCTCAAAATTAGAGCAAGTTCATTAAAAGAGAGTAGATATGGGGCAAAAGTGGCAGGTTAGCTCAATCGGTTAGAGCGTGGTGCTAATAACGCCAAGGTTGCGGGTTCGACCCCCGTGCTAGTCATTCCATTGGCTTTCTGTTCACATCCAGTGACTTTTGGAAAAAGATCCGTAGGTTTTATCCATCCAATGTGTAAAATTAATTTACAAACTTGAAATAACTTGGTTAGAGTAAGAGAGTGGCCATGTTACATCGTCGTTAACCTTAAAGTATGACAGAGTAACGAATTGAAGCAAAATAGAAATATAATCTATTGTATGGCCAGAGATTTCAGTTTCTAAGCGTTTTTTAAGAAGTTTTGGGCAACTGGAATTCGATATAACTGTAAATATTGACAGCTAAGTCTATCACTAATTGTAATGCAGGCAAAACTAATCCAAGCGACTTGAAGCAAAATAGAAATATAATCTATTGTATGGCCAGATATTTCAGTTTCTAAGCGTTTTTTAAGAAGTTTTGGGCAACTGGAATTCGATATAACTGTAAATATTGACAGCTAAGTCTATCACTAATTGTAATGCAGGCAAAAACTAATCCAAGCAATGGCGTAATTTACTGGCTCATCACGTGACAAGTTAGAGTGTTGGTGGCAACATATTGCTCATAATATAAAAAAAAGCTTGTCAATTCTCATTTAAGATTGGTTCCTATGCTTTTGATGGGCTCTCTAAGAATTAGTCAATTTTCAACGTATTTTACCTTTCACTGTGGACAGATCAAGCTTTGAGAGGTTAGTAGCTGGCTCAAAATTAGAGCTAGTTCATTAAAAGAGAGTAGATATAGGGCAAACGTGGCCGGTTAGCTCAATCGGTTAGCGTGTGGTGCTAATAACGCCAAGGTTGCAGGTCCGACCCCTGTGCTGGCCAATCCTTTGGCTTTCTGTTCACATCCAGTGACTTTTGGAAAAAGATCCGTAGGTTTTATCCATCCAATGTGTAAAATTAATTTACAAACTTGAAATAACTTGGTTAGAGTAAGAGAGTGGCCATGTTACATCGTCGTTAACCTTAAAGTATGACAGAGTAACGACTTGAAGCAAAATAGAAATATAATCTATTGTATGGCCAGAGATTTCAGTTTCTAAGCGTTTTTTAAGAAGTTTCGGGCAACTGAAATTCGATATAACTGTAAATATTGACAGCTAAGTCTATCACTAATTGTAATGCAGGCAAAAACTAATCCAAGCAATGGCGTAATTTACTGGCTCATCACGTGACAAGTTAGAGTGGTTGGTGGCAACATATTGCTCATAATATAAAAAAAGCTTGTCAATTTTCATTTAAGATTGGTTCCTATGCTTTTGATGGGCTCTCTAAGAATTAGTCAACTTTCAACGTATTTTACCTTTCACTGTGGACAGATCAAGCTTTGATAGGTCAGTAGCTGGCTCAAAATTAGAGCAAGTTCATTAAAAGAGAGTAGATGTGTGGCAAAAGTGGCTGGTTAGCTCAATCGGTTAGAGCGTGGTGCTAATAACGCCAAGGTTGCGAGTTCGACCCCCGTGCTGGCCATTCCTTTGGCTTTCTGTTCACATCCAGTAACTTTTGGAAAAAGATCCGTAGGTTTTATCCATCCAATGTGTAAAATTAATTTACAAACTTGAAATAACTTGGTTAGAGTAAGAGAGTGGCCATGTTACATCGTCGTTAACCTTAAAGTATGACAGAGTAACGAATTGAAGCAAAAAACAAATATAATCTATTGTATGGCCAGAGATTTCAGTTTCTAAGCGTTTTTTAAGAAGTTTTGGGCAACTGGAACTCGATATAACTGTAAATATTGACAGCTAAGTCTATCACTTATTGTAATGCAGGCAAAAACTAATCCAAGCAATGGCGTAATTTACTGGCTCATCACGTGACAAGTTAGAGTTGTTGGTGGCAACATATTGCTCATAATATAAAAAAAGCTTGTCAATTCTCATTTAAGATTGGTTCCTATGCTTTTGATGGGCTCTCTAAGAATTAGTCAACTTTCAACGTATTTTACCTTTCACTGTGGACAGATCAAGCTTTGAGAGGTCAGTAGCTGGCTCAAAATTAGAGCAAGTTCATTAAAAGAGAGTAGATATGGGGCACAAGTGGCCGGTTAGCTCAATCAGTTAGGGCGTGGTGCTAATAACGCCAATGTTGCGGGTTCGACCCCCGTGCTGGCCATTCCTTTGGCTTTCTGTTCACATCCAGTGACTTTTGGAAAAAGATCCGTAGGTTTTATCCATCCAATGTTTAAAATTAATTTACAAACTTGAAATAACTTGGTTAGAGTAAGAGAGTGGCCATGTTACATCGTCGTTAACCTTAAAGTATGACAGAGTAACGAATTGAAGCAAAATAGAAATATAATCTATTGTATGGCCAGAGATTTCAGTTTCTAAGCGTTTTTTAAGAAGTTTTGGGCAACTGGAACTTGATATAACTGTAAATATTGACAGCTAAGTCTATCACTTATTGTAATGCAGGCAAAAACTAATCCAAGCAATGGCGTAATTTACTGGCTCATCACGTGACAAGTTAGAGTGGTTGGTGGCAACATATTGCTCATAATATAAAAAAAGCTTGTCAATTCTCATTTAAGATTGGTTCCTATGCTTTTGATGGGCTCTCTAAGAATTAGTCAACTTTCAACGTATTTTACCTTTCACTGTGGACAGATCAAGCTTTGAGAGGTCAGTAGCTGGCTCAAAATTAGAGCAAGTTCATTAAAAGAGAGTAGATATGGGGAAAAAGTGGCCAGTTAGGTCAATTGGTTAGAGCGTGGTGCTAATAACACCAAGGTTGCGGGTTCGACCCCCGTGCTGGCCATTCCTTTGGCTTTCTGTTCACATCCAGTGACTTTTGGAAAAAAATCCGTAGGTTTTATCCATCCAATGTGTAAAACTAATTTACAAACTTGAAATAACTTGGTTAGAGTAAGAGAGTGGCCATGTTACATCGTCGTTAACCTTAAAGTATGACAGAGTAACGAATTGAAGCAAAATAGAAATATAATCTATTGTATGGACCGAGATTTCAGTTTCTAAGCGTTTTTTAAGAAGTTTTGGGCAACTGGAATTCGATATAACTGTAAATATTGACAGCTAAGTCTATCACTAATTGTAAAGCAGGCAAAACTAATCCAAGCGACTTGAAGCAAAATAGAAATATAATCTATTGTATGGCCAGAGATTTCAGTTTCTAAGCGTTTTTTAAGAAGTTTTGGGCAACTGGAATTCGATATAACTGTAAATATTGACAGCTAAGTCTATCACTAATTGTAATGCAGGCAAAAACTAATCCAAGCAATGGCGTAATTTACTGGCTCATCACGTGACAAGTTAGAGTGGTTGGTGGCAACATATTGCTCATAATATAAATAAAGCTTGTCAATTCTCATTTAAGATTGGTTCCTATGCTTTTGATGGGCTCTCTAAGAACTAGTCAACTTTCAACGTATTTTACCTTTCACTGTGGACAGATCAAGCTTTGAGAGGTCAGTAGCTGGCTCAAAATTAGAGCAAGTTCTTTAAAAGAGAGTAGATAGGGGGCAAAAGTGGTCGGTTAGCTCAATCGGTTAGAGCGTGGTGCTAATAACGCCAAGGTTGCGGGTTCGATCCCCGTGCTTGCCATTCCTTTGGCTTTCTGTTCACATCCAGTGACTTTTGGAAAAAGATCCGTAGGTTTTATCCATCCAATGTGTAAAATTAATTTACAAACTTGAAATAACTTGGTTAGAGTAAGAGAGTGGCCATGTTACATCGTCGTTAACCTTAAAGTATGACAAAGTAACGAATTGAAGCAAAATGGAAATATAATCTATTATATGGCCAGAGATTTCAGTTTCTAAGCGTTTTTTAAGAAGTTTTGGGCAACTGGAATTCGATATAACTGTAAATATTGACAGCTAAGTCTATCACTATTTGTAATGCAGGCAAAAACTAATCCAAGCAATGGCGTAATTTACTGGCTCATCACGTGACAAGTTAGAGTGGTTGGTGGCAACATATTGCTCATAATATAAAAAAAGCTTGTCAATTCTCATTTAAGATTGGTTCCTATGCTTTTGATGGGCTCTCTAAGAACTAGTCAACTTTCAACGTATTTTACCTTTCACTGTGGACAGATAAAGCTTTGAGAGGTCAGTAGCTGGCTCAAAATTAGAGCAAGTTCATTAAAAGAGAGTAGATATGTGGCAAAAGTGGTCGGTTAGCTCAATCGGTTAGAGCAAGGTGCTAATAACGCCAAGGTTGCGGGTTCGATCCCCGTGCTGGCCATTCCTTTGGCTTTCTGTTCACATCCAGTGACTTTTGGAAAAAGATCCGTAGGTTTTATCCATCCAATGTGTAAAATTAATTTACAAACTTGAAATAACTTGGTTAGAGTAAGAGAGTGGCCATGTTACATCGTCGTTAACCTTAAAGTATGACAGAGTAACGAATTGAAGCAAAATAGAAATATAATCTATTGTATGGCCAGAGATTTCAGTTTCTAAGTGTTTTTTAAGAAGTTTTGGGCAACTGGAATTCGATATAACTGTAAATAATGACAGCTAAGTCTATCACTAATTGTAATGCAGGCAAAAACTAATCCAAGCAATGGCGTAATTTACTGGCTCATCACGTGACAAGTTAGAGTGGTTGGTGGCAACATATTGCTCATAATATAAAAAAAGCTTGTCAATTCTCATTTAAGATTGGTTCCTATGCTTTTGATGGGCTCTCTAAGAATTAGTCAACTTTCAATGTATTTTACCTTTCACTGTGGACAGAACAAGCTTTGAGAGGTCAGTAGCTGGCTCAAAATTAGAGCAAGTTCATTAAAAGAGAGTAGATATGGGGCAAAAGTGGCCGGTTAGCTCAATCGGTTAGAGCATGGTGCTAATAATGCCAAGGTTGCGGGTTCGACCCTCGTGCTGGCCATTCTTTTGGCTTTCTGTTCACATCCAGTGACTTTTGGAAAAAGATCCGTAGGTTTTATGCATCCAATGTGTAAAATTAATTTACAAACTTGAAATAACTTGGTTAGAGTAAGAGAGTGGCCATGTTACCTTGTCGTAAACCTTAAAGTATGACAGAGTAACGAATTGAAGAAAAATAGAAATATAATCTATTGTATGGCCAGAGATTTCAGTTTATAAGCGTTTTTTAAGAAGTTTTGGGCAACTGGAATTCGATATAACTGTAAATATTGACAGCTAAGTCTATCACTAATTGTAATGCAGGCAAAAACTAATCCAAGCAATGGCGTAATTTACTGGCTCATTACGTGACAAGTTAGAGTGGTTGGTGGCAACATATTGCTCATAATATAAAAAAAAGCTTGTCAATTCTCATTTAAGATTGGTTCCTATGCTTTTGATGGGCTCTCTAAGAATTAGTCAACTTTCAACGTATTTTACCTTTCACTGTGGACAGATCAAGCTTTGAGAGGTCAGTAGCTGGCTCAAAATTAGAGCAAGTTCATTAAAAGAGAGTAGATATGGGGCAAAAGTGGCAGGTTAGCTCAATCGGTTAGAGCGTGGTGCTAATAACGCCAAGGTTGCGGGTTCGACCCCCGTGCTAGTCATTCCATTGGCTTTCTGTTCACATCCAGTGACTTTTGGAAAAAGATCCGTAGGTTTTATCCATCCAATGTGTAAAATTAATTTACAAACTTGAAATAACTTGGTTAGAGTAAGAGAGTGGCCATGTTACATCGTCGTTAACCTTAAAGTATGACAGAGTAACGAATTGAAGCAAAATAGAAATATAATCTATTGTATGGCCAGAGATTTCAGTTTCTAAGCGTTTTTTAAGAAGTTTTGGGCAACTGGAATTCGATATAACTGTAAATATTGACAGCTAAGTCTATCACTAATTGTAATGCAGGCAAAACTAATCCAAGCGACTTGAAGCAAAATAGAAATATAATCTATTGTATGGCCAGATATTTCAGTTTCTAAGCGTTTTTTAAGAAGTTTTGGGCAACTGGAATTCGATATAACTGTAAATATTGACAGCTAAGTCTATCACTAATTGTAATGCAGGCAAAAACTAATCCAAGCAATGGCGTAATTTACTGGCTCATCACGTGACAAGTTAGAGTGTTGGTGGCAACATATTGCTCATAATATAAAAAAAAGCTTGTCAATTCTCATTTAAGATTGGTTCCTATGCTTTTGATGGGCTCTCTAAGAATTAGTCAATTTTCAACGTATTTTACCTTTCACTGTGGACAGATCAAGCTTTGAGAGGTTAGTAGCTGGCTCAAAATTAGAGCTAGTTCATTAAAAGAGAGTAGATATGGGGCAAACGTGGCCGGTTAGCTCAATCGGTTAGAGTGTGGTGCTAATAACGCCAAGGTTGCAGGTCCGACCCCTGTGCTGGCCAATCCTTTGGCTTTCTGTTCACATCCAGTGACTTTTGGAAAAAGATCCGTAGGTTTTATCCATCCAATGTGTAAAATTAATTTACAAACTTGAAATAACTTGGTTAGAGTAAGAGAGTGGCCATGTTACATCGTCGTTAACCTTAAAGTATGACAGAGTAACGACTTGAAGCAAAATAGAAATATAATCTATTGTATGGCCAGAGATTTCAGTTTCTAAGCGTTTTTTAAGAAGTTTTGGGCAACTGAAATTCGATATAACTGTAAATATTGACAGCTAAGTCTATCACTAATTGTAATGCAGGCAAAAACTAATCCAAGCAATGGCGTAATTTACTGGCTCATCACGTGACAAGTTAGAGTGGTTGGTGGCAACATATTGCTCATAATATAAAAAAAGCTTGTCAATTTTCATTTAAGATTGGTTCCTATGCTTTTGATGGGCTCTCTAAGAATTAGTCAACTTTAAACGTATTTTACCTTTCACTGTGGACAGATCAAGCTTTGATAGGTCAGTAGCTGGCTCAAAATTAGAGCAAGTTCATTAAAAGAGAGTAGATGTGGGGCAAAAGTGGCCGGTTAGCTCAATCGGTTAGAGCGTGGTGCTAATAACGCCAAGGTTGCGAGTTCGACCCCCGTGCTGGCCATTCCTTTGGCTTTCTGTTCACATCCAGTAACTTTTGGAAAAAGATCCGTAGGTTTTATCCATCCAATGTGTAAAATTAATTTACAAACTTGAAATAACTTGGTTAGAGTAAGAGAGTGGCCATGTTACATCGTCGTTAACCTTAAAGTATGACAGAGTAACGAATTGAAGCAAAAAACAAATATAATCTATTGTATGGCCAGAGATTTCAGTTTCTAAGCGTTTTTTAAGAAGTTTTGGGCAACTGGAACTCGATATAACTGTAAATATTGACAGCTAAGTCTATCACTTATTGTAATGCAGGCAAAAACTAATCCAAGCAATGGCGTAATTTACTGGCTCATCACGTGACAAGTTAGAGTTGTTGGTGGCAACATATTGCTCATAATATAAAAAAAGCTTGTCAATTCTCATTTATGATTGGTTCCTATGCTTTTGATGGGCTCTCTAAGAATTAGTCAACTTTCAACGTATTTTACCTTTCACTGTGGACAGATCAAGCTTTGAGAGGTTAGTAGCTGGCTCAAAATTAGAGCTAGTTCATTAAAAGAGAGTAGATATGGGGCAAAAGTGGCCGGTTAGCTCAATCGGTTAGAGTGTGGTGCTAATAACGCCAAGGTTGCAGGTTCGACCCCTGTGCTGGCCAATCCTTTGGCTTTCTGTTCACATCCAGTGACTTTTGGAAAAAGATCCGTAGGTTTTATCCATCCAATGTGTAAAATTAATTTACAAACTTGAAATAACTTGGTTAGAGTAAGAGAGTGGCCATGTTACATCGTCGTTAACCTTAAAGTATGACAGAGTAACGACTTGAAGCAAAATAGAAATATAATCTATTGTATGGCCAGAGATTTCAGTTTCTAAGCGTTTTTTAAGAAGTTTTGGGCAACTGAAATTCGATATAACTGTAAATATTGACAGCTAAGTCTATCACTAATTGTAATGCAGGCAAAAACTAATCCAAGCAATGGCGTAATTAACTGGCTCATCACGTGACAAGTTAGAGTGGTTGGTGGCAACATATTGCTCATAATATAAAAAAAGCTTGTCAATTTTCATTTAAGATTGGTTCCTATGCTTTTGATGGGCTCTCTAAGAATTAGTCAACTTTCAACGTATTTTACCTTTCACTGTGGACAGATCAAGCTTTGATAGGTCAGTAGCTGGCTCAAAATTAGAGCAAGTTCATTAAAAGAGAGTAGATGTAGGGCAAAAGTGGCCGGTTAGCTCAATCGGTTAGAGTGTGGTGCTAATAACGCCAAGGTTGCGAGTTCGACCCCCGTGCTGGCCATTCCTTTGGCTTTCTGTTCACATCCAGTAACTTTTGGAAAAAGATCCGTAGGTTTTATCCATCCAATGTGTAAAATTAATTTACAAACTTGAAATAACTTGGTTAGAGTAAGAGAGTGGCCATGTTACATCGTCGTTAACCTTAAAGTATGACAGAGTAACGAATTGAAGCAAAATAGAAATATAATCTAATGTATGGCCAGAGATTTCAGTTTCTAAGCGTTTTTTAAGAAGTTTTGGGCAACTGGAATTCGATATAACTGTAAATATTGACAGCTAAGTCTATCACTAATTGTAATGCAGGCAAAAACTAATCCAAGCAATGGTGTAATTTACTGGCTCATCACGTGACAAGTTAGAGAGGTTGGTGGTAACATATTGCTCATAATATAAAAAAAACTTGTCAATTCTCATTTAAGATTGGTTCCTATGCTTTTGATGGGCTCTCTAAGAATTAGTCAACTTTCAACGTATTTTACCTTTCACTGTGGACAGATCAAGCTTTGAGAGGTCAGTAGCTGGCTCAAAATTAGAGCAAGTTCATTAAAAGAGAGTAGATCTGGGGCAAAAGTGGCTGGTTAGCTCAATCGGTTAGAGCGTGGTGCTAATAACGCCAAGGTTGCGGGTTCGACCCCCGCGCTGGCCATTCCTTTGGCTTTCTGTTCACATCCAGTGACTTTTGGAAAAAGATCCGTAGGTTTTATCTATCCAATGTGTAAAATTAATTTACAAACTTGAAATAACTTGGTTAGAGTAAGAGAGTGGCCATGTTACATCGTCGTTAACCTTAAAGTGTGACAGAGTAATGAATTGAAGCAAAATAGAAATATAATCTATTGTATGGCCAGAGATTTCAGTTTCTAAGCGTTTTCTAAGAAGTTTTGGGCAACTGGAATTCGATGTAACTGTAAATATTGACAGCTAAGTCTATCACTAATTGTAATGCAGGCAAAAACTAATCCAAGCAATGGCGTAATTTACTGGCTCATCACGTGACAAGTTAGAGTGGTTGGTGGCAACATATTGCTCATAATATAAAAAAAGCTTGTCAATTCTCATTTAAGATTGGTTCCTATGCTTTTGATGGGCTCTCTAAGAATTAGTCAACTTTCAACGTATTTTACCTTTCACTGTGGACAGATCAAGCTTTGAGAGGTCAGTAGCTGGCTCAAAATTAGAGCAAGTTCATTAAAAGAGAGTTGACATTGGGTAAAAGTGGCCGGTTAGCTCAATCGGTTAGAGTGTGGTGCTAATAACGCCAAGGTTGCGGGTTCGACCCCCGTGCTGGCCATTCCTTTGGCTTTCTGTTATACATCCAGTGACTTTTGGAAAAAGATCCGTAGGTTTTATCCATCCAATGTGTAAAATTAATTTACAAACTTGAAATAACTTGGTTAGAGTAATAGAGTGGCCATGTTACATCGTCGTTAACCTTAAAGTATGACAGAGTAACGAATTGAAGCAAAATAGAAATATAATCTATTGTATGGCCAGAGATTTCAGTTTCTAAGCGTTTTTTAAGAAGTTTTGGGCAACTGGAATTCGATATAACTGTAAATACTGACAGCTAAGTCTATCACTAAATGTAATGCAGGCAAAACTAATCCAAGCGACTTGAAGCAAAATAGAAATATAATCTATTGTATGGCCAGAGATTTCAGTTTCTAAGCGTTTTTTAAGAAGTTTTGGGCCACTGGAATTCGATATAACTGTAAATATTGACAGCTAAGTCTATCACTAATTGTAATGCAGGCAAAAACTAATCCAAGCAATGGCGTAATTTACTGGCTCATCACTAGAGATGAGCAAACCGGTCGCGGTTCGGCTCGAGGTCGGCCAATAGGCTATAATGGGAGGCAATCACAAACACACAAAAATGCATTATAAATGTACACAAACAGTTAATAAACATTGCCATAACACTTACCGGTCCCCGCGATCCCTTCTGCACTCTGTCTCCTGCCGCTATTCCATCTGATGATCGATGAATCCTCCCGTGACCGACACTGCCAGCAGAGATGCAGGACCTGTCGTGACGTCAAAATAGCCATGTGACCAGTCTGTGGCTATTATCTCATTGGCTACAGACTGGTCACATGACTATGACGCGTCATGTAGGACCTGCGAGTGCATCTCTCCGGTACACGGTGCACATTTGTGTATCGCCGTGTACCGGCGACATGCTCTAGCACACGGTCGACTCCCCGTTCCGTTAGGAACCGGCTGACACAGCCTGTCATTAACGGAGATCACCGTTGCCATAGTAACGCAGTTAGCAGTGACGTCACCGCTAACCGCAGCTCCGAGAGCACCGTTGCTATGGTAATGCATCTGTCAGCGTTACTGCTGTTACCGCTGACAGCCTGCACTGATCACTCACGGAGTGAAGGCTGCACGCTGCTTCCCGATTGTAGTGAGGATTGTACTGAGGATGAGGTTCCCCAGCCCCAAGTGATGGGCTGGTGAACCTCATCCTCACTACAATCTTCACTACTACTACACTAGAAAGAAAGAAGACAGAAGAGCAGGATCGTGGAGGGCTGACAGGGGGTAATAAAGATGGAGTCTCTAATGTGTCTGTGTATTTATTTCTATTAAAGTATTTTTTCTCTGTGTGGTGTCTTTTTTTAACCCTTTATTGGAGATTCTTAATGGCCGGGTCAAACGTGCCTGACATTAAGAATCTCTGGCTTAATACTGGCTAGTAAAACAAAGCCAGTATTAACTCATGATTACCCAACAAGCCACCCGGCTCCAGGGCTGTTGGAAGAGTTGGATACAGCGCCAGATGATGGCGCTTCAATGAGAGCGCCATTTTCTGGGACGGCTGCGGACTGAAATCCACAGCAGAGGCGCCCAGAAACCTCGGGCTAACCTGTGCTGCGGATTCCAATCCCCAGCTGCCTAGTTGTACCCGGCTGGCACAAAAATGGGGCGAAGCCCACGTCATTTGTTTTTTAATTATTTCATGAAATAAGTGAAATAATTAAAAAAAAATGGGCTTCCCTATATTTTTGGTTCCCAGCCGGGTACAAATAGGCAACTGGGGGTTGGAGGCAGCCCGTGGCTGCCTGCTGTACCTGGCTAGCATACAAAAATATGGCGAAGCCCACGTCATTTTTTTGGTGGGCAAAAAACTTCTGCATACAGTCCTGGATGGAGTATGCTGAGCCTTGTAGTTCTGCAGCTGCTGTCTGCTCTTCTCCATACAGACAGACAGCAGCTGCAGAACTACAAGGCTCAGCATACTCCATCCAGGACTGTATGCAGAAGTTTTTTGCCCCCTGAAAAAATTATGTGGACTTCGCCATATTTTTGTATGCTAGCCAGGTACAGCAGGCAGGTATGGCTGCCCCCAACCCCCAGTTGCCTATTTGTACCCGGCTGGGAACCAAAAATAAAGGGAAGCCCTTTTTTTATTATTTCATGAATTTCATGAAATAATTAGAAAACAAATGACGTAGGCTTCGCCCCATTTTTGTGTCCAGCCAGGTACAACTAGGCAGCTGGGGATTGGAATCCGCAGCACAGGTTGGCCTGAGCTTTCTGGGCCCCACTGCTGCGAATTGCAGTCTTCAGCTGCCTCAGGAAATGGCACTTTCATAGAAGCGCCATCTTCTGGCGCTGTATCCAACTCTTCCAGCACCTGCCTGCTGTACCTGGTTAGCATACAAAAATATGGCGAAGACCACGTCCTTTTTTTGTAGTTTTTTGGCAAAAAAAATAAAAAATGCTTCCCTGGATTTTCCATTGCCAGTGAAGGTAACACCAAGCAGTGGGGGTTAGCAGCCAGTAGCTGCTTGGATTACCCTTAGCTAGCAATACAAAAAATGCAGCGGGAGCCCATATATATTTTTTTTAATTATTTATTTAAATAACTAAAAATAAAATGGGCTTCCCTGTATTTTGATTGCTGGACATCACAGTGCTGTAAAAATAAATCTTTAAAAAAATGACGTAGCGCTCCGCGGTATTTTTGATTCTCAGCAGATAAAGCAGACAGCTATGGGTTGCCACCCCCATCTGCCTGCCGTTACCTTGGTTGGCAATCAAAATACAGGGAAGCCCATTAATTTTTTTCTATTTAAAAAATAGTTAAAAAAAAAAATGACGTTGGGTCCCCCCATTTTTGATAGCCAGCTAGGGTAAAGCAGACGGCTGTAGCCTGAAAACCACAGCTGGCAGCTTTACCGTGGTTGGGGATCCAATGTGGAGGTCCCCTCAGGCTCTTTTTTATAATTATTTTATAAATATTAATAATTACACAATAAAAGTAGGGTCCCCCCCAAATTTGATCACCAGCCAAGGTAAAGCAGACAGCTGTGGTCTGGTATTCTCAGGGTGGGAAGGTCCATAGTTATTGGGCCTTCACAGCCTAAAAATAGCAGGCCGCAGGCACCCCAGACGTGGCGCATCCACTAGATGGGCCAATCCTGGCGCTTCACCCCAGCTCATCCCATGCCCTGGTGCAGTGGCAAACGGGGTAATAAATCGGGTTGATACTAGCTGTAAAGTCACCTGAGATCAAGCCCAGCAGTTTGTGATGTCATGGCGTCTATTAGATACCCAACATCATAAACTGTCAGTACTAACAAAAAAAAAAAAATTCGACAAAAGAAATTTATTTGAAGAAACAGTCCCCAAAACATTTCCTCTTTCACCAATTTATTGTAAGAAAAAAAATAAAGGGGTCCCATGACGACTCTGGACCGTCTAGAATATGGGGGGAGACACTCAGGGAACATATCCCCCATTTTCTAGGAGTGCGGACCCTTCATGTGAGGAGTGTGGGTGCAATGAATCTGCACTCACTCTCCCCGGGTCCACAGCAGCAGAGTCAATGTCGTAATGGTTGCTACCAAAGCTGCAATGCCCTGCTCATGAGGTAAGGGCATGCCTAATCAGGAGAACTACTGTAGAGGAAGCTCTGCTCACTGGTATATAGGTGCTCAGAGGTAATAATAGATAAAATTAGTGAGTAACCTCGGCACTCTAAATCTCCCAGACTAAGTCAGTAAGTCACAACGGATAGTAATGCAAAATCACTCTTTATTGGTCCGTATTGAGAAAACATTTTTTTCATAAGCATATATGTTTTTGTCCAAAACAAGTTACAAATGACGTTTCGGCCTGAGCCTTCGTCAGATTGGACTTATCTGCTTGTAATCATGAAAAATGACAATAATCAGTATCACATAAGAGTGAGAGAACAATAACATAAACTCGAACAATGTAGAGGTACAATTGGGATGCAGCAAAAAAATTGCAACACAGCAAGAACTGAAACACATGATACAAATGTCATAATACAGTACAAGGACAATATAGTAATGACAAATATGGGGTCAGAGTAGGCTTAGACAGCTCTGGTACGAAAGAGATGTCAATCATAAAGTAACATGTGCAGTAGGTGTAGAGCTACAGTATGCATGGCAGAGCTAATGGGTAGACTGACCATAGAAAAAGAACGGAGAAAAAGTGGAGAAAAAGTGGAGAAAAAGTGGAGAAAAAATGGAGAAAAAGTGGAGTAAAAATGAAGAAAAAGTGTAGAAAAAGTGGAGAAAAAAATGGAGAAAAAGTGGAGAAAAAGTGGAGAAAAAGTGCAGTAAAAATGGAGAAAAAGTGGAGAAAAAGTGGAGGAAAAAGTGGAGAAAAAATGGAGAAAAAGTGGAGAAAAACTGGAGAAAAAATGGAGAAAAAGTGGAGAAAAAGTGGAGAAAAAGTGGAGAAATAGTAGAGAAAAAAATGGAGAAAAAGTGGAGTAAAAATGGAGAAAAAGTGAAGAAAAAATTGAGAAAAAAATGTAGAAAAAGTGGAGAAAAAGTGGAGAAAAAGTGGAGAAAAAGTGGAGTAAAAATGGAGAAAAAGTGGAGAAAAAGTGGAGAAAAAATGGAGAAAAAGTGGAGAAAAAAGTGGAGAAAAAAATGGAGAAAAAGTGGAGAAAAAGTGGAGAAAAAATGGAGAAAAAGTGGAGAAAAAGTGGTGAAAAAGTGGAGAAAAAATGGATAAGAAGTGGAGAAAAAGTGAAGAAGTGGAGAAAAAATGGAGAAAAAAAGGAGAAAAAATGGAGAATAAAAAGTGGCCGGTTAGCTCAATCGGTTAGAGCGTGGTGCTAATAACGCCAAGGTTGCGGGTTCGACCCCCGTGCTGGCCATTCCTTTTGCTTTCTGTTCACATCCAGTGACTTTTGGAAAAAGATCCGTAGGTTTTATCCATCCAATGTGTAAAATTAATTTACAAACTTGAAATAACTTGGTTAGAGTAAGAGAGTGGCCATGTTACATCGTCGTTAACCTTAAAGTATGACAGAGTAACGAATTGAAGCAAAATAGAAATATAATTTATTGTATGGCCAGAGATATAACTGTAAATATTGACAGCTAAGTCTATCACTAATTGTAATGCAGGCAAAAACTAATCCAAGCAATGGCGTAATTTACTGGCTCATCACGTGACAAGTTAGAGTGGTTGGTGGCAACATATTGCTCATAATATAAAAAAAGCTTGTCAATTCTCATTTAAGATTGGTTCCTATGATTTTAATGGGCTCTCTAAGAATTAGTCAACTTTCAACATATTTTACCTTTCACTGTGGACAGATCAAGCTTTGAGAGGTCAGTAGCTGGCTCAAAATTAGAGCAAGTTCATTAAAAGAGAGTAGAAATGGGGCAAAAGTGGCCGGTTAGCTCAATCGGTTAGAGCGTGGTGCTAATAACGCCAAGGTTGTGGGTTCGACCCCCGTGCTGGCCATTCCTTTGGCTTTCTGTTCACATCCAGTGACTTTTGGAAAAAGATCCGTAGGTTTTATCCATCCAATGTGTAAAATTAATTTACAAACTTGAAATAACTTGGTTAGAGTACGAGAGTGGCCATGTTACATCGTCGTTAACCTTAAAGTATGACAGAGTAACGAATTGAAGTAAAATAGAAATATAATCTATTGTATGGCCAGAGATTTCAGTTTCTAAGCATTTTTTAAGAAGTTTTGGGCAACTGGAATTCGATATAAATGTAACTATTGACAGCTAAGTCTATCACTAATTGTAATGCAGGAAAAACTAATCCAAGCGACTTGAAGCAAAATAGAAATATAATCTATTGTATGGCCAGAGATTTCAGTTTCTAAGCGTTTTTTAAGAAGTTTTGGGCAACTGGAATTCGATATAACTGTAAATATTGACAGCTAAGTCTATCACTAATTGTAATGCAGGCAAAAACTAATCCAAGCAATGGCGTAATTTACTGGCTCATCATGTGACAAGTTAGAGTGGTTGGTGGCAACATATTGCTCATAATATAAAAAAGCTTGTTAATTCTCATTTAAGATTGGTTCCTATGATTTTGATGGGCTCTCTAAGAATTAGTCAACTTTCAACGTATTTTACTTTTCACTGTGGACAGATCAAGCTTTGAGAGGTCAGTAGCTGGCTCAAAATTAGAGCAAGTTCATTAAAAGAGAGTAGATATGGGGCAAAAGTGGTCAGTTAGCTCAATCGGTTAGAGCGTGGTTCTAATAACGCCAAGGTTGCGGGTTCGACCCCCGTGCTGGCCATTCCTTTGGCTTTCTGTTCACATCCAGTGACTTTTGGAAAAAGATTCGTAGGTTTTATCCATCCAATGTGTAAAATTAATTTACAAACTTGAAATAACTTGGTTAGAGCAAGAGAGTGGCTATGTTACATCGTCGTTAACCTTAAAGTATGACAGAGTAACGAATTGAAGCAAAATAGAAATATAATCAATTGTATGGCCAGAGATTTCAGTTTCTAAGCGTTTTTTAAGAAGTTTTGGGCAACTGGAATTCGATATAACTGTAAATATTGACAGCTAAGTCTATCACTAATTGTAATGCAGGCAAAACTAATCCAAGCGACTTGAAGCAAAATAGAAAAATAATCTATTTTATGGCCAGAGATTTCAGTTTCTAAGCATTTTTTAAGAAGTTTTGGGCAACTGGAATTCGATATAACTGTAAATATTGACAGCTAAGTCTATCACTAATTGTAATGCAGGCTAAAACTAATCCAAGCAATGGCGTAATTTACTGGCTCATCACGTGACAAGTTAGAGTGGTTGGTTGCAACATATTGCTCATAATATAAAAAAAGCTTGTCAATTCTCATTTAAGATTGGTTCCAATGCTTTTGATGGGCTCTCTAAGAATTAGTCAACTTTCAACGTATTTTACCTTTCACTGTGGACAGATCAAGCTTTGAGAGGTCAGTAGCTGGCTCAAAATTAGAGCAAGTTCATTAAAAGAGAGTAGATAAGGGGCAAAAGTGGCCGGTTAGTTCAATCGGTTAGAGCGTGGTGCTAATAACGCCAAGGTTGCGAGTTCGACCCCCATGCTGGCCATTCCTTTGGCTTTCTGTTCACATCCAGTAACTTTTGGAAAAAGATCCGTAGGTTTTATCCATCCAATGTGTAAAATTAATTTACAAACTTGAAATAACTTGGTTAGAGTAAGAGAGTGGCCATGTTACATCGTCGTTAACCTTAAAGTATGACAGAGTAACGAATTGAAGCAAAATAGAAATATAATCTATTGTATCGCCAGAGATTTCAGTTTCTAAGCGTTTTTTAAGAAGTTTTGGGCAACTGGAATTCAATATAACTGTAAATATTGACAGCTAAGTCTATCACTAATTGTAATGCAGGCAAAAACTAATCCAAGCAATGGCGTAATTTACTGGCTCATCACGTGACAAGTTAGAGTGGTTGGTGGCAACATATTGCTCATAATATAAAAAAAGCTTGTCAATTCTCATTTAAGATTGGTTGCTATGCTTTTGATGGGCTCTCTAAGAATTAGTCAACTTTCAACGTATTTTACCTTTCACTGTGGACAGATCAAGCTTTGAGAGGTCAGTAGCTGGCTCAAAATTAGAGCAAGTTCATTAAAAGAGAGTAGATATGGGGCAAAAGTGGTCGGTTAGCTCAATCGGTTAGAGCGTGGTGCTAATAACGCCAAGGTTGCGGGTTCGACCCCTGTGCTGGCCATTCCTTTGGCTTTCTGTTCACATCCAGTGACTTTTGGAAAAAGATTCGTAGGTTTTATCCATCCAATGTGTAAAAGTAATTTACAAATTGAAATAACTTGGTTAGAGCAAGAGAGTGGCCATGTTACATCGTCGTTAACCTTAAAGTATGACAGAGTAACGAATTGAAGCAAAATAGAAATATAATCTATTGTATGGCCAGAGATTTCAGTTTCTAAGCGTTTTTTTAGAAGTTTTGGGCAACTGGAATTCGATATAACTATAAATATTGACAGCTAAGTCTATCACTAATTGTAATGCAGGCAAAAACTAATCCAAGCGACTTGAAGCAAAATAGAAATATAATCTATTGTATGGCCAGAGATTTCAGTTTCTAAGCGTTTTTTAAGAAGTTTTGGGCAACTGGAATTCGATATAACTGTAAATATTGACAGCTAAGTCTATCACTAATTGTAATGCAGGCAAAAACTAATCCAAGCAATGGCATAATTTACTGGCTCATCACGTGACAAGTTAGAGTGATTGGTGGCAACATATTGCTCATAATATAAAAAAAGCTTGTCAATTCTCATTTAAGATTGGTTCCTATGCTTTTGATGGGCTCTCTAAGAATTAGTCAACTTTCAACGTATTTTACCTTTCACTGTGGACAGATCAAGCTTTGAGAGGTCAGTAGCTGGCTCAAAATTAGAGCAAGTTCATTAAAAGAGAGTAGATTTGGGGCAAAAGTGGTCGGTTAGCTCAATCGGTTAGAGCGTGGTGCTAATAACGCCAAGGTTGTGGGTTCGACCCCCGTGCTGGCCATTCCTTTGGCTTTCTGTTCACATCCAGTAACTTTTGGAAAAAGATCCGTAGGTTTTATCCATCCAATGTGTAAAATTAATTTACAAACTTGAAATAACTTGGTTAGAGTAAGAGAGTGGCCATGTTACATCGTCGTTAACCTTAAAGTATGACAGAGTAACGAATTGAAGCAAAATAGAAATATAATCTATTGTATGGCCAGATATTTCAGTTTCTAAGCGTTTTTTAAGAAGTTTTGGGCAACTGGAATTCGATATAACTGTAAATATTGACAGCTAAGTATATCACTAATTGTAATGCAGGCAAAAACTAATCCAAGCAATGGCGTAATTTACTGGCTCATCACGAGACAAGTTAGAGTGGTTGGTGGCAACATATTGCTCATAATATAAAAAAAGCTTGTCAATTCTCATTTAAGATTGGTTCCTATGCTTTTGATGGGCTCTCTAAGAATTAGTCAACTTTCAACGTATTTTACCTTTCACTGTGGACAGATCAAGCTTTGAGAGGTCAGTAGCTGGCTCAAAATTAGAGCAAGTTCATTAAAAGAGAGTAGATATGGGGCAAAAGTGATCGGTCAGCTCAATCGGTTAGAGCGTGGTGCTAATAACGCCAAGGTAGCAGGTTCGACCCCCGTGCTGGCCATTTCTTTGGCTTTCGGTTCACATCCAGTGACTTTTGGAAAAAGATTCGTAGGTTTTATCCATCCAATGTGTAAAAGTAATTTACAAACTTGAAATAACTTGGTTAGAGCAAGAGAGTGGCCATGTTACATCGTCGTTAACCTTAAAGTATGACAGAGTAACGAATTGAAGCAAAATAGAAATATAATCTATTGTATCGCCAGAGATTTCAGTTTCTAAGCGTTTTTTAAGAAGTTTTGGGCAACTGGAATTCAATATAACTGTAAATATTGACAGCTAAGTCTATCACTAATTGTAATGCAGGCAAAAACTAATCCAAGCAATGGCGTAATTTACTGGCTCATCACGTGACAAGTTAGAGTGGTTGGTGGCAACATATTGCTCATAATATAAAAAAAGCTTGTCAATTCTCATTTAAGATTGGTTGCTATGCTTTTGATGGGCTCTCTAAGAATTAGTCAACTTTCAACGTATTTTACCTTTCACTGTGGACAGATCAAGCTTTGAGAGGTCAGTAGCTGGCTCAAAATTAGAGCAAGTTCATTAAAAGAGAGTAGATATGGGGCAAAAGTGGTCGGTTAGCTCAATCGGTTAGAGCGTGGTGCTAATAACGCCAAGGTTGCGGGTTCGACCCCTGTGCTGGCCATTCCTTTGGCTTTCTGTTCACATCCAGTGACTTTTGGAAAAAGATTCGTAGGTTTTATCCATCCAATGTGTAAAAGTAATTTACAAATTGAAATAACTTGGTTAGAGCAAGAGAGTGGCCATGTTACATCGTCGTTAACCTTAAAGTATGACAGAGTAACGAATTGAAGCAAAATAGAAATATAATCTATTGTATGGCCAGAGATTTCAGTTTCTAAGCGTTTTTTTAGAAGTTTTGGGCAACTGGAATTCGATATAACTATAAATATTGACAGCTAAGTCTATCACTAATTGTAATGCAGGCAAAAACTAATCCAAGCGACTTGAAGCAAAATAGAAATATAATCTATTGTATGGCCAGAGATTTCAGTTTCTAAGCGTTTTTTAAGAAGTTTTGGGCAACTGGAATTCGATATAACTGTAAATATTGACAGCTAAGTCTATCACTAATTGTAATGCAGGCAAAAACTAATCCAAGCAATGGCATAATTTACTGGCTCATCACGTGACAAGTTAGAGTGATTGGTGGCAACATATTGCTCATAATATAAAAAAAGCTTGTCAATTCTCATTTAAGATTGGTTCCTATGCTTTTGATGGGCTCTCTAAGAATTAGTCAACTTTCAACGTATTTTACCTTTCACTGTGGACAGATCAAGCTTTGAGAGGTCAGTAGCTGGCTCAAAATTAGAGCAAGTTCATTAAAAGAGAGTAGATTTGGGGCAAAAGTGGTCGGTTAGCTCAATCGGTTAGAGCGTGGTGCTAATAATGCCAAGGTTGTGGGTTCGACCCCCGTGCTGGCCATTCCTTTGGCTTTCTGTTCACATCCAGTAACTTTTGGAAAAAGATCCGTAGGTTTTATCCATCCAATGTGTAAAATTAATTTACAAACTTGAAATAACTTGGTTAGAGTAAGAGAGTGGCCATGTTACATCGTCGTTAACCTTAAAGTATGACAGAGTAACGAATTGAAGCAAAATAGAAATATAATCTATTGTATGGCCAGAGATTTCAGTTTCTAAGCGTTTTTTAAGAAGTTTTGGGCAACTGGAATTCGATATAACTGTAAATATTGACAGCTAAGTATATCACTAATTGTAATGCAGGCAAAAACTAATCCAAGCAATGGCGTAATTTACTGGCTCATCACGAGACAAGTTAGAGTGGTTGGTGGCAACATATTGCTCATAATATAAAAAAAGCTTGTCAATTCTCATTTAAGATTGGTTCCTATGCTTTTGATGGGCTCTCTAAGAATTAGTCAACTTTCAACGTATTTTACCTTTCACTGTGGACAGATCAAGCTTTGAGAGGTCAGTAGCTGGCTCAAAATTAGAGCAAGTTCATTAAAAGAGAGTAGATATGGGGCAAAAGTGATCGGTCAGCTCAATCGGTTAGAGCGTGGTGCTAATAACGCCAAGGTAGCAGGTTCGACCCCCGTGCTGGCCATTTCTTTGGCTTTCGGTTCACATCCAGTGACTTTTGGAAAAAGATTCGTAGGTTTTATCCATCCAATGTGTAAAAGTAATTTACAAACTTGAAATAACTTGGTTAGAGCAAGAGAGTGGCCATGTTACATCGTCGTTAACCTTAAAGTATCACAGAGTAACGAATTGAAGCAAAATAGAAATATAATCTATTGTATGGCCAGAGATTTCAGTTTCTAAGCGTTTTTTAAGAAGTTTTGGGCAACTGGAATTCGATATACCTGTAAATATTGACAGCTAAGTCTATCACTAATTGTAATGCAGGCAAAAACTAATCCAAGCAATGGCGTAATTTACTGGCTCATCACGTGACAAGTTAGAGTGGTTGGTGGCAACATATTGCTCATAATATAAAAAAAGCTTGTCAATTCTCATTTAAGATTGGTTCCTATGCTTTTGATGGGCTCTCTAAGAATTAGTCAACTTTCAACGTATTTTACCTTTCACTGTGGACAGATCAAGCTTTGAGAGGTCAGTAGCTGGCTCAAAATTAGAGCAAGTTCATTAAAAGAGAGTAGATAAGGGGCAAAAGTGGCAGGTTAGTTCAATCGGTTAGAGCATGGTGCTAATAACGCCAAGGTTGCGGATTCGACCCCCGTGCTGGCCATTCCTTTGGCTTTCTGTTCACATCCAGTAACTTTTGGAAAAAGATCCGTAGGTAATAATCCATCCAATGTGTAAAATTAATTTACAAACTTGAAATAACTTGGTTAGAGTAAGAGAGTGGCCATGTTACATCGTCGTTAACCTTAAAGTATGACAGAGTAACGAATTGAAGCAAAATAGAAATATAATCTATTGTATGGCCAGAGATTTCAGTTTCTAAGCGTTTTTTTAGAAGTTTTGGGCAACTGGAATTCGATATAACTATAAATATTGACAGCTAAGTCTATCACTAATTGTAATGCAGGCAAAAACTAATCCAAGCTACTTGAAGCAAAATAGAAATATAATCTATTGTATGGCCAGAGATTTCAGTTTCTAAGCGTTTTTTAAGAAGTTTTGGGCAACTGGAATTCGATATAACTGTAAATATTGACAGCTAAGTCTATCACTAATTGTAATGCAGGCAAAAACTAATCCAAGCAATGGCATAATTTACTGGCTCATCACGTGACAAGTTAGAGTGATTGGTGGCAACATATTGCTCATAATATAAAAAAAGCTTGTCAATTCTCATTTAAGATTGGTTGCTATGCTTTTGATGGGCTCTCTAAGAATTAGTCAACTTTCAACGTATTTTACCTTTCACTGTGGACAGATCAAGCTTTGAGAGGTCAGTAGCTGGCTCAAAATTAGAGCAAGTTCATTACAAGAGAGTAGATATGGGGCAAAAGTGATCGGTCAGCTCAATCGGTTAGAGTGTGGTGCTAATAACGCCAAGGTAGCAGGTTCGACCCCCGTGCTGGCCATTTCTTTGGCTTTCGGTTCACATCCAGTGACTTTTGGAAAAAGATTCGTAGGTTTTATCCATCCAATGTGTAAAAGTAATTTACAAACTTGAAATAACTTGGTTAGAGCAAGAGAGTGGCCATGTTACATCGTCGTTAACCTTAAAGTATCACAGAGTAACGAATTGAAGCAAAATAGAAATATAATCTATTGTATGGCCAGAGATTTCAGTTTCTAAGCGTTTTTTAAGAAGTTTTGGGCAACTGGAATTCGATATAACTGTAAATATTGACAGCTAAGTCTATCACTAATTGTAATGCAGGCAAAAACTAATCCAAGCAATGGCGTAATTTACTGGCTCATCACGTGACAAGTTAGAGTGGTTGGTGGCAACATATTGCTCATAATATAAAAAAAGCTTGTCAATTCTCATTTAAGATTGGCTCCTATGCTTTTGATGGGCTCTCTAAGAATTAGTCAACTTTCAACGTATTTTACCTTCCACTGTGGACAGATCAAGCTTTGAGAGGTCAGTAGCTGGCTCAAAATTAGAGCAAGTTCATTAAAAGAGAGTAGATATTGGGCAAAAGTGGCCGGTTAGCTCAATCGGTTAGCGCGTGGTGCTAATAACGCCAAGGTTGCGGGTTCGACCCCCGTGCTGGCCATTCCTTTGGCTTTCTGTTCACATCCAGTGACTTTTGGAAAAAGATCCGTAGGTTTTATCCATCCAATGTGTAAAATTAATTTACAAACTTGAAATAACTTGGTTAAAGTAAGAGAGTGGCCATGTTACATCGTCGTTAACCTTGAAGTATGACAGAGTAACGAATTGAAGCAAAATAGAAATATAATTTATTGTATGGCCAGAGATATAACTGTAAATATTGACAGCTAAGTCTATCACTAATTGTAATGCAGGCAAAAACTAATCCAAGCAATGGCGTAATTTACTGGCTCATCACGTGACAAGTTAGAGTGGTTGGTGGCAACATATTGCTCATAATATAAAAAAAGCTTGTCAATTCTCATTTAAGATTGGTTCCTATGATTTTAATGGGCACTCTAAGAATTAGTCAACTTTCAACGTATTTTACATTTCACTGTGGACAGATCAAGCTTTGAGAGGTCAGTAGCTGGCTCAAAATTAGAGCAAGTTCATTAAAAGAGAGTAGATATGGGGCAAAAGTGGCTGGTTAGCTCAATAGGTTAGAGCGTGGTGCTAATAACGCCAAGGTTGTGGGTTCGACCACCGTGCTGGCCATTCCCTTGGCTTTCTGTTCACATACAGTGACTTTTGGAAAAAGATCCGTTGGTTTTATCCATCCAATGTGTAAAATTAATTTACAAACTTGAAATAAATTGGTTAGAGTAAGAGATTGGCCATGTTACATCATCGTTAACCTTAAAGTATGACAGAGTAACGAATTGAAGCAAAATAGAAATATAATCTATTGTATGGCCAGAGATTTCAGTTTCTAAGCATTTTTTAAAAAGTTTTGGGCAACTGGAATTCGATATAAATGTAACTATTGACAGCTAAGTCTATCACTAATTGTAATGCAGGCAAAACTAATCCAAGCGACTTGAAGCAAAATAGAAATATAATCTATTGTATGGCCAGAGATTTCAGTTTCTAAGCGTTTTTTAAGAAGTTTTGGGCAACTGGAATTCGATATAACTGTAAATATTGACAGCTAAGTCTATCACTAATTGTAATGCAGGCAAAAACTAATCCAAGCAATGGCGTAATTTACTGGCTCATCACGTGACAAGTTAGAGTGGTTGGTGGCAACATATTGCTCATAATATAAAAAAAGCTTGTCAATTCTCATTTAAGATTGGTTCCTATGCTTTTGATGGGCTCTCTAAGAATTAGTCAACTTTCAACGTATTTTACCTTTCACTGTGGACAGATCAAGCTTTGAGAGGTCAGTAGCTGGCTCAAAATTAGAGCAAGTTCATTAAAAGAGAGTAGATATTGGGCAAAAGTGGCCGGTTAGCTCAATCAGTTAGAGCGTGGTGCTAATAACGCCAAGGTTGCGGGTTCGACCCCCGTGCTGGCCATTCCTTTGGCTTTCTGTTCACATCCAGTGACTTTTGGAAAAAGATCCGTAGGTTTTATCCATCCAATGTGTAAAATTAATTTACAAACTTGAAATAACTTGGTTAGAGTAAGAGAGTGGCCATGTTACATCGTCTTTAACCTTAAAGTATTAAAGAGTAACGAATTGAAGCAAAATAGAAATATAATTTATTGTATGGCCAGAGATATAACTGTAAATATTGACAGCTAAGTCTATCACTAATTGTAATGCAGGCAAAAACTAATCCAAGCAATGGCGTAATTTACTGGCTCATCACGTGACAAGTTAGAGTGGTTGGTGGCAACATATTGCTCATAATATAAAAAAAGCTTGGCAATTCTCATTTAAGATTGGTTCCTATGCTTTTGATGGGCTCTCTAAGAATTAGTCAACTTTCAACGTATTTTACCTTTCACTGTGGACAGATCAAGCTTTGAGAGGTCAGTAGCTGGCTCAAAATTAAAGTAAGTTCATTAAAAGAGAGTAGATATGGGGCAAAAGTGGCCAGTTAGCTCAATCGGTTAGAGCGTGGTGCTAATAATTCCAAGGTTGCGGGTTCGACCCCCATGCTTGCCATTCCTTTGGCTTTCTGTTCACATCCAGTGACTTTTGGAAAACGATCCGTAGGTTTTATCCATCCAATGTGTAAAATTAATTTACAAACTTGAAATAACTTGGTTAGAGTAAGAGAGTAGCCATGTTACATCATCGTTAACCTTAAAGTATGACAGAGTAACGAATTGAAGCAAAATAGAAATATAATCTATTGTATGGCCAGAGATTTCAGTTTCTAAGCGTTTTTTAAGAAGTTTTGGGCAACTGGAATTCGATATAACTGTAAATATTGACAGCTAAGTCTATCACTAATTGTAATGCAGGCAAAAATTAATCCAAGCAATGGCGTAATTTACTGGCTCATCACGTGACAAGTTAGAGTGGTTGGTGGCAACATATTGCTCATAATATAAAAAAAGCTTGTCAATTCTCATTTAAGATTGGTTCCTATGCTTTTGATGGGCTCTCTAAGAATTAGTCAACTTTCAACGTATTTTACCTTTCACTGTGGACAGATCAAGCTTTGAGAGGTCAGTAGCTTGCTCAAAATTAGAGCAAGTTCATTAAAAGAGAGTAGATATGGAACAAAAGTGGCCGCTTTCACTGTGGCTTTCTGTTCACATCCAGTGACTTTTGGAAAAAGATCCGTAGGTTTTATCCATCCAATGTGTAAAATTAATTTACAAACTTGAAATAACTTGGTTAGAGTAAGAGAGTGGCCATGTTACATCGTCGTTAACCTTAAAGTATGACAGAGTAACGAATTGAAGCAAAATAGAAATATAATCTATTGTATGGCCAGAGATTTCAGTTTCTAAGCGTTTTTTAAGAAGTTTTGGGCAACTGGAATACGATATAACTGTAAATATTAACAGCTAAGTCTATCACTAATTGTAATGCAGGCAAAACTAATCCAAGCAACTTGAAGCAAAATAGAAATATAATCTATTGTATGGCCAGAGATTTCAGTTTCTAAGCGTTTTTTAAGAAGTTTTGGGCAACTGGAATTCGATATAACTGTAAATATTGACAGCTAAGTCTATCACTAATTGTAATGCAGGCAAAAACTAATCCAAGCAATGGCGTAATTTACTGGCTCATCACGTGACAAGTTAGAGTGGTTGGTGGCAACATATTGCTCATAATATAAAAAAAGCTTGTCAATTCTCATTTAAGATTGGTTCCTATGCTTTTGATGGGCTCTCTAAGAATTAGTCAACTTTCAACGTATTTTACCTTTCACTGTGGACAGATCAAGCTTTGAGAGGTCAGTAGCTGGCTCAAAATTAGAGCAAGTTCATTAAAAGAGAGTAGATATGGGGCAAAAGTGGCCGGTTAGCTCAATCGGTTAGAGTGTGGTGCTAATAACGCCAAGGTTGCGGGTTTGACCCCCATGCTTGCCATTCCTTTGGCTTTCTGTTCACATCCAGTGACTTTTGGAAAATGATCCGTAGGTTTTATCCATCCAATGTGTAAAATAAATTTACAAACTTGAAATAACTTGGTTAGAGTAAGAGAGTGGCCATGTTACATCGTCGTTAACCTTAAAGTATGACAGAGTAACGAATTGAAGCAAAATAGAAATATAATCTATTGTATGGCCAGAGATTTCAGTTTCTAAGCGTTTTTTAAGAAGTTTTGGGCAACTGGAATTCGATATAACTGTAAATATTGACAGCTAAGTCTATCACTAATTGTAATGCAGGCAAAAACTAATCCAAGCAATGGCGTAATTTACTGGCTCATCACGTGACAAGTTAGAGTGGTTGGTGGCAACATATTGCTCATAATATAAAAAAAGCTTGTCAATTCTCATTTAAGATTGGTTCCTATGCTTTTGATGGGCTCTCTAAGAATTAGTCAACTTTCAACGTATTTTACCTTTCACTGTGGACAGATCAAGCTTTGAGAGGTCAGTAGCTTGCTCAAAATTAGAGCAAGTTCATTAAAAGAGAGTAGATATGGAACAAAAGAGGCCGCTTTCACTGTGGCTTTCTGTTCACATCCAGTGACTTTTGGAAAAAGATCCGTAGGTTTTATCCATCCAATGTGTAAAATTAATTTACAAACTTGAAATAACTTGGTTAGAGTAAGAGAGTGGCCATGTTACATCGTCGTTAACCTTAAAGTATGACAGAGTAAAGAATTGAAGCAAAATAGAAATATAATCTATTGTATGGCCAGAGATTTCAGTTTCTAAGCGTTTTTTAAAAAGTTTTGGGCAACTGGAATACGATATAACTGTAAATATTAACAGCTAAGTCTATCACTAATTGTAATGCATGCAAAACTAATCCAAGCAACTTGAAGCAAAATAGAAATATAATCTATTGTATGGCCAGAGATTTCAGTTTCTAAGCGTTTTTTTAAGAAGTTTTGGGCAACTGGAATTCGATATAACTGTAAATATTGACATCTAAGTCTATCACTAATTGTAATGCAGGCAAAAACTAATCCAAGCAATGGCGTAATTTACTGGCTCATCACGTGACAAGTTAGAGTGGTTGGTGGCAACATATTGCTCATAATATAAAAAAAGCTTGTCAATTCTCATTTAAGATTGGTTCCTATGCTTTTGATGGGCTCTCTAAGAATTAGTCAACTTTCAACGTATTTTACCTTTCACTGTGGACAGATCAAGCTTTAAGAGGTCAGTAGCTGGCTCAAAATTAGAGCAAGTTCATTAAAAGAGAGTAGATATGGGGCAAAAGTGGCCGGTTAGCTCAATCGGTTAGAGCGTGGTGCTAATAACGCCAAGGTTGCGGGTTCGACCCCCGTGCTGGCCATTCATTTGGCTTTCTGTTTACATCCAGTGACTTTTGGAAAAAGATCCGTAGGTTTTATCCATCCAATGTGTAAAATTAATTTACAAACTTGAAATAGCTTGGTTAGAGTAGGAGAGTGGCCATGTTACATCGTCGTTAACCTTAAAGTATGACAGAGTAACGAATTGAAGCAAAATAGAAATATAATCTATTGTATGGCCAGAGATTTCAGTTTCTAAGCGTTTTTTAAAAAGTTTTGGGCAACTGGAATTCGATATAACTGTAAATATTGACAGCTAAGTCTATCACTAATTGTAATGCAGGCAAAACTAATCCAAGCGACTTGAAGCAAAATAGAAATATAATCTATTGTATGGCCAGAGATTTCAGTGTCTAAGCGTTTTTTAAGAAGTTTTGGGCAACTGGAATTCGATATAACTGTAAATATTGACAGCTAAGTCTATCACTAATTGTAATGCAGGCAAAAACTAATCCAAGCAATGGCGTAATTTACTGGCTCATCACGTGACAAGTTAGAGTGGTTGGTGGCAACATATTGCTCATAATATAAAAAAAGCTTGTCAATTCTTATTTAAGATTGGTTCCTATGCTTTTGATGGGCTCTCTAAGAATTAGTCAACTTTCAACGTATTTTACCTTTCACTGTGGACAGATCAAGCTTTGAGAGGTCAGTAGCTGGCTCAAAATTAGAGCAAGTTCATTAAAAGAGAGTAAATATGGGGCAAAAGTGGCCGGTTAGCTCAATCAGTTAGAGCGTGGTGCTAATAACGCCAAGGTTGCAGGTTCGACCCCCGTGCTGGCCAATCCTTTGGCTTTCTGTTCACATCCAGTGACTTTTGGAAAAAGATCCGTAGGTTTTATCCATCCAATGTTTAAAATTAATTTACAAACTTGAAATAACTTGGTTAGAGTAAGAGAGTGGCCATGTTACATCGTCGTTAACCTTGAAGTATGACAGAGTAACGAATTGAAGCAAAATAGAAATATAATCTTTTTTATGGCCAGAGATTTCAGTTTCTAAGCGTTTTTTAAGAAGTTTTGGGCAACTGGAATTCGATATAACTGTAAATATTGACAGCTAAGTCTATCACTAATTGTAATGCAGGCAAAACTAATCCAAGCGACTTGAAGCAAAATGGAAATATAATCTATTGTATGGCCAGAGATTTCAGTGTCTAAGCGTTTTTTAAGAAGTTTTGGGCAACTGGAATTCGATATAACTGTAAATATTGACAGCTAAGTCTATCACTAATTGTAATGCAGGCAAAAACTAATCCAAGCAATGGCGTAATTTACTGGCTCATCACGTGACAAGTTAGAGTGGTTGGTGGCAACATATTGCTCATAATATGAAAAAAGCTTGTCAATTCTCATTTAAGATTGGTTCCTATGCTTTTGATGGGCTCTCTAAGAATTAGTCAACTTTCAACGTATTTTACCTTTCACTGTGGACAGATCAAGCTTTGAGAGGTCAGTAGCTGGCTCAAAATTAGAGCAAGTTCATTAAAAGAGAGTAGATATGGGGGAAAAGTGGCCGGTTAGCTCAATCGGTTAGAGCGTGGTGCTAATAACGCCAAGGTTGTAGATTCGACCCCCGTGCTGGCCATTCCTTTAGCTTTCTGTTCACATCCAGTGACTTTTGGAAAAAGATCCGTAGGTTTTATCCATCCAATGTGTAAAATTAATTTACAAACTTGAAATAACTTGGTTAGAGTAAGAGAGTGGCCATGTTACATCGTCGTTAACCTTAAAGTATGACAGAGTAACGAATTGAAGCAAAATAGAAATATAATCTATTGTATGGCCAGAGATTTCAGTTTCTAAGCATTTTTTAAGAAGTTTTGGGCAACTGGAATTCGATATAACTGTAAATATTGACAGCTAAGTCTATCACTAATTGTAATGCAGGCAAAAACTAATCCAAGCAATGGCGTAATTTACTGGCTCATCACGTGACAAGTTAGAGTGGTTGGTGGCAACATATTGCTCATAATATAAAAAAAGCTTGTCAATTCTCATTTAAGATTGGTTCCTATGCTTTTGATGGGCTCTCTAAGAATTAGTCAACTTCCAACATATTTTACCTTTCACTGTGGACAGATCAAGCTTTGAGAGGTCAGTAGCTGGCTCAAAATTAGAGCAAGTTCATTAAAAGAGAGTAGATATGGGGCAAAAGTGGCCGCTCTCACTGTGGCTTTCTGTTCACATCCAGTGACTCTTGGAAAAAGATCCGTAGGTTTTATCCATCCAATGTGTAAAATTAATTTACAAACTTGAAATAACTTGGTTAGAGTAAGAGAGTGGCCATGTTACATCGTCGTTAACCTTAAAGTATGACAGAGTAACGAATTGAAGCAAAATAGAAATGTAATCTATTGTATGGCCAGAGATTTCAGTTTCTAAGCGTTTTTTAAGAAGTTTTGGGCAACTGGAATTCGATATAACTGTAAATATTGACAGCTAAGTCTATCACTAATTGTAATGCAGGCAAAACTAATCCAAGCAACTTGAAGCAAAATAGAAATATAATCTATTGTATGGAGAGAGATTTCAGTTTCGAAGCGTTTTTTAAGAAGTTTTGGGCAACTGGAATTCGATATAACTGTAAATATTGACAGCTAAGTCTATCACTAATTGTAATGCAGGCAAAAACTAATCCAAGCAATGGCGTAATTTACTGGCTCATCACGTGACAAGTTAGAGTGGTTGGTGGCAACATATTGCTCATAATATAAAAAAAGCTTGTCAATTCTCATTTAAGATTGGTTCCTATGCTTTTGATGGGCTCTCTAAGAATTAGTCAACTTTCAACGTATTTTACCTTTCACTGTGGACAGATCAAGCTTTGAGAGGTCAGTAGCTGGCTCAAAATTAGAGCAAGTTCATTAAAAGAGAGTAGATATGGGGCAAAAGTGGCCGGTTAGCTCAATCGGTTAGAGCGTGGTGCTAATAACGCCAAGGTTGCGGGTTCGACCCCCGTGCTGGCCATTCCTTTGGCTTTCTGTTCACATCCAGTGACTTTTGGAAAAAGATCCGTAGGTTTTATCCATCCAATGTGTAAAATAATTTACAAACTTGAATTAACTTGGTTAGAGTAAGAGAGTGGCCATGTTACATCGTCGTTAACCTTAAAGAATGACAGAGTAACGAATTGAAGCAAAATAGAAATATAATCTATTGTATGGCAAGAGATTTCAGTTTCTAAGCGTTTTTTAAGAAGTTTTGGGCAACAGGAATTCGATATAACTATAAATATTGAAAGCTAAGTCTATCACTAATTGTAATGCAGGCAAAACTAATCCAAGCAACTTGAAGCAAAATAGAAATATAATCTATTGTATGGTTAGAGATTTCAGTTTCTAAGCATTTTTTAAGAAGTTTTGGGCAACTGGAATTCGATATAACTGTAAATATTGACAGCTAAGTCTATCACTAATTGTAATGCAGGCAAAAACTAATCCAAGCAATGGCGTAATTTACTGGCTCATCACGTGACAAGTTAGAGTGGTTGGTGGCAACATATTGCTCATAATATAAAAAAAGCTTGTCAATTCTCATTTAAGATTGGTTCCTATGCTTTTGATGGGCTCTCTAAGAATTAGTCAACTTCCAACATATTTTACCTTTCACTGTGGACAGATCAAGCTTTGAGAGGTCAGTAGCTGGCTCAAAATTAGAGCAAGTTCATTAAAAGAGAGTAGATATGGGGCAAAAGTGGCCGCTCTCACTGTGGCTTTCTGTTCACATCCAGTGACTCTTGGAAAAAGATCCGTAGGTTTTATCCATCCAATGTGTAAAATTAATTTACAAACTTGAAATAACTTGGTTAGAGTAAGAGAGTGGCCATGTTACATCGTCGTTAACCTTAAAGTATGACAGAGTAACGAATTGAAGCAAAATAGAAATGTAATCTATTGTATGGCCAGAGATTTCAGTTTCTAAGCGTTTTTTAAGAAGTTTTGGGCAACTGGAATTCGATATAACTGTAAATATTGACAGCTAAGTCTATCACTAATTGTAATGCAGGCAAAACTAATCCAAGCAACTTGAAGCAAAATAGAAATATAATCTATTGTATGGAGAGAGATTTCAGTTTCGAAGCGTTTTTTAAGAAGTTTTGGGCAACTGGAATTCGATATAACTGTAAATATTGACAGCTAAGTCTATCACTAATTGTAATGCAGGCAAAAACTAATCCAAGCAATGGCGTAATTTACTGGCTCATCACGTGACAAGTTAGAGTGGTTGGTGGCAACATATTGCTCATAATATAAAAAAAGCTTGTCAATTCTCATTTAAGATTGGTTCCTATGCTTTTGATGGGCTCTCTAAGAATTAGTCAACTTTCAACGTATTTTACCTTTCACTGTGGACAGATCAAGCTTTGAGAGGTCAGTAGCTGGCTCAAAATTAGAGCAAGTTCATTAAAAGAGAGTAGATATGGGGCAAAAGT
The DNA here is from genome assembly GCF_048569485.1 of Anomaloglossus baeobatrachus. Classification (NCBI taxonomy): domain Eukaryota; kingdom Metazoa; phylum Chordata; class Amphibia; order Anura; family Aromobatidae; genus Anomaloglossus; species Anomaloglossus baeobatrachus. Next base: position 670,025,287 of record NC_134356.1, on the reverse strand, counting down.
GGCCGGTTAGCTCAATCGGTTAGAGTGTGGTGCTAATAACGCCAAGGTTGCGGGTTTGACCCCCATGCTTGCCATTCCTTTGGCTTTCTGTTCACATCCAGTGACTTTTGGAAAATGATCCGTAGGTTTTATCCATCCAATGTGTAAAATAAATTTACAAACTTGAAATAACTTGGTTAGAGTAAGAGAGTGGCCATGTTACATCGTCGTTAACCTTAAAGTATGACAGAGTAACGAATTGAAGCAAAATAGAAATATAATCTATTGTATGGCCAGAGATTTCAGTTTCTAAGCGTTTTTTAAGAAGTTTTGGGCAACTGGAATTCGATATAACTGTAAATATTGACAGCTAAGTCTATCACTAATTGTAATGCAGGCAAAAACTAATCCAAGCAATGGCGTAATTTACTGGCTCATCACGTGACAAGTTAGAGTGGTTGGTGGCAACATATTGCTCATAATATAAAAAAAGCTTGTCAATTCTCATTTAAGATTGGTTCCTATGCTTTTGATGGGCTCTCTAAGAATTAGTCAACTTTCAACGTATTTTACCTTTCACTGTGGACAGATCAAGCTTTGAGAGGTCAGTAGCTTGCTCAAAATTAGAGCAAGTTCATTAAAAGAGAGTAGATATGGAACAAAAGAGGCCGCTTTCACTGTGGCTTTCTGTTCACATCCAGTGACTTTTGGAAAAAGATCCGTAGGTTTTATCCATCCAATGTGTAAAATTAATTTACAAACTTGAAATAACTTGGTTAGAGTAAGAGAGTGGCCATGTTACATCGTCGTTAACCTTAAAGTATGACAGAGTAAAGAATTGAAGCAAAATAGAAATATAATCTATTGTATGGCCAGAGATTTCAGTTTCTAAGCGTTTTTTAAAAAGTTTTGGGCAACTGGAATACGATATAACTGTAAATATTAACAGCTAAGTCTATCACTAATTGTAATGCATGCAAAACTAATCCAAGCAACTTGAAGCAAAATAGAAATATAATCTATTGTATGGCCAGAGATTTCAGTTTCTAAGCGTTTTTTTAAGAAGTTTTGGGCAACTGGAATTCGATATAACTGTAAATATTGACATCTAAGTCTATCACTAATTGTAATGCAGGCAAAAACTAATCCAAGCAATGGCGTAATTTACTGGCTCATCACGTGACAAGTTAGAGTGGTTGGTGGCAACATATTGCTCATAATATAAAAAAAGCTTGTCAATTCTCATTTAAGATTGGTTCCTATGCTTTTGATGGGCTCTCTAAGAATTAGTCAACTTTCAACGTATTTTACCTTTCACTGTGGACAGATCAAGCTTTAAGAGGTCAGTAGCTGGCTCAAAATTAGAGCAAGTTCATTAAAAGAGAGTAGATATGGGGCAAAAGTGGCCGGTTAGCTCAATCGGTTAGAGCGTGGTGCTAATAACGCCAAGGTTGCGGGTTCGACCCCCGTGCTGGCCATTCATTTGGCTTTCTGTTTACATCCAGTGACTTTTGGAAAAAGATCCGTAGGTTTTATCCATCCAATGTGTAAAATTAATTTACAAACTTGAAATAGCTTGGTTAGAGTAGGAGAGTGGCCATGTTACATCGTCGTTAACCTTAAAGTATGACAGAGTAACGAATTGAAGCAAAATAGAAATATAATCTATTGTATGGCCAGAGATTTCAGTTTCTAAGCGTTTTTTAAAAAGTTTTGGGCAACTGGAATTCGATATAACTGTAAATATTGACAGCTAAGTCTATCACTAATTGTAATGCAGGCAAAACTAATCCAAGCGACTTGAAGCAAAATAGAAATATAATCTATTGTATGGCCAGAGATTTCAGTGTCTAAGCGTTTTTTAAGAAGTTTTGGGCAACTGGAATTCGATATAACTGTAAATATTGACAGCTAAGTCTATCACTAATTGTAATGCAGGCAAAAACTAATCCAAGCAATGGCGTAATTTACTGGCTCATCACGTGACAAGTTAGAGTGGTTGGTGGCAACATATTGCTCATAATATAAAAAAAGCTTGTCAATTCTTATTTAAGATTGGTTCCTATGCTTTTGATGGGCTCTCTAAGAATTAGTCAACTTTCAACGTATTTTACCTTTCACTGTGGACAGATCAAGCTTTGAGAGGTCAGTAGCTGGCTCAAAATTAGAGCAAGTTCATTAAAAGAGAGTAAATATGGGGCAAAAGTGGCCGGTTAGCTCAATCGGTTAGAGCGTGGTGCTAATAACGCCAAGGTTGCAGGTTCGACCCCCGTGCTGGCCAATCCTTTGGCTTTCTGTTCACATCCAGTGACTTTTGGAAAAAGATCCGTAGGTTTTATCCATCCAATGTTTAAAATTAATTTACAAACTTGAAATAACTTGGTTAGAGTAAGAGAGTGGCCATGTTACATCGTCGTTAACCTTGAAGTATGACAGAGTAACGAATTGAAGCAAAATAGAAATATAATCTTTTTTATGGCCAGAGATTTCAGTTTCTAAGCGTTTTTTAAGAAGTTTTGGGCAACTGGAATTCGATATAACTGTAAATATTGACAGCTAAGTCTATCACTAATTGTAATGCAGGCAAAACTAATCCAAGCGACTTGAAGCAAAATGGAAATATAATCTATTGTATGGCCAGAGATTTCAGTGTCTAAGCGTTTTTTAAGAAGTTTTGGGCAACTGGAATTCGATATAACTGTAAATATTGACAGCTAAGTCTATCACTAATTGTAATGCAGGCAAAAACTAATCCAAGCAATGGCGTAATTTACTGGCTCATCACGTGACAAGTTAGAGTGGTTGGTGGCAACATATTGCTCATAATATGAAAAAAGCTTGTCAATTCTCATTTAAGATTGGTTCCTATGCTTTTGATGGGCTCTCTAAGAATTAGTCAACTTTCAACGTATTTTACCTTTCACTGTGGACAGATCAAGCTTTGAGAGGTCAGTAGCTGGCTCAAAATTAGAGCAAGTTCATTAAAAGAGAGTAGATATGGGGCAAAAGTGGCCGGTTAGCTCAATCGGTTAGAGCGTGGTGCTAATAACGCCAAGGTTGTAGATTCGACCCCCGTGCTGGCCATTCCTTTAGCTTTCTGTTCACATCCAGTGACTTTTGGAAAAAGATCCGTAGGTTTTATCCATCCAATGTGTAAAATTAATTTACAAACTTGAAATAACTTGGTTAGAGTAAGAGAGTGGCCATGTTACATCGTCGTTAACCTTAAAGTATGACAGAGTAACGAATTGAAGCAAAATAGAAATATAATCTATTGTATGGCCAGAGATTTCAGTTTCTAAGCATTTTTTAAGAAGTTTTGGGCAACTGGAATTCGATATAACTGTAAATATTGACAGCTAAGTCTATCACTAATTGTAATGCAGGCAAAAACTAATCCAAGCAATGGCGTAATTTACTGGCTCATCACGTGACAAGTTAGAGTGGTTGGTGGCAACATATTGCTCATAATATAAAAAAAGCTTGTCAATTCTCATTTAAGATTGGTTCCTATGCTTTTGATGGGCTCTCTAAGAATTAGTCAACTTCCAACATATTTTACCTTTCACTGTGGACAGATCAAGCTTTGAGAGGTCAGTAGCTGGCTCAAAATTAGAGCAAGTTCATTAAAAGAGAGTAGATATGGGGCAAAAGTGGCCGCTCTCACTGTGGCTTTCTGTTCACATCCAGTGACTCTTGGAAAAAGATCCGTAGGTTTTATCCATCCAATGTGTAAAATTAATTTACAAACTTGAAATAACTTGGTTAGAGTAAGAGAGTGGCCATGTTACATCGTCGTTAACCTTAAAGTATGACAGAGTAACGAATTGAAGCAAAATAGAAATGTAATCTATTGTATGGCCAGAGATTTCAGTTTCTAAGCGTTTTTTAAGAAGTTTTGGGCAACTGGAATTCGATATAACTGTAAATATTGACAGCTAAGTCTATCACTAATTGTAATGCAGGCAAAACTAATCCAAGCAACTTGAAGCAAAATAGAAATATAATCTATTGTATGGAGAGAGATTTCAGTTTCGAAGCGTTTTTTAAGAAGTTTTGGGCAACTGGAATTCGATATAACTGTAAATATTGACAGCTAAGTCTATCACTAATTGTAATGCAGGCAAAAACTAATCCAAGCAATGGCGTAATTTACTGGCTCATCACGTGACAAGTTAGAGTGGTTGGTGGCAACATATTGCTCATAATATAAAAAAAGCTTGTCAATTCTCATTTAAGATTGGTTCCTATGCTTTTGATGGGCTCTCTAAGAATTAGTCAACTTTCAACGTATTTTACCTTTCACTGTGGACAGATCAAGCTTTGAGAGGTCAGTAGCTGGCTCAAAATTAGAGCAAGTTCATTAAAAGAGAGTAGATATGGGGCAAAAGTGGCCGGTTAGCTCAATCGGTTAGAGCGTGGTGCTAATAACGCCAAGGTTGCGGGTTCGACCCCCGTGCTGGCCATTCCTTTGGCTTTCTGTTCACATCCAGTGACTTTTGGAAAAAGATCCGTAGGTTTTATCCATCCAATGTGTAAAATAATTTACAAACTTGAATTAACTTGGTTAGAGTAAGAGAGTGGCCATGTTACATCGTCGTTAACCTTAAAGAATGACAGAGTAACGAATTGAAGCAAAATAGAAATATAATCTATTGTATGGCAAGAGATTTCAGTTTCTAAGCGTTTTTTAAGAAGTTTTGGGAAACAGGAATTCGATATAACTATAAATATTGAAAGCTAAGTCTATCACTAATTGTAATGCAGGCAAAACTAATCCAAGCAACTTGAAGCAAAATAGAAATATAATCTATTGTATGGTTAGAGATTTCAGTTTCTAAGCATTTTTTAAGAAGTTTTGGGCAACTGGAATTCGATATAACTGTAAATATTGACAGCTAAGTCTATCACTAATTGTAATGCAGGCAAAAACTAATCCAAGCAATGGCGTAATTTACTGGCTCATCACGTGACAAGTTAGAGTGGTTGGTGGCAACATATTGCTCATAATATAAAAAAAGCTTGTCAATTCTCATTTAAGATTGGTTCCTATGCTTTTGATGGGCTCTCTAAGAATTAGTCAACTTCCAACATATTTTACCTTTCACTGTGGACAGATCAAGCTTTGAGAGGTCAGTAGCTGGCTCAAAATTAGAGCAAGTTCATTAAAAGAGAGTAGATATGGGGCAAAAGTGGCCGCTCTCACTGTGGCTTTCTGTTCACATCCAGTGACTCTTGGAAAAAGATCCGTAGGTTTTATCCATCCAATGTGTAAAATTAATTTACAAACTTGAAATAACTTGGTTAGAGTAAGAGAGTGGCCATGTTACATCGTCGTTAACCTTAAAGTATGACAGAGTAACGAATTGAAGCAAAATAGAAATGTAATCTATTGTATGGCCAGAGATTTCAGTTTCTAAGCGTTTTTTAAGAAGTTTTGGGCAACTGGAATTCGATATAACTGTAAATATTGACAGCTAAGTCTATCACTAATTGTAATGCAGGCAAAACTAATCCAAGCAACTTGAAGCAAAATAGAAATATAATCTATTGTATGGAGAGAGATTTCAGTTTCGAAGCGTTTTTTAAGAAGTTTTGGGCAACTGGAATTCGATATAACTGTAAATATTGACAGCTAAGTCTATCACTAATTGTAATGCAGGCAAAAACTAATCCAAGCAATGGCGTAATTTACTGGCTCATCACGTGACAAGTTAGAGTGGTTGGTGGCAACATATTGCTCATAATATAAAAAAAGCTTGTCAATTCTCATTTAAGATTGGTTCCTATGCTTTTGATGGGCTCTCTAAGAATTAGTCAACTTTCAACGTATTTTACCTTTCACTGTGGACAGATCAAGCTTTGAGAGGTCAGTAGCTGGCTCAAAATTAGAGCAAGTTCATTAAAAGAGAGTAGATATGGGGCAAAAGTGGCCGGTTAGCTCAATCGGTTAGAGCGTGGTGCTAATAACGCCAAGGTTGCGGGTTCGACCCCCGTGCTGGCCATTCCTTTGGCTTTCTGTTCACATCCAGTGACTTTTGGAAAAAGATCCGTAGGTTTTATCCATCCAATGTGTAAAATAATTTACAAACTTGAATTAACTTGGTTAGAGTAAGAGAGTGGCCATGTTACATCGTCGTTAACCTTAAAGAATGACAGAGTAACGAATTGAAGCAAAATAGAAATATAATCTATTGTATGGCAAGAGATTTCAGTTTCTAAGCGTTTTTTAAGAAGTTTTGGGCAACAGGAATTCGATATAACTATAAATATTGAAAGCTAAGTCTATCACTAATTGTAATGCAGGCAAAACTAATCCAAGCAACTTGAAGCAAAATAGAAATATAATCTATTGTATGGTTAGAGATTTCAGTTTCTAAGCATTTTTTAAGAAGTTTTGGGCAACTGGAATTCGATATAACTGTAAATATTGACAACTAAGTCTATCACTAATTGTAATGCAGGCAAAAACTAATCCAAGCAATGGCGTAATTTACTGGCTCATCACATGACAAGTTAGAGTGGTTGGTGGCAACATATTGCTCATAATATAAAAAAATCCTTCAATTCTCATTTAAGATTGGTTCCTATGCTTTTGATGGGCTCTCTAAGAATTAGTCAACTTTCAACGTATTTTACCTTTCACTGTGGACAGATCAAGCTTTGAGAGGTCAGTAGCTGGCTCAAAATTAGAGCAAGTTCATTAAAAGAGAGTAGATATGGGGCAAAAGTGGCCAGTTAGCTCAATCGGTTAGAGCATGGTGCTAATAACGCCTAGCTTGCGGGTTCGACCCCCGTGCTGGCCATTCCTTTGGCTTTCTGTTCACATCCAGTGACTTTTGTAAAAAGATCCGTAGGTTTTATCCATCCAATGTGTAAAATTAATTTACAAACTTGAAATAACTTGGTTAGAGTAAGAGAGTGGCCATCTTACATCGTCGTTAATCTTGAAGTATGACAGAGTAACGAAGTGAAGCAAAATAGAAATATAATCTATTGTATGGCCAGAGATTTCAGTTTCTAAGCGTTTTTTAAGAAGTTTTGGGCAACTGGAATTCGATATAACTGTAAATATTGACAGCTAAGTCTATCACTAATTGTAATGCAGGCAAAACTAATCCAAGCGACTTGAAGCAAAATAGAAATATAATCTATTGTATGGCCAGAGATTTCAGTGTCTAAGCGTTTTTTAAGAAGTTTTGGGCAACTGGAATTCGATATAACTGTAAATATTGACAGCTAAGTCTATCACTAATTGTAATGCAGGCAAAAACTAATCCAAGCAATGGCGTAATTTACTGGCTCATCACGTGACAAGTTAGAGTGATTGGTGGCAACATATTGCTCATAATATAAAAAAAGCTTGTCAATTCTCATTTAAGATTGGTTCCTATGCTTTTGATGGGCTCTCTAAGAATTAGTCAACTTTCAACGTATTTTACCTTTCACTGTGGACAGATCAAGCTTTGAGAGGTCAGTAGCTGGCTCAAAATTAGAGCAAGTTCATTAAAAGAGAGTAGATAAGGGGCAAAAGTGGCCGGTTAGCTCAATCGGTTAGAGCGTGGTGCTAATAACGCCAAGGTTGCAGGTTCGACCCCCGTGCTGGCCATTCCCTTGGCTTTCTGTTCACATCCAGTGACTTTTGGAAAAAGATCCGTAGGTTTTATGCATCCAATGTGTAAAATTAATTTACAAACTTGAATTAACTTGGTTAGAGTAAGAGAGTGGCCATGTTACATCGTCGTTAACCTTAAAGAATGACAGAGTAACGAATTGAAGCAAAATAGAAATATAATCTATTGTATGGCCAGAGATTTCAGTTTCTAAGCGTTTTTTAAGAAGTTTTGGGCAACAGGAATTCGATATAACTATAAATATTTAAAGCTAAGTCTATCACTAATTGTAATGCAGGCAAAACTAATCCAAGCAACTTGAAGCAAAATAGAAATATAATCTATTGTATGGTTAGAGATTTCAGTTTCTAAGCGTTTTTTAAGAAGTTTTGGGCAACTGGAATTCGATATAACTGTAAATATTGACAACTAAGTCTATCACTAATTGTAATGCAGGCAAAAACTAATCCAAGCAATGGCGTAATTTACTGGCTCATCACATGACAAGTTAGAGTGGTTGGTGGCAACATATTGCTCATAATATAAAAAAATCCTTCAATTCTCATTTAAGATTGGTTCCTATGCTTTTGATGGGCTCTCTAAGAATTAGTCAACTTTCAACGTATTTTACCTTTCACTGTGGACAGATCAAGCTTTGAGAGGTCAGTAGCTGGCTCAAAATTAGAGCAAGTTCATTAAAAGAGAGTAGATATGGGGCAAAAGTGGCCGGTTAGCTCAATCGGTTAGAGCGTGGTGCTAATAATGTCTAGCTTGCGGGTTCGACCACCGTGCTGGCAATTCGTTTGGCTTTCTGTTCACATCCAGTGACTTTTGGAAAAAGATCCGTAGGTTTTATCCATCCAATGTGTAAAATTAATTTACAAACCTGAAATAACTTGGTTAGAGTAAGAGAGTGGCCATGTTACATCGTCGTTAACCTTGAAGTATGACAGAGTAACGAATTGAAGCAAAATAGAAATATAATCTATTGTATGGCCAGAGATTTCAGTTTCTAAGCGTTTTTTAAGAAGTTTTGGGCAACTGGAATTCGATATAACTGTAAATATTGACAGCTAAGTCTATCACTAATTGTAATGCAGGCAAAACTAATCCAAGCGACTTGAAGCAAAATAGAAATATAATCTATTGTATGGCCAGAGATTTCAGTGTCTAAGCGTTTTTTAAGAAGTTTTGGGCAACTGGAATTCGATATAACTGTAAATATTGACAGCTAAGTCTATCACTAATTGTAATGCAGGCAAAAACTAATCCAAGCAATCGAGTAATTTACTGGCTCATCACGTGACAAGTTAGAGTGATTGGTGGCAACATATTGCTCATAATATAAAAAAAGCTTGTCAATTCTCATTTAAGATTGGTTCCTATGCTTTTGATGGGCTCTCTAAGAATTAGTCAACTTTCAACGTATTTTACCTTTCACTGTGGACAGATCAAGCTTTGAGAGGTCAGTAGCTGGCTCAAAATTAGAGCAAGTTCATTAAAAGAGAGTAGGTAAGGGGCAAAAGTGGCCGGTTAGCTCAATCGGTTAGAGCGTGGTGCTAATAACGCCAAGGTTGCAGGTTCAACCCCCGTGCTGGCCATTCCTTTGGCTTTCTGTTCACATCCAGTGACTTTTGGCAAAAGATCCGTAGGTTTTATCCATCCAATGTGTAAAATTAATTTACAAACTTGAAATAACTTGGTTAGAGTAAGAGAGTGGCCATGTTACATCGTCGTTAACCTTAAAGAATGACAGAGTAACGAATTGAAGCAAAATAGAAATATAATCTATTGTATGGCCAGAGATTTCAGTTTCTAAGCGTTTTTTAAGAAGTTTTGGGCAACTGGAATTCGATATAACTGTAAATATTGACAGCTAAGTCTATCACTAATTGTAATGCAGGCAAAACTAATCCAAGCGACTTGAAGCAAAATAGAAATATAATCTATTGTATGGCCAGAGATTTCAGTGTCTAAGCGTTTTTTAAGAAGTTTTGGGCAACTGGAATTCGATATAACTGTAAATATTGACAGCTAAGTCTATCACTAATTGTAATGCAGGCAAAAACTAATCCAAGCAATCGAGTAATTTACTGGCTCATCACGTGACAAGTTAGAGTGATTGGTGGCAACATATTGCTCATAATATAAAAAAAGCTTGTCAATTCTCATTTAAGATTGGTTCCTATGCTTTTGATGGGCTCTCTAAGAATTAGTCAACTTCCAACATATTTTACCTTTCACTGTGGACAGATCAAGCTTTGAGAGGTCAGTAGCTGGCTCAAAATTAGAGCAAGTTCATTAAAAGATAGTAGATATGGGGCAAAAGTGGCCGCTTTCACTGTGGCTTTCTGTTCATATCCAGTGACTTTTGGAAAAAGATCCGTAGGTTTTATGCATCCAATGTGTAAAATTAATTTACAAACTTGAAATAACTTGGTTAGAGTAAGAGAGTGGCCATGTTACATCGTCGTTAACTTTAAAGTATGACAGAGTAACGAATTGAAGCAAAATAGAAATGTAATCTATTGTATGGCCAGAGATTTCAGTTTCTAAGCATTTTTTAAGAAGTTTTGGGCAACTGGAGTACGATATAACTGTAAATATTAACAGCTAAGTCTATCACTAATTGTAATGCAGGCAAAACTAATCCAAGCAACTTGAAGCAAAATAGAAATATAATCTATTGTATGGAGAGAGATTTCAGTTTCGAAGCGTTTTTTAAGAAGTTTTGGGCAACTGGAATTCGATATAACTGTAAATATTGACAGCTAAGTCTATCACTAATTGTAATGCAGGCAAAAACTAATCCAAGCAATGGCGTAATTTACTGGCTCATCACGTCACAAGTTAGAGTGGTTGGTGGCAACATATTGCTCATAATATAAAAAAAGCTTGTCAATTCTCATTTAAGATTGGTTCCTATGCTTTTGATGGGCTCTCTAAGAATTAGTCAACTTTCAACGTATTTTACCTTTCACTGTGGACAGATCAAGCTTTGAGAGGTCAGTAGCTGGCTCAAAATTAGAGCAAGTTCATTAAAAGAGAGTAGATATGGGGCAAAAGTGGCCGGTTGGCTCAATCGGTTAGAGCGTGGTGCTAATAACGCCTAGCTTGCGAGTTCGACCCCCGTGCGGGCCATTCCTTTGGCTTTCTGTTCACATCCAGTGACTTTTGGAAAAGATCCGTAGGTTTTATCCATCCAATGTGTAAAATTAATTTACAAACTTGATATAACTTGGTTAGAGTAAGAGAGTGGCCATGTTACATCGTCGTTAACCTTGAAGTATGACAGAGTAACAAATTAAAGCAAAATAGAAATATAATCTATTGTATGGCCAGAGATTTCAGTTTCTAAGCGTTTTTTAAGAAGTTTTGGGCAACTGGAATTCGATATAACTGTAAATATTGACAGCTAAGTCTATCACTAATTGTAATGCAGGCAAAACTAATCCAAGCAACTTGAAGAAAAATGGAAATATAATCTATTGTATGGCCAGAGATTTCAGTTTCTAAGCGTTTTTTAAGAAGTTTTGGGCAACTGGAATTCGATATAACTGTAAATATTGACAGCTAAGTCTATTACTAATTGTAATGAAGGCAAAAACTAATTTAAGCAATGGCGTAATTTACTGGCTCATCACGTGACAAGTTAGAGTGGTTGGTGGCAACATATTGCTCATAATATAAAAAAAGCTTGTCAATTCTCATTTAAGATTGGTTCCTATGCTTTTGATGGGCTCTCTAAGAATTAGTCAACTTTCAACATATTTTACCTTTCACTGTGGACAGATCAAGCTTTGAGAGGTCAGTAGCTGGCTCAAAATTAGAGCAAGTTCATTAAAAGAGAGTAGATATGGGGCAAAAGTGGCCGGTTAGCTCAATCGGTTAGAGCGTGGTGCTAATAACGCCAAGGTTGCGGGTTTAACCCCCGTGCTGGCCATTCCTTTGGCTTTCTGTTCACATCCAGTGACTTTTGGAAAAAGATCCGTAGGTTTTATCCATCCAATGTGTAAAATTAATTTACAAACTTGAAATAACTTGGTTAGAGTAAGAGAGTGGCCATGTTACATCGTCGTTAACCTTAAAGTATGACAGAGTAACGAATTGAAGCAAAATAGAAATATAATCTATTGTATGGCCAGAGATTTCAGTTTCTAAGCGTTTTTTAAGAAGTTTTGGGCAAGAGGAATTCGATATAACTGTAAATATTGACAGCTAAGTCTATCACTAATTGTAATGCAGGCAAAAACTAATCCAAGCAATGGCGTAATTTACTGGCTCATCACGTGACAAGTTAGAGTGGTTGGTGGCAACATATTGCTCATAATATAAAAAAAGCGTGTCAATTCTCATTTAAGATTGGTTCCTATGCTTTTGATGGGCTCTCTAAGAATTAATCAACTTCCAACATATTTTACCTTTCACTGTGGACAGATCAAGCTTTGAGAGGTCAGTAGCTGGCTCAAAATTAGAGCAAGTTCATTAAAAGAGAGTAGATATGGGGCAAAAGTGGCCGGTTAGCTCAATCGGTTAGAGCGTGGTGCTAATAACGCCAAGGTTGCGGGTTTAACCCCCGTGCTGGCCATTCCTTTGGCTTTCTGTTCACATCCAGTGACTTTTGGAAAAAGATCCGTAGGTTTTATCCATCCAATGTGTAAAATTAATTTACAAACTTGAAATAACTTGGTTAGAGTAAGAGAGTGGCCATGTTACATCGTCGTTAACCTTAAAGAATGACAGAGTAACGAATTGAAGCAAAATAGAAATATAATCTATTGTATGGCCAGAGATTTCAGTTTCTAAGCGTTTTTTAAGAAGTTTTGGGCAACAGGAATTCGATATAACTATAAATATTGAAAGCTAAGTCTATCACTAATTGTAATGCAGGCAAAACTAATCCAAGCAACTTGAAGCAAAATAGAAATATAATCTATTGTATGGTTAGAGATTTCAGTTTCTAAGCGTTTTTTAAGAAGTTTTGGGCAACTGGAATTCGATATAACTGTAAATATTGACAACTAAGTCTATCACTAATTGTAATGCAGGCAAAAACTAATCCAAGCAATGGCGTAATTTACTGGCTCATCACATGACAAGTTAGAGTGGTTGGTGGCAACATATTGCTCATAAGATAAAAAAATCCTTCAATTCTCATTTAAGATTGGTTCCTATGCTTTTGATGGGCTCTCTAAGAATTAGTCAACTTTCAACGTATTTTACCTTTCACTGTGGACAGATCAAGCTTTGAGAGGTCAGTAGCTGGCTCAAAATTAGAGCAAGTTCATTAAAAGAGAGTAGATATGGATCAAAAGTGGCCGGTTAGCTCAATCGGTTAGAGCGTGGTGCTAATAACGCCAAGGTTGCGGGTTCGACCCCCGTGCTGGCCATTCCCTTCGCTTTCTGTTCACATCCAGTGACTTTTGGAAAAAGATCTGTAGGTTTTATCCATCCAATGTGTAAAATTAATTTACAAACTTGAAATAACTTGGTTAGAGTAAGAGAGTGGCCATGTTACATCGTCGTTAACCTTAAAGTATGACAGAGTAACGAATTGAAGCAAAATAGAAATATAATCTATTGTATGGCCAGAGATTTCAGTTTCTAAGCGTTTTTTAGGAAGTTTTGGGCAACTGGAATTCGATATAACTGTAAATATTGACAGCTAAGTCTATCACTAATTGTAATGCAGGCAAAACTAATCCAAGCGACTTGAACGAACATAAAAAAAATAATCTATTTTATGGCCAGAGATTTCAGTTTCTAAGCATTTTTTAAGAGGTTTTGGGCAACTGGAATTCGATATAACTGTAAATATTGACAACTAAGTCTATCACTAATTGTAATGCAGGCAAAAACTAATCCAAGCAATGGCGTAATTTACTGGCTCATCACATGACAAGTTAGAGTGGTTGGTGGCAACATATTGCTCATAAGATAAAAAAATCCTTCAATTCTCATTTAAGATTGGTTCCTATACTTTTGATGGGCTCTCTAAGAATTAGTCAACTTTCAACGTATTTTACCTTTCACTGTGGACAGATCAAGCTTTGAGAGGTCAGTAGCTGGCTCAAAATTAGAGCAAGTTCATTAAAAGAGAGTAGATATGGGGCAAAAGTGGCCGGTTAGCTCAATCGGTTAGAGCATGGTGCTAATAATGCCTAGCTTGCGGGTTCGACCACCGTGCTGGCAATTCCTTTGGCTTTCTGTTCACATCCAGTGACTTTTGGAAAAAGATCCGTAGGTTTTATCCATCCAATGTGTAAAATTAATTTACAAACTTGAAATAACTTGGTTAGAGTAAGAGAGTGGCCATGTTACATCGTCGTTAACCTTGAAGTATGACAGAGTAACGAATTGAAGCAAAATAGAAATATAATCTATTGTATGGCCAGAGATTTCAGTTTCTAAGCGTTTTTTAAGAAGTTTTGGGCAACTGGAATTCGATATAACTGTAAATATTGACAGCTAAGTCTATCACTAATTGTAATGCAGGCAAAACTAATCCAAGCGACTTGAAGCAAAATAGAAATATAATCTATTGTATGGCCAGAGATTTCAGTGTCTAAGCGTTTTTTAAGAAGTTTTGGGCAACTGGAATTCGATATAACTGTAAATATTGACAGCTAAGTCTATCACTAATTGTAATGCAGGCAAAAACTAATCCAAGCAATGGCGTAATTTACTGGCTCATCACGTGACAAGTTAGAGTGGTTGGTGGCAACATATTGCTCATAATATAAAAAAAGCTTGTCAATTCTCATTTAAGATTGGGTCCTATGCTTTTGATGGGCTCTCTAAGAATTAGTCAACTTTCAACATATGTTACCTTTCACTGTGGACAGATCAAGCTTTGAGAGGTCAGTAGCTGGCTTAAAATTAGAGCAAGTTCATTAAAAGAGAGTAGATATGGGGCAAAAGTGGCCGCTTTCACTGTGGCTTTCTGTTCACATCCAGTGACTTTTTGAAAAAGATCCGTAGGTTTTATCCATCCAATGTGTAAAATTAATTTACAATCTTGAAATAACTTGGTTAGAGTAAGAGAGTGGCCATGTTAAATCGTCGTTAACCTTAAAGTATGACAGAGTAACGAATTGAAGCAAAATAGAAATATAATCTATTGTATGGCCAGAGATTTCAGTTTCTAAGCGTTTTTTAAGAAGTTTTGGGCAACTGGAATACGATATAACTGTAAATATTAACAGCTAAGTCTATCACTAATTGTAAAGCAGGCAAAACTAATCCAAGCAACTTGAAGCAAAATAGAAATATAATCTATTGTATGGCCAGAGATTTCAGTTTCTAACCATTTTTTAAGAAGTTTTGGGCAACTGGAATTCGATATAACTGTAAATATTGACAGCTAAGTCTATCACTAATTGCAATGCAGGCAAAAACTAATCCAAGCAATGGCGTAATTTACTGGCTCATCACGTGACAAGTTAGAGTGGTTGGTGGCAACATATTGCTCATAATATACAAAAAGCTTGTCAATTCTCATTTAAGATTGGTTCCTATGCTTTTGATGGGCCCTCTAAGAATTAGTCAACTTTCAACGTATTTTGCCTTTCACTGTGGACAGATCAAGCTTTGAGAGGTCAGTAGCTGGCTCAAAATTAAAGCAAGCTCATTAAAAGAGAGTAGATATGGGGAAAAGTGGCCGGTTAGCTCAATCGGTTAGAGCGTGGTGCTAATAACGCCAAGGTTGCGGGTTCGATCCCTGTGCTGGCCATTCCTTTGGCTTTCTGTTCACATCCAGTGACTTTTGGAAAAAGATCCGTGGGTGTTATCCATCCAATGTGTAAAATTAATTTACAAACTTGAAATAACTTGCTTAGAGTAAGAGAGTGGCCAAGTTACATCGTCGTTACCTTAAAGTATGACAGAGTAACGAATTGAAGCAGAATAGAAATATAATCTTTTTTATGGTCAGAGATTTCAGTTTCTAAGCATTTTTTAAGAAGTTTTGGGCAACTGGAATTCGATATAACTGTAAATATTGACAGCTAAGTCTATCACTAATTGTAATGCAGGCAAAAACTATTCCAAGCAATGCCGTAATTTACTGGCTCATCACGTGGCAAGTTAGAGTGGTTGGTGGCAACATATTGCTCATAATATAAAAAAAGCTTGTCAATTCTCATTTAAGATTGGTTCCTTTGCTTTTGATGGGCTCTCTAAGATTTATTCAACTTTCATCGTATTTTACCTTTCACTGTGGACAGATCAAGCTTTGAGAGGTCAGTAGCTGGCTCAAAATTAGAGCAAGTTCATTAAAAGAGAGAGGATATGGAGCAAAAGTGGCTGGTTAGCTCAATCGGATAGAGCATGGTGCTAATAACGCCAAGGTTGCGGGTTTGACCCCTGTGCTGGCCAATCCTTTGGCTTTCTGTTCCCATTTAGTGACTTTTGGAAAAAGATCCGTGGGTGTTATCCATCCAATGTGTAAAATTAATTTACAAACTTGAAATAACTTGCTTAGAGTAAGAGAGTGGCCATGTTACATCATCGTTACCTGAAAGTATGACAGAGTAACAAATTGAAGCAAAATAGAAATATATACTTTTTTATGGCCAGAGATTTCAGTTTCTAAGCGTTTTTTAAGAAGTTTTGGGCAACCGGAATTCGATATAACTGTAAATATTGACAGCTAAGTCTATCACTAATTGTAATGCAGGCAAAAACTAATCCAAGCAAATTGAAGCAAAATAGAAATATATACTTTTTTATGGCCAGAGATTTCAGTTTCTAAGCGTTTTTTAAGAAGTTTTGGGCAACTGGAATTCGATATAACTGTAAATATTGATAGCTAAGTCTATCACTAATTGTAATGCAGGCAAAAACTATTCCAAGCAATGCCGTAATTTACTGGCTCATCAAGTGGCAAGTTAGAGTGGTTGGTGGCAACATATTGCTCATAATATAAAAAAGCTTGTCAATTTTCATTTAAGATTGGTTCCTTTGCTTTTGATGGGCTCTCTAAGAATTAGTCAACTTTCAACGTATTTTACCTTTCACTGTGGACAGATCAAGCTTTTAGAGGTCAGTAGCTGGCTCAAAATTAGAGCAAGTTTATTAAAAGAGAGAGGATATGGGGCAAAAGTGGCCGGTTAGCTCAATCAGCTAGAGCATGGTGCTAATAACGCCAAGGTTGCAGGTTCGACCCCCGTGCTGGCAATTCCTTTGGCTTTCTGTTCACATCCAGTGACTTTTGGAAAAAGATCCGTAGGTTTTAACCATCCAATGTGTAAAATTAATTTACAAACTTGAAATAACTTGGTTAGAGTAAGAGAGTGGCCATGTTACATCGTCGTTAACCTTAAAGTATGACAGAGTAACGAATTGAAGCAAAATAGAAATATAATCTATTGTATGGCCAGAGATTTCAGTTTCTAAGCGTTTTTTAAGAAGTTTTGGGCAACTGGAATTCGATTTAACTGTAAATATTGACAGCTAAAGTCTATCACTAATTGTAATGCAGGCAAAAACTATTCCAAGCAATGCCGTAATTTACTGGCTCATCACGTGGCAAGTTAGAGTGGTTGGTGGCAACATATTGCTCATAATATAAAAAAAGCTTGTCAATTCTCATTTAAAATTGGTTCCTTTGCTTTTGATGGGCTCTCCAAGATTTATTCAACTTTCATCGTATTTTACCTTTCACTGTGGACAGATCAAACTTTGAGAGGTCAGTAGCTGGCTCAAAATTAGAGCAAGTTCATTAAAAGAGAGAGGATATGGGCCAAAATTGGCCAGATAGCTCAATCGGTTAGAGCGTGGTGCTAATAACGCCAAGGTTGCGAGTTCGACCCCCGTGCTGGCCATTCCCTTGGCTTTCCGTTCAAATCCAGTGAATTTTGGAAAAAGATTCGTAGGTTTTATCCATACTATGTGTAAAATTAATTTACAAACTTGAAATATCTTGCTTAGACTAAGAGAGTGGCCATGTTACATCATCGTTACCTTAAAGTATGACAGAGTAACGAATTGAAGCAAAATAGAAATATAATCTATTTTATGGCCAGAGATTTCAGTTTCTAAGCATTTTTAAGAAGTTTTGGGCAACTGGAATTCGATATAACTGTAAATATTGACAGCTAAGTCTATCACTAATTGTAATGCAGGCAAAAACTATTCCAAGCAATGCCGTAATTTACTGGCTCATCACGTGGCAAGTTAGAGTGGTTGGTGGCAACATATTGCTCATAATATAAAAAAAGCTTGTCAATTCTCATTTAAGATTTGTTCCTATGCTTTTGATGGGCTCTCTAAGAATTAGTCAACTTTCAACGTATTTTACCTTTCACTGTGGACAGATCAAGCTTTGAGAGGTCAGTAGCTGGCTCAAAATTAGAGCAAGTTCATTAAAAGAGAGAGGATATGTGGCAAAAGTGGCCGGTTAGCTCAATCGGTTAGAGCGTGGTGCTAATAACGCCAAGGTTGCGGGTTCGACCCCCGTGCTGGCCATTCCTTTGGCTTTCTGTTCACATCCAGTGACTTTTGGAAAAAGATCTGTAGGTTTTATCCATCCAATGTGTAAATTTAATTTACAAACTTGAAATAACTTTCTTAGAGTAAGAGAGTGGCGATGTTACATCGTCGTTAACCTTAAAGTATGACAGAGTAACGAATTGAAGCAAAATAGAAATATAATCTATTGTATGGCCAGAGATTTCAGTTTCTAAGCGTTTTTTAAGAAGTTTTGGGCAACTGGAATTTGATATAACTGTAAATATTGACAGATAAGTCTATCACTAATTGTAATGCAGGCAAAAACTAATCCAAGCAATGCCGTAATTTACTGGCTCATCACGTGACAAGTTAGAGTGGTTGGTGGCAACATATTGCTCATAATATAAAAAAAGCTTGTCAATTCTCATTTAAGATTGGTTCCTTTGCTTTTGATGGGCTCTCTAAGAATTAGTCAACTTTCAACGTATTTTACCTTTCACTGTGGACAGATCAAGCTTTGAGAGGTCAGTAGCTGGCTCAAAATTAGAGCAAGTTCATTAAAAGAGAGAGGATATGGGGCAAAAGTGGCCGGTTAGTTCAAACGGTTAGAGCGTGGTGCTAATAACGCCAAGGTTGCAGGTTCGACCCCCATGCTGGCCGTTCCTTTGGCTTTCTGTTCACATCCAGTGACTTTTGGAAAAAGATCCGTAGGTTTTATCCATCCAATGTGTAAAATTAATTTACAAACTTGAAATAAATTGGTTAGAGTAAGAGAGTGGCCATGTTACATCGTCGTTAACCTTAAAGTATGACAGAGTAACGAATTGAAGCAAAATAGAAATATAATCTATTGTATGGCCAGAGATTTCAGTTTCTAAGCGTTTTTTAAGACGTTTTGGGCAACTGGAATTCGATATAACTGTAAATATTGACAGCTAAGTCTATCACTAATTGTAATGCAGGCAAAAACTAATAAAAGCAATGGCGTAATTTACTGGCTCATCACGTCACAAGTTAGAGTGGTTGGTGGCAACATATTGCTCATAATATAAAAAAAGCTTGTCAATTCTCATTTAAGATTGGTTCCTATGCTTTTGATGGGCTCTCTAAGAATTAGTCAACTTTCAACGTATTTTACCTTTCACTGTGGACAGATCAAGCTTTGAGAGGTCAGTAGCTGGCTCAAAATTAGAGCAAGTTCATTAAAAGAGAGTACATATGGGGCAAAAGTGGCTGGTTAGCTCAATCGGTTAGAGCGTGGTGCTAATAACGCCAAGGTTGCGGGTTTGACCCCCGTGCTGGCCATTCCTTTGGCTTTCTGTTCACATCCAGTGACTTTTGGAAAAATATCCGTAGGTTTTATCCATCCAATGTGTAAAATTAATTTACAAACTTGAAATAACTTGGTTAGAGTAAAAGAGTGGCCATGTTACATCGTCGTTAACCTTAAAGTATGACAGAGTAACGAATTGAAGCAAAATAGAAATATAATCTATTGTATGGCCAGAGATTTCAGTTTCTAAGCATTTTTTAAGAAGTTTTGGGCAACTGGAATTCGATATAACTGTAAATATTGACAGCTAAGTCTATCACTAATTGTAATGCAGGCAAAACTAATCCAAGCAACTTGAAGCAAAATAGAAATATAATCTATTGTATGGCCAGAGATTTCAGTTTCTAAGCGTTTTTTAAGAAGTTTTGGGCAACTGGAATTCGATATAACTGTAAATATTGACAGCTAAGTCTATCACTAATTGTAATGCAGGCAAAAACTAATCCAAGCAATGGCGTAATTTACTGGCTCATCACGTGACAAGTTAGAGTGGTTGGTGGCAACATATTGCTCATAATATAAAAAAAGCTTGTCAATTCTCATTTAAGATTGGTTCCTATGCTTTTGATGGGCTCTCTAAGAATTAGTCAACTTTCAACGTATTTTACCTTTCACTGTGGACAGATCAAGCTTTGAGAGGTCAGTAGCTGGCTCAAAATTAGAGCAAGTTCATTAAAAGAGAGTAGATAGGGGGCAAAAGTGGCCGGTTAGCTCAATCGGCTAGAGCATGGTGCTAATAACGCCAAGGTTGCAGGTTCGACCCCCGTGCTGGCAATTCCTTTGGCTTTCTGTTCACATCCAGTGACTTTTGGAAAAAGATCCGTAGGTTTTAACCATCCAATGTGTAAAATTAATTTACAAACTTGAAATAACTTGGTTAGAGTAAGAGAGTGGCCATGTTACATCGTCGTTAACCTTAAAGTATGAAAGAGTAACGAATTGAAGCAAAATAGAAATATAATCTATTGTATGGCCAGAGATTTCAGTTTCTAAGCGTTTTTTAAGAAGTTTTGGGCAACTGGAATTCGATATAACTGTAAATATTGACAGCTAAGTCTATCACTAATTGTAATGCAGGCAAAAACTAATCCAAGCGACTTGAAGCAAAATAGAAATATAATCTATTGTATGGCCAGAGATTTCAGTTTCTAAGCGTTTTTTAAGAAGTTTTGGGCAACTGGAATTCGATTTAACTGTAAATATTGACAGCTAAGTCTATCACTAATTTTAATGCAGGCAAAAACTATTCCAAGCAATGCCGTAATTTACTGGCTCATCACGTGGCAAGTTAGAGTGGTTGGTGGCAACATATTGCTCATAATATAAAAAAAGCTTGTCAATTCTCATTTAAGATTGGTTCCTTTGCTTTTGATGGGCTCTCTAAGATTTATTCAACTTTCATCGTATTTTACCTTTCACTGTGGACAGATCAAACTTTGAGAGGTCAGTAGCTGGCTCAAAATTAGAGCAAGTTCATTAAAAGAGAGAGGATATGGGCCAAAATTGGCCAGATAGCTCAATCGGTTAGAGCGTGGTGCTAATAACGCCAAGGTTGCGAGTTCGACCCCCGTGCTGGCCATTCCCTTGGCTTTCCGTTCAAATCCAGTGAATTTTGGAAAAAGATTCGTAGGTTTTATCCATACAATGTGTAAAATTAATTTACAAACTTGAAATAACTTGCTTAGACTAAGAGAGTGGCCATGTTACATCGTCGTTACCTTAAAGTATGACAGAGTAACGAATTGAAGCAAAATAGAAATATAATCTATTTTATGGCCAGAGATTTCAGTTTCTAAGCATTTTTAAGAAGTTTTGGGCAACTGGAATTCGATATAACTGTAAATATTGACAGCTAAGTCTATCACTAATTGTAATGCAGGCAAAAACTATTCCAAGCAATGCCGTAATTTACTGGCTCATCACGTGGCAAGTTAGAGTGGTTGGTGGCAACATATTGCTCATAATATAAAAAAAGCTTGTCAATTCTCATTTAAGATTTGTTCCTATGCTTTTGATGGGCTCTCTAAGAATTAGTCAACTTTCAACGTATTTTACCTTTCACTGTGGACAGATCAAGCTTTGAGAGGTCAGTAGCTGGCTCAAAATTAGAGCAAGTTCATTAAAAGAGAGAGGATATGGGGCAAAAGTGGCCGGTTAGTTCAAATGGTTAGAGCGTGGTGCTAATAATGCCAAGGTTGCGGGTTCGACCCCCGTGCTGGCCATTCCTTTGGCTTTCTGTTCACATCCAGTGACTTTTGGAAAAAGATCCGTAGGTTTTATCCATCCAATGTGTAAAATTAATTTACAAACTTGAAATAAATTGGTTAGAGTAAGAGAGTGGCCATGTTACATCGTCGTTAACCTTAAAGTATGACAGAGTAACGAATTGAAGCAAAATAGAAATATAATCTATTGTATGGCCAGAGATTTCAGTTTCTAAGCGTTTTTTAAGAAGTTTTGGGCAACTGGAATTCGATATAACTGTAAATATTGACAGCTAAGTCTATCACTAATTGTAATGCAGGCAAAAACTAATAAAAGCAATGGCGTAATTTACTGGCTCATCACGTCACAAGTTAGAGTGGTTGGTGGCAACATATTGCTCATAATATAAAAAAAGCTTGTCAATTCTCATTTAAGATTGGTTCCTATGCTTTTGATGGGCTCTCTAAGAATTAGTCAACTTTCAACGTATTTTACCTTTCACTGTGGACAGATCAAGCTTTGAGAGGTCAGTAGCTGGCTCAAAATTAGAGCAAGTTCATTAAAAGAGAGTAGATATGGGGCAAAAGTGGCTGGTTAGCTCAATCGGTTAGAGCGTGGTGCTAATAACGCCATGGTTGCGGGTTTGACCCCCGTGCTGGCCATTCCTTTGGCTTTCTGTTCACATCCAGTGACTTTTGGAAAAATATCCGTAGGTTTTATCCATCCAATGTGTAAAATTAATTTACAAACTTGAAATAACTTGGTTAGAGTAAAAGAGTGGCCATGTTACATCGTCGTTAACCTTAAAGTATGACAGAGTAACGAATTGAAGCAAAATAGAAATATAATCTATTGTATGGCCAGAGATTTCAGTTTCTAAGCATTTTTTAAGAAGTTTTGGGCAACTGGAATTCGATATAACTGTAAATATTGACAGCTAAGTCTATCACTAATTGTAATGCAGGCAAAACTAATCCAAGCAACTTGAAGCAAAATAGAAATATAATCTATTGTATGGCCAGAGATTTCAGTTTCTAAGCGTTTTTTAAGAAGTTTTGGGCAACTGGAATTCGATATAACTGTAAATATTGACAGCTAAGTCTATCACTAATTGTAATGCAGGCAAAAACTAATCCAAGCAATGGCGTAATTTACTGGCTCATCACGTGACAAGTTAGAGTGGTTGGTGGCAACATATTGCTCATAATATAAAAAAAGCTTGTCAATTCTCATTTAAGATTGGTTCCTATGCTTTTGATGGGCTCTCTAAGAATTAGTCAACTTTCAACGTATTTTACCTTTCACTGTGGACAGATCAAGCTTTGAGAGGTCAGTAGCTGGCTCAAAATTAGAGCAAGTTCATTAAAAGAGAGTAGATAGGGGGCAAAAGTGGCCGGTTAGCTCAATCGGTTAGAGCGTGGTGCTGATAACGCCAAGGTTGCGGGTTCGACCCCCGTGCTGGCCATTCCTATGGCTTTCTGTTCACTTCCAGTGACTTTTGGAAAAAGTTACGTAGGTTTTATCCATCCAATGTGTAAAATTAATTTACAAACTTGAAATAACTTGGTTAGAGTAAGAGAGTGGCCATGTTACATCATCGTTAACCTTAAAGTATGACAGAGTAACGAATTGAAGCAAAATAGAAATATAATCTATTGTATGGCCAGAGATTTCAGTTTCTAAGCGTTTTTTAAGAAGTTTTGGGCAACTGGAATTCGATATAACTGTAAATATTGACAGCTAAGTCTATCACTAATTGTAATGCAGGCAAAACTAATCCAAGCAACTTGAAGCAAAATAGAAATATAATCTATTGTATGGCCAGAGATTTCAGTTTCTAAGCGTTTTTTAAGAAGTTTTGGGCAACTGGAATTCGATATAACTGTAAATATTGACAGCTAAGTCTATCACTAATTGTAATGCAGGCAAAAACTAATCCAAGCAATGGCGTAATTTACTGGCTCATCACGTGACAAGTTAGAGTGGTTGGTGGCAACATATTGCTCATAATATAAAAAAAGCTTGTCAATTCTCATTTAAGATTGGTTCCTATGCTTTTGATGGGCTCTCTAAGAATTAGTCAACTTTCAACGTATTTTACCTTTCACTGTGGACAGATCAAGCTTTGAGAGGTCAGTAGCTAGCTCAAAATTAGAGCAAGTTCATTAAAAGAGAGTAGATATGGGGCAAAAGTGGCCGGTTAGCTCAATCGGTTAGAGCGTGGTGCTGATAACGCCAAGGTTGCGGGTTCGACCCCCGTGCTGGCCATTCCTTTGGCTTTCTGTTCACATCCAGTGACTTTTGGAAAAAGTTCCGTAGGTTTTATCCATCCAATGTGTAAAATTAATTTACAAACTTGAAATAACTTGGTTAGAGTAAGAGAGTGGCCATGTTACATCATCGTTAACCTTAAAGTATGACAGAGTAACGAATTGAAGCAAAATAGAAATATAATCTATTGTATGGCCAGAGATTTCAGTTTCTAAGCGTTTTTTAAGAAGTTTTGGGCCACTGAAATTCGATATAACTGTAAATATTGACAGCTAAGTCTATCACTAATTGTAATGCAGGCAAAAACTAATCCAAGCAATGGCGTAATTTACTGGCTCATCACGTGACAAGTTAGAGTGGTTGGTGGCAACATATTGCTCATAATATAAAAAAAGCTTGTCAATTCTCATTTAAGATTGGTTCCTATGCTTTTGATGGGCTCTCTAAGAATTAGTCAACTTTCAACGTATTTTACCTTTCACTGTGGACAGATCAAGCTTTGAGAGGTCAGTAGCTGGCTCAAAATTAGAGCAAGTTCATTAAAAGAGAGTAGATATGGGGCAAAAGTGGCCGGTTAGCTCAATCGGTTAGAGCGTGGTGCTGATAACGCCAAGGTTGCGGGTTCGACCCCCGTGCTGGCCATTCCTTTGGCTTTCTGTTCACATCCAGTGACTTTTGGAAAAAGGTCCGTAGGTTTTATCCATCCAATGTGTAAAATTAATTTACAAACTTGAAATAACTTGGTTAGAGTAAGAGAGTGGCCATGTTACATCATCGTTAACCTTAAAGTATGACAGAGTAACGAATTGAAGCAAAATAGAAATATAATCTATTGTATGGCCAGAGATTTCAGTTTCTAAGTGTTTTTTAAGAAGTTTTGGGCAACTGGAATTCGATATAACTGTAAATATTGACAGCTAAGTCTATCACTAATTGTAATGCAGGCAAAAACTAATCCAAGCAATGGCGTAATTTACTGGCTCATCACGTGACAAGTTAGAGTGGTTGGTGGCAACATATTGCTCATAATATAAAAAAAGCTTGTCAATTCTCATTTAAGATTGGTTCCTATGCTTTTGATGGGCTCTCTAAGAATTAGTCAACTTTCAACGTATTTTACCTTTCACTGTGGACAGATCAAGCTTTAAGAGGTCAGTAGCTGGCTCAAAATTAGAGCAAGTTCATTAAAAGAGAGTAGATATGGGGCAAAAGTGGCCGGTTAGCTCAATCGGTTAGAGCGTGGTGCTAATAACGCCAAGGTTGCGGGTTCAACCCCCGTGCTGGCCATTCCTTTGGCTTTCTGTTCACATCCAGTGACTTTTGGAAAAAGATCCGTAGGTTTTATCCATCCAATGTGTAAAATTAATTTACAAACTTGAAATAACTTGGTTAGAGTAAGAGAGTGGCCATGTTACATCGTCGTTAACCTTAAAGTATGACAGAGTAACGAATTGAAGCAAAATAGAAATATAATCTATTGTATGGCCAGAGATTTCAGTTTCTAACCTTTTTTTAAGAAGTTTTGGGCAACTGGAATTCGATATAACTGTAAATATTGACAGCTAAGTCTATCACTAATTGTAATGCAGGCAAAACTAATCCAAGCAACTTGAAGCAAAATAGAAATATAATCTATTGTATGGCCAGAGATTTCAGTTTCTAATTGTTTTTTAAGAAGTTTTGGGCAACTGGAATTCGATATAACTGTAAATATTGACAGCTAAGTCTATCACTAATTGTAATGCAGGCAAAAACTGATCCAAGCAATGGCGTAATTTACTGGCTCATCACGTGACAAGTTAGAGTGGTTGGTGGCAACATATTGCTCATAATATAAAAAAAGCTTGTCAATTCTCATTTAAGATTGGTTCCTATGCTTTTGATGGGCTCTCTAAGAATTAGTCAACTTTCAACGTATTTTACCTTTCACTGTGGACAGATCAAGCTTTGAGAGGTCAGTAGCTGGCTCAAAATTAGAGCAAGTTCATTAAAAGAGAGTAGATATGGGGCAAAAGTGGCCGGTTAGCTCAATCGGTTAGAGCATGGTGCTAATAACGCCAAGGTTGCGGGTTCGACCCCCGTGCTGGCCATTCCTTTGGCTTTCTGTTCACATCCAGTAACTTTTGGAAAAAGATCCGTAGGTTTTATCCATCCAATGTGAAAAGTTAATTTACAAACTTGAAATAACTTGGTTAGAGTAAGAGAGTGGCCATGTTACATCGTCGTTAACCTTAAAGTATGACAGAGTAACGAATTGAAGCAAAATAGAAATATAATCTATTGTATGGCCAGAGATTTCAGTTTCTAAGCGTTTTTTAAGAAGTTTTGGGCAACTGGAATTCGATATAACTGTAAATATTGACAGCTAAGTCTATCACTAATTGTAATGCAGGCAAAAACTAATCCAAGCAATGGCGTCATTTACTGGCTCATCACGTGACAAGTTAGAGTGGTTGGTGGCAACATATTGCTCATAATATGAAAAAAGCTTGTCAATTCTCATTTAATATTGGTTCCTATGCTTTTGATGGGCTCTCTAAGAATTAGTCAACTTTCAACGTATTTTACCTTTCACTGTGGACAGATCAAGCTTTGAGAGGTCAGTAGCTGGCTCAAAATTAGAGCAAGCTCATTAAAAGAGAGTAGATATGGGGCAAAAGTGGCGGGTTAGCTCAATCGGTTAGAGCGTGGTGCTAATAACGCCAAGGTTGCGGGTTCAACCCCCGTGCTGGCCATTCCTTTGGCTTTCTGTTCACATCCAGTGACTTTTGGAAAAAGATCCGTAGGTTTTATCCATCCAATGTGTAAAATTAATTTACAAACTTGAAATAACTTGGTTAGAGTAAGAGAGTGGCCATGTTACATCGTCGTTAACCTTAAAGTATGACAGAGTAACGAATTGAAGCAAATAGAAATATAATCTATTGTATGGCCAGAGATTTTAATTTCTAAGCATTTTTTAAGAAGTTTTGGGCAACTGGAATTCGATATAACTGTAAATATTGACAGCTAAGTCTATCACTAATTGTAATGCAGGCAAAAACTAATCCAAGCAATGGCGTAATTTACTGGCTCATCACGTGACAAGTTAGAGTGGTTGGTGGCAACATATTGCTCATAATATAAAAAAAGCTTGTCAATTCTCATTTAAGATTGGTTCCTATGCTATTGATGGGCTCTCTAAGAATTAGTCAACTTTCAACGTATTTTACCTTTCACTGTGAACAGATCAAGCTTTGAGAGGTCAGTAGCTGGCTCAAAATTAGAGCAAGTTCATTAAAAGAGAGTAGATGTGGGTCAAAAGTGGCCGGTTAGCTCAATCGGTTAGAGCGTGGTGCTAATAACGCCAAGGTTGCGGGTTCGACCCCCGTGCTGGCCATTCCATTGGCTTTCTGTTCACATCCAGTGACATTTGGAAAAAGATCCGTAGGTTTTATCCATCCAATGTGTAAAATTAATTTACAAACTTGAAATAAATTGGTTAGAGTAAGAGAGTGGCCATGTTACATCGTCGTTAACCTTAAAGTATGACAGAGTAACGAATTGAAGCAAAATAGAAATATAATCTATTGTATGGCCAGAGATTTCAGTTTCTAAGCGTTTTTTAAGAAGTTTTGGGCAACTGGAATTCGATATAACTGTAAATATTGACAGCTAAGTCTATCACTAATTGTAATGCAGGCAAAAACTAATAAAAGCAATGGCGTAATTTACTGGCTCATCACGTCACAAGTTAGAGTGGTTGGTGGCAACATATTGCTCATAATATAAAAAAAGCTTGTCAATTCTCATTTAAGATTGGTTCCTATGCTTTTGATGGGCTCTCTAAGAATTAGTCAACTTTCAACGTATTTTACCTTTCACTGTGGACAGATCAAGCTTTGAGAGGTCAGTAGCTGTCTCAAAATTAGAGCAAGTTCATTAAAAGAGAGTAGATATGGAGCAAAAGTGGCTGGTTAGCTCAATCGGTTAGAGTGTGGTGCTAATAACGCCAAGCTTGCGGGTTTGACCCCCGTGCTGGCCAGTCCTTTGGCTTTCTGTTCACATCCAGTGACTTTTGGAAAAATATCCGTAGGTTTTATCCATCCAATGTGTAAAATTAATTTACAAACTTGAAATAACTTGGTTAGAGTAAGAGAGTGGCCATGTTACATCGTCGTTAACCTTAAAGTATGACAGAGTAACAAATTGAAGCAAAATAGAAATATAATCTATTGTATGGCCAGAGATTTCAGTTTCTAAGCATTTTTTAAGAAGTTTTGGGCAACTGGAATTCGATATAACTGTAAATATTGACAGCTAAGTCTATCACTAATTGTAATGCAGGCAAAACTAATCCAAGCAACTTGAAGCAAAATAGAAATATAATCTATTGTATGGCCAGAGATTTCAGTTTCTAAGCGTTTTTTAAGAAGTTTTGGGCAACTGGAATTCGATATAACTGTAAATATTGACAGCTAAGTCTATCACTAATTGTAATGCAGGCAAAAACTAATCCAAGCAATGGCGTAATTTACTGGCTCATCACGTGACAAGTTAGAGTGGTTGGTGGCAACATATTGCTCATAATATAAAAAAAGCTTGTCAATTCTCATTTAAGATTGGTTCCTATGCTTTTGATGGGCTCTCTAAGAATTAGTCAACTTTCAACGTATTTTACCTTTCACTGTGGACAGATCAAGCTTTGAGAGGTCAGTAGCTGGCTCAAAATTAGAGCAAGTTCATTAAAAGAGAGTAGATATGGGGCAAAATTTTGGGGGACCCCTACGTGTTTTTTTTTTTTAATTATTTATTTAATTTAAAATAACAGCGTGGGGTGCCCTCAGTTTTGGATTTCCAGCCAAGGTGAGGTTGCCAGCTAAGATCTGCAGGCTGCAGCCATCTGCTTTACCCTAGCTGGCTACAAAACTAGGGGGAACCCTACGTCATTTTTTTTTCATTTTTTTGGCTAAATACAAAGCTAAGCACCCCTTAGTGCCACATGAAAGGCACCAAAGGTTGCTCCGCTTTTTCTCCACTTTTTCTCCACTTTTTCTCCATTTTTTTCTCCACTTTTTCTCCACTTTTTCTCCACTTTTTCTCCACTTTTTCTACATTTTTTTCTCCATTTTTTCTCCACTTTTTCTCCATTTTTACTCCACTCTTTTCTCCACTTTTTCTCCACTTTTTCTCCATTTTTTTCTCCACTTTTTCTCCACTTTTTCTCCACTTTTTCTCCATTTTTTCTCAACTTTTTCGCCACTTTTTGTCCACTTTTTCTCCACTTTTTCTCATTTTTTTCTCCATTTTTTCTCCACTTTTTCTCCATTTTTACTCCACTTTTTCTCCATTTTTTTCTCCACTTTTTCTCCACTTTTTCTCCACTTTTTCTACATTTTTTTCTCCATTTTTTCTCCACTTTTTCTCCATTTTTACTCCACTTTTTCTCCACTTTTTCTCCACTTTTTCTCTCCACTTTTTCTCCACTTTTTCTCCATTTTTTTCTCCACTTTTTCTCCACTTTTTCTCCACTTTTTCTACATTTTTTTCTCCATTTTTACTCCACTCTTTTCTCCACTTTTTCTCCACTTTTTCTCCATTTTTTTCTCCACTTTTTCTCCACTTTTTCTCCACTTTTTCTCCATTTTTTCTCAACTTTTTCGCCACTTTTTGTCCACTTTTTCTCCACTTTTTCTCCATTTTTTTCTCCATTTTTTCTCCACTTTTTCTCCATTTTTACTCCACTTTTTCTCCATTTTTTTCTCCACTTTTTCTCCACTTTTTCTCCACTTTTTCTACATTTTTTTCTCCATTTTTTCTCCACTTTTTCTCCATTTTTACTCCACTTTTTCTCCACTTTTTCTCCACTTTTTCTCTCCACTTTTTCTCCACTTTTTCTCCATTTTTTTCTCCACTTTTTCTCCACTTTTTCTCCACTTTTTCTACATTTTTTTCTCCATTTTTTCTCCACTTTTTCTCCATTTTTACTCCACTTTTTCTCCACTTTTTCTCCACTTTTTCTCTCCACTTTTTCTCCACTTTTTCTCCATTTTTTTCTCCACTTTTTCTCCACTTTTTCTCCACTTTTTCTACATTTTTTTCTCCACTTTTTCTCCACTTTTTCTCCACTTTTTCTACACTTTTTCTCCACTTTTTCTCCACTTTTTCTCCACTTTTTCTACATTTTTTTCTCCATTTTTTTCTACATTTTTTCTCCATTTTTTTCTCCACTTTTTCTTCACTTTTTCTCCACTTTTTATCCATTTTTTCTCCACTTTTTCTCCACTTTTTATCCATTTTTTTCTCCACTTTTTCTCCACTTTTTCTCCACTTTTTTCTCCACTTTTCTCCACTTTTTCTACATTTTTTTCTCCATTTTTTTCTACATTTTTTCTCCATTTTTTCTCCACTTTTTCTTCACTTTTTCTCCACTTTTTATCCATTTTTTCTCCACTTTTCTCCACTTTTTCTACATTTTTTTCTCCATTTTTTTCTACATTTTTTCTCCATTTTTTCTCCACTTTATCTTCACTTTTTCTCCACTTTTTATCCATTTTTTCTCCACTTTTTATCCAGTTTTTCTCTATTTTTTTCTCCACTTTTTCTCCTCTTTTTCTCCACTTTTTCTCCACTTTTTCTACATTTTTTTCTCCATTTTTTCTCCACTTTTTCTCCATTTTTATTCGACTTTTTCTCCACTTTTTCTCCACTTTTTTCTCCACTTTTTCTCCACTTTTTCTCCACTTTTTTCTCCACTTTTTCTCCACTTTTTCCTACATTTTTTTCTCCATTTTTTCTCCACTTTTTCTCCATTTTTACTCCCCTTTTTCTCCACTTTTTCTCCACTTTTTCTCCACTTTTTCTACATTTTTTCTCCACTTTTTCTCCACTTTTTCTCCACTTTTTTCTCCACATTTTCATCACTTTTTCTCCACTTTTTCTCCATTTTTTTCTCCACTTTTTATCCACTTTTTCTCCGTTCTTTTTCTATGGTCAGTCTACCCATTAGTTCTGCCATGCATACTGTAGCTCTACACCTACTGCACATGTTACTTTATGATTGACATCTCTTTCGTACCAGAGCTGTCTAAGCCTACTCTGACCCCATATTTGTCATTACTATATTGTCCTTGTACTGTATTATGACATTTGTATCATGTGTTTCATTTCTTGCTGTGTTGCAATTTTTTTGCTGCATCCCAATTGTACCTCTACATTGTTCGAGTTTATGTTATTGTTCTCTCACTCTTATGTGATACTGATTATTGTCATTTTTCATGATTACAAGCAGATAAGTCCAATCTGACGAAGGCTCAGGCCGAAACGTCATTTGTAACTTGTTTTGGACAAAAACATATATGCTTATGAAAATTTTTTTTTCTTAATACGGACCAATAAAGAGTGATTTTGCATTACTATCCGTTGTGACTTACTGACTTAGTCTGGGAGATTTAGAGTGCCGAGGTTACTCACTAATTTTATCTATTATTACCTCTGAGCACCTATATACCAGTGAGCATAGTCTCCTCTACAGTAGTTCTCCTGATTAGGCATGCCCTTACCTCATGAGCAGGGCATTGCAGCTTTGGTAGCAACCATTACGACATGGACTCTGCTGCTGTGGACCCGGGGAGAGTGAGTGCAGATTCATTGCACCCACACTCCTCACATGAAGGGTCCGCACTCCTAGAAAATGGGGGATACGTTCCCTGAGTGTCCCCCCCCGATATTCTAGACGGTCCAGAGTCGTCGTGGGACCCCTTTATTTTTTTTTCTTACAATAAATTGGTGAAAGAGGAAATGTTTTGGGGACTGTTTTTTCAAATAAATTTCTTTTGTCGATTTTTTTTTTTTTGTTAGTACTGACAGTTTATGATGTTGGGTATCTAATAGACGCCATGACATCACAAACTGCTGGGCTTGATCTCAGGTGACTTTACAGCTAGTATCAACCCGATTTATTACCCCGTTTGCCACTGCACCAGGGCACGGGATGAGCTGGGGTGAAGCGCCAGGATTGGCGCATCTAGTGGATGCGCCACGTCTGGGGTGCCTGCGGCCTGCTATTTTTAGGCTGTGAAGGCCCAATAACTATGGACCTTCCCACCCTGAGAATACCAGACCACAGCTGTCCGCTTTACCTTGGCTGGTGATCCAATTTGGGGGGGACCCTACTTTTATTGTGTAATTATTAATATTTATAAAATAATTATAAAAAAGAGCCTGAGGGGACCTCCACATTGGATCCCCAACCACGGTAAAGCTGCCAGCTGTGGTTTTCAGGCTACAGCCGTCTGCTTTACCCTAGCTGGCTATCAAAAATGGGGGGACCCAACGTCATTTTTTTTTTAACTATTTTTTAAATAGAAAAAATTAATGGGCTTCCCTGTATTTTGATTGCCAACCAAGGTAACGGCAGGCAGATGGGGGTGGCAACCCATAGCTGTCTGCTTTATCTGCTGAGAATTTTTAAAGATTTATTTTTACAGCACTGTGATGTCCAGCAATCAAAATACAGGGAAGCCCATTTTATTTTTAGTTATTTAAATAAATAATTAAAAAAATATATATGGGCTCCCGCTGCATTTTTTGTATTGCTAGCTAAGGGTAATCCAAGCAGCTACTGGCTGCTAACCCCCACTGCTTGGTGTTACCTTCACTGGCAATGGAAAATCCAGGGAAGCATTTTTTATTTTTTTTGCCAAAAAACTACAAAAAAAGGACGTGAGCTTCGCCATATTTTTGTATGCTAGCCAGGTACAGCAGGCAGGTGCTGGAAGAGTTGGATACAGCGCCAGAAGATGGCGCTTCTATGAAATTGCCATTTCCTGAGGCGGCTGCAGACTGCAATTCGCAGCAGTGGGGCCCAGAAAGCTCAGGCCAACCTGTGCTGCGGATTCCAATCCCCAGCTGCCTAGTTCTACCTGGCTGAACACAAAAATGGGGCGAAGCCTACATCATTTGTTTTCTAATTATTTCATGAAATTCATGAAATAATAAACAAAAGGGCTTCCCTTTATTTTTGGTTCCCAGCTGGGTACAAATAGGCAACTGGGGGTTGGGGGCAGCCGTACCTGCCTGCTGTACCTGGCTAGCATACAAAAATATGGCGAAGCCCACATAATTTTTTCAGGGGGCAAAAAACTTCTGCATACAGTCCTGGATGGAGTATGCTGAGCCTTGTAATTCTGCAGCTGCTGTCTGTCTGTATGGAGAAGAGCAGACAGCAGCTGCAGAACTACAAGGCTCAGCATACTCCATCCAGGACTGTATGCAGAGGTTTTTTGCCCACCAAAAAAATGACGTGGGCTTCGCCATATTTTTGTATGCTAGCCAGGTACAGCAGGCAGTCACGGGCTGCCTCCAACCCCCAGTTGCCTATTTGTACCCGGCTGGGAACCAAAAATATAGGGAAGCCCATTTTTTTTAATTATTTCACTTATTTCATGAAATAATTAAAAAACAAATGACGTGGCCTTCGCCCCATTTTTGTGTCCAGCCGGGTACAACTAGGCAGCTGGGGATTGGAATCCGCAGCACAGGTTAGCCCGAGGTTTCTGGGCGCCTCTGCTGCGGATTTCAGTCCGCAGCCGTCCCAGAAAATGGCGCTCTCATAGAAGCGCCATCATCTGGCGCTGTATCCAACTCTTCCAACAGCCCTGGAGCCGGGTGGCTTGTTGGGTAATCATGAGTTAATACTGGCTTTGTTTTACTAGCCAGTATTAAGCCAGAGATTCTTAATGTCAGGCACGTTTGACCCGGCCATTAAGAATCTCCAATAAAGGGTTAAAAAAAGACACCACACAGAGAAAAAATACTTTAATAGAAATAAATACACAGACACATTAGGGACTCCATCTTTATTACCCCCTGTCAGCCCTCCACGATCCTGCTCTTCTGTCTTCTTTCTTTCTAGTGTAGTAGTAGTGAGGATTGTAGTGAGGATGAGGTTCACCAGCCCATCACTTGGGGCTGGGGAACCTCATCCTCAGTACAATCCTCACTACAATTGGGAAGCAGCGTGCAGCAGTGCTGGCTGTCAGCGGTAACAGCGGTAATGCTGACAGACGCGTTACCATAGCAACGGTGCTCTCGGAGCTGCGGTTAGCGGTGACGTCACCGCTAACTGCGTTGCTATGGCAACATTGATCTCCGTTAATGACCGGCTGTGTCAGCCGGTCCCTAACGGAACGGAGAGTCGACCATGTGCTTGAGCATGTCGCCGGTACACGGCGATACACATATGTGCACCGTGTACCGGAGAGATGCACTCGCAGGTCCTACATGACATGTCATAGTCATGTGACCAGTCTTTAGCCAATGAGATAATAGCCACGTGACTGGTCACATGGCTATTCTGACATCACGACAGGTCCTGCATCTCTGCTGGCAGTGCCGGTCACGGGAGGATTCAGCGATCATCGGATGGAATAGCGGCAGGAGACAAAGTGCAGAAGGGATCGCGAGGAACGGTAAGTGTTATGGCAATGTTTATTAACTGTTTGTGTACATTTATCATGCATTTTTCTGTGTTTGTGATTGCCTCCCATTATAGCCTATTGGCTCGAGTTCGGTTCGTCGAACGTTCGACGAACCGAACGCGAACGGGACCCCCGTTCGGCGAGCCGACCTCGAGCCGAACCGCGACCGGTTCGCTCATCTCTACTCATCACGTGACAAGTTAGAGTGGTTGGTGGCAACATATTGCTCATAATATAAAAAAAGCTTGTCAATTCTCATTTAAGATTGGTTCCTATGCTTTTGATGGGCTCTCTAAGAATTAGTCAACTTTCAACGTATTTTAGCTTTCACTGTGGACAGATCAAGCTTTGAGAGGTCAGTAGCTGGCTCAAAATTAGAGCAAGTTCATTAAAAGAGAGTAGATAAGGTGCAAAAGTGGCCGGTTAGCTCAATCGGTTAGAGCGTGGTGCTAATAACGCCAAGGTTGCGGGTTCAACCCCCGTGCTGGCCATTCCTTTGGCTTTCTGTTCACATCCAGTGACTATTGGAAAAAGATCCGTAGGTTTTATCCATCCAATGTGTAAAATTAATTTACAAACTTGAAATAACTTGGTTAGAGTAAGAGAGTGGCCATGTTACATCGTCGTTAACCTTAAAGTATGACAGAGTAACGAATTGAAGCAAAATGGAAATATAATCTATTGTATGGCCAGAGATTTCAGTTTCTAAGCGTTTTTTAAGAAGTTTTGGGCAACTGGAATTCGATATAACTGTAAATATTGACAGCTAAGTCTATCACTAATTGTAATGCAGGCAAAAACTAATCCAAGCAATGGCGTAATTTACTGGCTCATCACGTGACAAGTTAGAGTGGTTGGTGGCAACATATTGCTCATAATATAAAAAAAGCTTGTCAATTCTCATTTAAGATTGGCTCCTATGCTTTTGATGGGCTCTCTAAGAATTAGTCAACTTTCAACGTATTTTACCATTCACTGTGGACAGATCAAGCTTTGAGAGGTCAGTAGCTGGCTCAAAATTAGAGCAAGTTCATTAAAAAAAAGTAGATATGGGGCAAAAGTGTCCGGTTAGCTCAATCGGTTAGAGCGTGGTGCTAATAATGCCAAGTTTGCGGGTTCAACCCCCGTGCTGGCCATTCCTTTGGCTTTCTGTTCACATCCAGTGACTTTTGGAAAAAGATCCGTAGGTTTTATCCATCCAATGTGTAAAATTAATTTACAAACTTGAATTAACTTGGTTAGAGTAAGAGAGTGGCCATGTTACATCGTCGTTAACCTTAAAGTATGACAGAGTAAAGAATTGAAGCAAAATAGAAATATAATCTATTGTATGGCCAGAGATTTCAGTTTCTAAGCGTTTTTTAAGAAGTTTTGGGCAACTGGAATTCGATATAACTGTAAATATTGACAGCTAAGTCTATCACTAATTGTAATGCAGGCAAAAACTAATCCAAGCAATGGCGTAATTTACTGGCTCATCACGTGACAAGTTAGAGTGGTTGGTGGCAACATATTGCTCATAATATAAAAAAAGCTTGTCAATTCTCATTTAAGATTGGTTCCTATGCTTTTGATGGGCTCTCTAAAAATTAGTCAACTTTCAACGTATTTTACCTTTCACTGTGGACAGATCAAGCTTTGAGACGTCAGTAGCTGGCTCAAAATTAGAGCAAGTTCATTAAAAGAGAGTAGATATGGTGCAAATGTGGGCGGTTAGCTCAATCGGTTAGAGCGTGGTGCTAATAACGCCAAGGTTGCGGGTTCGACCCCCGTGCTGGCCATTCCTTTGGCTTTCTGTTCACATCCAGTGACTTTTGGAAAAAGATCCGTAGGTTTTATCTATCCAATGTGTAAAATTAATTTACAAACTTGAAATAACTTGGTTTGAGTAAGAGAGTGGCCATGTTACATCGTCGTTAACCTTAAAGTATGACAGAGTAACGAATTGAAGCAAAATTTAAATATAATCTATTGTATGGCCAGAGATTTCAGTTTCTAAGCGTTTTTTAAGAAGTTTTGGGCAACTGGAATTCGATATAACTGTAAATATTGACAGCTAAGTCTATCACTAATTGTAATGCAGGCAAAACTAATCCAAGCGACTTGAAGCAAAATAGAAAAATAATCTATTTTATGGCCAGAGATTTCAGTTTCTAAGTGTTTTTTAAGAAGTTTTGGGCAACTGGAATTCGATATAACTGTAAATATTGACAGCTAAGTCTATCACTAATTGTAATGCAGGCAAAACTAATCCAAGCAACTTGAAGCAAAATAGAAATATAATCTATTGTATGGCCAGAGATTTCAGTTTCTAAGCGTTTTTTAAGAAGTTTTGGGCAACTGGATTTCGATATAACTGTAAATATTGACAGCTAAGTCTATCACTAATTGTAATGCAGGCAAAAACTAATCCAAGCAATGGCGTAATTTACTGGCTCATCACGTGACAAGTTAGAGTGGTTGGTGGCAACATATTGCTCATAATATAAAAAAAAGCTTGTCAATTCTCATTTAAGATTGGTTCCTATGCTTTTGATGGGCTCTCTAAGAATTAGTCAACTTTCAACGTATTTTACCTTTCACCGTGGACAGATCAAGCTTTGAGAGGTCAGTAGCTGGCTCAAAATTAGAGCAAGATCATTAAAAGAGAGTAGATATGGGGCAAAAGTGGCTGGTTAGCTCAATCGGTTAGAGCGTGGTGCTAATAACGCCAAGGTTGCGGGTTCGGCCCCCGTGCTGGCCATTCCTTTGGCTTTCTGTTCACATCCAGTGACTTTTGGAAAAAGATCCGTAGGTTTTATCCATCCAATGTGTAAAATTAATTTACAAACTTGAAATAACTTGGTTAGAGTAAGAGAGTGGCCATGTTACATCGTCGTTACCCTTAAAGTATGACAGAGTAACGAATTGAAGCAAAATAGAAATATAATCTATTGTTTGGCCCGAGATTTCAGTTTCTAAGCGTTTTTTAAGAAGTTTTGGGCAACTGGAATTCGATATAACTGTAAATATTGACAGCTAAGTCTATCACTAATTGTAATGCAGGCAAAAACTAATCCAAGCAATGGCGTAATTTACTGGCTCATTACGTGACAAGTTAGAGTGGTTGGTGGCAACATATTGCTCATAATATAAAAAAAGCTTGTCAATTCTCATTTAAGATTGGTTCCTATGCTTTTGATGGGCTCTCTAAGAATTAGTCAACTTTCAACGTATTTTACCTTTCACTGTGGACAGATCAAGCTTTGAGAGGTCAGTAGCTGGCTCAAAATTAGAGCAAGTTCATTAAAAGAGAGTAGATATGTGGCAAAAGTGGCCGGTTAGCTCAATCGGTTCACATCGAGTGACTTTTGGAAAAAGATCCGTAGGTTTTATCCATCCAATGTGTAAAATTAATTTACAAACTTGAAATAACTTGGTTAGAGTAAGAGAGTGGCCATGTTACATCGCCGTTAACCTTAAAGTATGACAGAGTAACGAATTGAAGCAAAATAGAAATATAATCTATTGTTTGGCCAAGGATTTCAGTTTCTAAGCAGTTTTTATGAAGTTTTGGGCAACTGGAATTCGATATAACTGTAAATATTGACAGCTAAGTCTATCACTAATTGTAATGCAGGCAAAAACTAATCCAAGCAATGGCGTAATTTACTGGCTCATCACGTGACAAGTTAGAGTGGTTGGTGGCAACATATTGCTCATAATATAAAAAAACTTGTCAATTCTCATTTAAGATTTGTTCCTATGCTTTTGATGGGCTCTCTAAGAATTAGTCAACTTTCAACGTATTTTACCTTTCACTGTGGACAGATCAAGCTTTGAGAGGTCAGTAGCTGGCTCAAAATTAGAGCAAGTTCATTAAAAGAGAGTAGATATGGGGTAAAAGTGGCCTGTTAGCTCAATCGGTTAGAGCGTGGTGCTAATAAAGCCAAGGTTGCGGGTTCGACCCCCGTGCTGGCCATTCCTTTGGCTTTCTGTTCACATCCAGTGACTTTTGGAAAAAGATTCGTAGGTTTTATTCATCCAATGTGTAAAATTAATATACAAACTTGAAATAACTTGGTTAGAGTAAGAGAGTGGCCATGTTACATCGTTGTTAACCTTAAAGTATGACAGAGTAACGAATTGAATCAAAATAGAAATATAATCTATTGTATGGCCAGAGATTTCAGTTTCTAAGCGTTTTTTAAGAAGTTTTGGGCAACTGGAATTCGATATAACTGTAAATATTGACAGATAAGTCTATCACTAATTGTAATGCAGGCAAAAACTAATCCAAGCAATGGCGTAATTTACTGGCTCTTCACGTGACAAGTTAGAGTGGTTGGTGGCAACATATTGCTCATAATATAAAAAAAGCTTGTCAATTCTCATTTAAGATTGGTTCCTATGCTTTTGATGGGCTCTCTAAAAATTAGTCAACTTTCAACGTATTTTACATTTCACTGTGGACAGATCAAGCTTTGAGAGGTCAGTAGCTGGCTCAAAATTAGAGCAAGTTCATTAAAAGAGAGTAGATATGGTGCAAATGTGGGCGGTTAGCTCAATCGGTTAGAGCGTGGTGCTAATAATGCCAAGGTTGCGGGTTCGACCCCCGTGCTGGCCATTCCTTCGGCTTTCTGTTCACACCCAGTGACTTTTGGAAAAAGATCCGTAGGTTTTATTCATCCAATGTGTAAAATTAATTTACAAACTTGAAATAACTTGGTTAGAGTAAGAGAGTGGCCATGTTACATCGTTGTTAACCTTAAAGTATGACAGAGTAACGAATTGAATCAAAATAGAAATATAATCTATTGTATGGCCAGAGATTTCAGTTTCTAAGCGTTTTTTAAGAAGTTTTGGGCAACTGGAATTCGATATAACTGTAAATATTGACAGCTAAGTCTATCACTAATTTTAATGCAGGCAAAAACTAATCCAAGCAATGGCGTAATTTACTGGCTCATCACGTGACAAGTTAGAGTGGTTGGTGGCAACATATTGCTCATAATATAAAAAAAGCTTGTCAATTCTCATTTAAGATTGGTTCCTATGCTTTTGATGGGCTCTCTAAGAATTAGTCAACTTTCAACGTATTTTACCTTTCACTGTGGACAGATCAAGCTTTGAGAGGTCAGTAGCTGGCTCAAAATTAGAGCAAGATCATTAAAAGAGAGTAGATATGGGGCAAAAGTGGCCGGTTAGCTTAATCGGTTAGAGCGTGGTGCTAATAACGCCAAGGTTGCGGGTTCGACCCCCGTGCTGGCCATTCCTTCGGCTTTCTGTTCACACCCAGTGACTTTTGGAAAAAGATCCGTAGGTTTTATCCATCCAATGTGTAAAATTAATTTACAAACTTGAAATAACTTGGTTAGAGTAAGAGAGTGGCCATGTTACATCGTCGTTAACCTTAAAGTCTGACAGAGTAACGAATTGAAGCAAAATAGAAATATAATCTATTGTATGGCCAAGGATTTCAGTTTCTAAGCAGTTTTTATGAAGTTTTGGGCAACTGGAATTCGATATAACTGTAAATATTGACAGCTAAGTCTATCACTAATTGTAATGCAGGCAAAAACTAATCCAAGCAATGGCGTAATTTACTGGCTCATCACGTGACAAGTTAGAGTGGTTGGTGGCAACATATTGCTCATAATATAAAAAAAGCTTGTCAATTCTCATTTAAGATTGGTTCCTATGCTTTTGATGGGCTCTCTAAAAATTAGTCAACTTTCAACGTATTTTACATTTCACTGTGGACAGATCAAGCTTTGAGAGGTCAGTAGCTGGCTCAAAATTAGAGCAAGTTCATTAAAAGAGAGTAGATATGGTGCAAATGTGGGCGGTTAACTCAATCGGTTAGAGCGTGGTGCTAATAACGCCAAGGTTGCGGGTTCGACCCCCGTGCTGGCCATTCCTTTGGCTTTCTGTTCACATCCAGTGACTTTTGGAAAAAGATCCGTAGGTTTTATCCATCCAATGTGTAAAATTAATTTACAAACTTGAAATAACTTGGTTTGAGTAAGAGAGTGGCCATGTTACATCGTCGTTAACCTTAAAGTATGACAGAGTAACGAATTGAATCAAAATAGAAATATAATCTTTTGTATGGCCAGAGATTTCAGTTTCTAAGCGTTTTTTAAGAAGTTTTGGGCAACTGGAATTCGATATAACTGTAAATATTGACAGATAAGTCTATCACTAATTGTAATGCAGGCAAAACTAATCCAAGCGACTTGAAGCAAAATAGAAAAATAATCTATTTTATGGCCAGAGATTTCAGTTTCTAAGTGTTTTTTAAGAAGTTTTGGCCAACTGGAATTCGATATAACTGTAAATATTGACAGCTAAGTCTATCACTAATTGTAATGCAGGCAAAACTAATCCAAGCAACTTGAAGCAAAATATAAATATAATCTATTGTATGGCCAGAGATTTCAGTTTCTAAGCGTTTTTTAAGAAGTTTTGGGCAACTGGATTTCGATATAACTGTAAATATTGACAGCTAAGTCTATCACTTATTGTAATGCAGGCAAAAACTAATCCAAGCAATGGCGTAATTTACTGGCTCATCACGTGACAAGTTAGAGTGGTTGGTGGCAACATATTGCTCATAATATAAAAAAAGCTTGTCAATTCTCATTTAAGATTGGTTCCTATGCTTTTGATGGGCTCTCTAAGAATTAGTCAACTTTCAACGTATTTTACCTTTCACCGTGGACAGATCAAGCTTTGAGAGGTCAGTAGCTGGCTCAAAATTAGAGCAAGATCATTAAAAGAGAGTAGATATGGGGCAAAAGTGGCTGGTTAGCTCAATCGGTTAGAGCGTGGTGCTAATAACGCCAAGGTTGCGGGTTCGGCCCCCGTGCTGGCCATTCCTTTGGCTTTCTGTTTACATCCAGTGACTTTTGGAAAAAGATCCGTAGGTTTTATCCATCCAATGTGTAAAATTAATTTACAAACTTGAAATAACTTGGTTAGAGTAAGAGAGTGGCCATGTTACATCGTCGTTAACCTTAAAGTATGACAGAGTAACGAATTGAAGCAAAATAGAAATATAATCTATTGTATGGCCAGAGATTTCAGTTTCTAAGCGTTTTTTAAGAAGTTTTGGGCAACTGGAATTCGATATAACTGTAAATATTGACAGATAAGTCTATCACTAATTGTAATGCAGGCAAAAACTAATCCAAGCAATGGCGTAATTTACTGGCTCATCACGTGACAAGTTAGAGTGGTTGGTGGCAACATATTGCTCATAATATAAAAAAAGCTTGTCAATTCTCATTTAAGATTGGTTCCTATGCTTTTGATGGGCTCTCTAAAAATTAGTCAACTTTCAACGTATTTTACATTTCACTGTGGACAGATCAAGCTTTGAGAGGTCAGTAGCTGGCTCAAAATTAGAGCAAGTTCATTAAAAGAGTGTAGATATGGTGCAAATGTGGGCGGTTAGCTCAATCGGTTAGAGCGTGGTGCTAATAACGCCAAGGTTGCGGGTTCGACCCCCGTGCTGGCCATTCCTTTGGCTTTCTGTTCACATCCAGTGACTTTTGGAAAAAGATCCGTAGGTTTTATCCATCCAATGTGTAAAATTAATTTACAAACTTGAAATAACTTGGTTTGAGTAAGAGAGTGGCCATGTTACATCGTCGTTAACCTTAAAGTATGACAGAGTAACGAATTGAAGCAAAATTTAAATATAATCTATTGTATGGCCAGAGATTTCAGTTTCTAAGCGTTTTTTAAGAAGTTTTGGGCAACTGGAATTCGATATAACTGTAAATATTGACAGCTAAGTCTATCACTAATTGTAATGCAGGCAAAACTAATCCAAGCGACTTGAAGCAAAATAGAAAAATAATCTATTTTATGGCCAGAGATTTCAGTTTCCAAGTGTTTTTTAAGAAGTTTTGGGCAACTGGAATTCGATATAACTGTAAATATTGACAGCTAAGTCTATCACTAATTGTAATGCAGGCAAAACTAATCCAAGCAACTTGAAGCAAAATAGAAATATAATCTATTGTATGGCCAGAGATTTCAGTTTCTAAGCGTTTTTTAAGAAGTTTTGGGCAACTGGATTTCGATATAACTGTAAATATTGACAGCTAAGTCTATCACTAATTGTAATGCAGGCAAAAACTAATCCAAGCAATGGCGTAATTTACTGGCTCATCACGTGACAAGTTAGAGTGGTTGGTGGCAACATATTGCTCATAATATAAAAAAAGCTTGTCAATTCTCATTTAAGATTGGTTCCTATGCTTTTGATGGGCTCTCTAAGAATTAGTCAACTTTCAACGTATTTTACCTTTCACCGTGGACAGATCAAGCTTTGAGAGGTCAGTAGCTGGCTCAAAATTAGAGCAAGATCATTAAAAGAGAGTAGATATGGGGCAAAAGTGGCTGGTTAGCTCAATCGGTTAGAGCGTGGTGCTAATAACGCCAAGGTTACGGGTTCGGCCCCCGTGCTGGCCATTCCTTTGGCTTTCTGTTCACATCCAGTGACTTTTGGAAAAAGATCCGTAGGTTTTATCCATCCAATGTGTAAAATTAATTTACAAACTTGAAATAACTTGGTTAGAGTAAGAGAGTGGCCATGTTACATCGTCGTTACCCTTAAAGTATGACAGAGTAACGAATTGAAGCAAAATAGAAATATAATCTATTGTTTGGCCCGAGATTTCAGTTTCTAAGCGTTTTTTAAGAAGTTTTGGGCAACTGGAATTCGATATAACTGTAAATATTGACAGCTAAGTCTATCACTAATTGTAATGCAGGCAAAAACTAATCCAAGCAATGGCATAATTTACTGGCTCATCACGTGACAAGTTAGAGTGGTTGGTGGCAACATATTGCTCATAATATAAAAAAAGCTTGTCAATTCTCATTTAAGATTGGTTCCTATGCTTTTGATGGGCTCTCTAAGAATTAGTCAACTTTCAATGTATTTTACCTTTCACTGTGGACAGATCAAGCTTTGAGAGGTCAGTAGCTGGCTCAAAATTAGAGCAAGTTCATTAAAAGAGAGTAGATATGTGGCAAAAGTGGCCGGTTAGCTCAATCGGTTCACATCGAGTGACTTTTGGAAAAAGATCCGTAGGTTTTATCCATCCAATGTGTAAAATTAATTTACAAACTTGAAATAACTTGGTTAGAGTAAGAGAGTGGCCATGTTACATCGTCGTTAACCTTAAAGTATGACAGAGTAACGAATTGAAGCAAAATAGAAATATAATCTATTGTATGGCCAAGGATTTCAGTTTCTA
Source organism: Anomaloglossus baeobatrachus (assembly GCF_048569485.1). NCBI lineage: Eukaryota > Metazoa > Chordata > Amphibia > Anura > Aromobatidae > Anomaloglossus > Anomaloglossus baeobatrachus. Next base: position 669,981,720 of record NC_134356.1, on the reverse strand, counting down.
AGCAGTTTTTATGAAGTTTTGGGCAACTGGAATTCGATATAACTGTAAATATTGACAGCTAAGTCTATCACTAATTGTAATGCAGGCAAAAACTAATCCAAGCAATGGCATAATTTACTGGCTCATCACGTGACAAGTTAGAGTGGTTGGTGGCAACATATTGCTCATAATATAAAACAACTTGTCAATTCTCATTTAAGATTTGTTCCTATGCTTTTGATGGGCTCTCTAAGAATTAGTCAACTTTCAACGTATTTTACCTTTCACGGTGGACAGATCAAGCTTTGAGAGGTCAGTAGCTGGCTCAAAATTAGAGCAAGTTCATTAAAAGAGAGTAGATATGGGGTAAAAGTGGCCGGTTAGCTCAATCGGTTAGAGCGTGGTGCTAATAAAGCCAAGGTTGCGAGTTCGACCCCCGTGCTGGCCATTCCTTTGGCTTTCTGTTCACATCCAGTGACTTTTGGAAAAAGATCCGTAGGTTTTATTCATCCAATGTGTAAAATTAATTTACAAACTTGAAATAACTTGGTTAGAGTAAGAGAGTGGCCATGTTACATCGTTGTTAACCTTAAAGTATGACAGAGTAACGAATTGAATCAAAATAGAAATATAATCTATTGTATGGCCAGAGATTTCAGTTTCTAAGCGTTTTTTAAGAAGTTTTGGGCAACTGGAATTCGATATAACTGTAAATATTGACAGATAAGTCTATCACTAATTGTAATGCAGGCAAAAACTAATCCAAGCAATGGCGTAATTTACTGGCTCATCACGTGACAAGTTAGAGTGGTTGGTGGCAACATATTGCTCATAATATAAAAAAAGCTTGTCAATTCTCATTTAAGATTGGTTCCTATGCTTTTGATGGGCTCTCTAAAAATTAGTCAACTTTCAACGTATTTTACATTTCACTGTGGACAGATCAAGCTTTGAGAGGTCAGTAGCTGGCTCAAAATTAGAGCAAGTTCATTAAAAGAGAGTAGATATGGTGCAAATGTGGGCGGTTAGCTCAATCGGTTAGAGCGTGGTGCTAGTAACGCCAAGGTTGCGGGTTCGACCCCCGTGCTGGCCATTCCTTTGGCTTTCTGTTCACATCCAGTGACTTTTGGAAAAAGATCCGTAGGTTTTATCCATCCAATGTGTAAAATTAATTTACAAACTTGAAATAACTTGGTTTGAGTAAGAGAGTGGCCATGTTACATCGTCGTTAACCTTAAAGTATGACAGAGTAACGAATTGAATCAAAATAGAAATATAATCTATTGTATGGCCAGAGATTTCAGTTTCTAAGCGTTTTTTAAGAAGTTTTGGGCAACTGGAATTCGATATAACTGTAAATATTGACAGATAAGTCTATCACTAATTGTAATGCAGGCAAAACTAATCCAAGCGACTTGAAGCAAAATAGAAAAATAATCTATTTTATGGCCAGAGATTTCAGTTTCTAAGTGTTTTTTAAGAAGTTTTGGGCAACTGGAATTCGATATAACTGTAAATATTGACAGCTAAGTCTATCACTAATTGTAATGCAGGCAAAACTAATCCAAGCAACTTGAAGCAAAATATAAATACAATCTATTGTATGGCCAGAGATTTCAGTTTCTAAGCGTTTTTTAAGAAGTTTTGGGCAACTGGATTTCGATATAACTGTAAATATTGACAGCTAAGTCTATCACTTATTGTAATGCAGGCAAAAACTAATCCAAGCAATGGCGTAATTTACTGGCTCATCACGTGACAACTTAGAGTGGTTGGTGGCAACATATTGCTCATAATATAAAAAAAGCTTGTCAATTCTCATTTAAGATTGGTTCCTATGCTTTTGATGGGCTCTCTAAGAATTAGTCAACTTTCAACGTATTTTACCTTTCACCGTGGACAGATCAAGCTTTGAGAGGTCAGTAGCTGGCTCAAAATTAGAGCAAGATCATTAAAAGAGAGTAGATATGGTGCAAATGTGGGCGGTTAGCTCAATCGGTTAGAGCGTGGTGCTAATAACGCCAAGGTTGCGGGTTCGACCCCCGTGCTGGCCATTCCTTTGGCTTTCTGTTCACATCCAGTGACTTTTGGAAAAAGATCCGTAGGTTTTATCCATCCAATGTGTAAAATTAATTTACAAACTTGAAATAACTTGGTTTGAGTAAGAGAGTGGCCATGTTACATCGTCGTTAACCTTAAAGTATGACAGAGTAACGAATTGAAGCAAAATTTAAATATAATCTATTGTATGGCCAGAGATTTCAGTTTCTAAGCGTTTTTTAAGAAGTTTTGGGCAACTGGAATTCGATATAACTGTAAATATTGACAGCTAAGTCTATCACTAATTGTAATGCAGGCAAAACTAATCCAAGCGACTTGAAGCAAAATAGAAAAATAATCTATTTTATGGCCAGAGATTTCAGTTTCCAAGTGTTTTTTAAGAAGTTTTGGGCAACTGGAATTCGATATAACTGTAAATATTGACAGCTAAGTCTATCACTAATTGTAATGCAGGCAAAACTAATCCAAGCAACTTGAAGCAAAATAGAAATATAATCTATTGTATGGCCAGAGATTTCAGTTTCTAAGCGTTTTTTAAGAAGTTTTGGGCAACTGGATTTCGATATAACTGTAAATATTGACAGCTAAGTCTATCACTAATTGTAATGCAGGCAAAAACTAATCCAAGCAATGGCGTAATTTACTGGCTCATCACGTGACAAGTTAGAGTGGTTGGTAGCAACATATTGCTCATAATATAAAAAAAGCTTGTCAATTCTCATTTAAGATTGGTTCCTATGCTTTTGATGGGCTCTCTAAGAATTAGTCAACTTTCAACATATTTTACCTTTCACCGTGGACAGATCAAGCTTTGAGAGGTCAGTAGCTGGCTCAAAATTAGAGCAAGATCATTAAAAGAGAGTAGATATGGGGCAAAAGTGGCTGGTTAGCTCAATCGGTTCACATCGAGTGACTTTTGGAAAAAGATCCGTAGGTTTTATCCATCCAATGTGTAAAATTAATTTACAAACTTGAAATAACTTGGTTAGAGTAAGAGAGTGGCCATGTTACATCGTCGTTAACCTTAAAGTATGACAGAGTAACGAATTGAAGCAAAATAGAAATATAATCTATTGTATGGCCAAGGATTTCAGTTTCTAAGCAGTTTTTATGAAGTTTTGGGCAACTGGAATTCGATATAACTGTAAATATTGACAGCTAAGTCTATCACTAATTGTAATGCAGGCAAAAACTAATCCAAGCAATGGCGTAATTTACTGGCTCATCACGTGACAAGTTAGAGTGGTTGGTGGCAACATATTGCTCATAATATAAAAAAACTTGTCAATTCTCATTTAAGATTGGTTCCTATGCTTTTGATGGGCTCTCTAAGAATTAGTCAACTTTCAACGTATTTTACCTTTCACTGTGGACAGATCAAGCTTTGAGAGGTCAGTAGCTGGCTCAAAATTAGAGCAAGTTCATTAAAAGAGAGTAGATATGGGGTAAAAGTGGCCTGTTAGCTCAATCGGTTAGAGCGTGGTGCTAATAAAGCCAAGGTTGCGGGTTCGACCCCCGTGCTGGCCATTCCTTTGGCTTTCTGTTCACATCCAGTGACTTTTGGAAAAAGATCCGTAGGTTTTATTCATCCAATGTGTAAAATTAATTTACAAACTTGAAATAACTTGGTTAGAGTAAGAGAGTGGCCATGTTACATCGTTGTTAACCTTAAAGTATGACAGAGTAACGAATTGAATCAAAATAGAAATATAATCTATTGTATGGCCAGAGATTTCAGTTTCTAAGCGTTTTTTAAGAAGTTTTGGGCAACTGGAATTCGATATAACTGTAAATATTGACAGATAAGTCTATCACTAATTGTAATGCAGGCAAAAACTAATCCAAGCAATGGCGTAATTTACTGGCTCATCACGTGACAAGTTAGAGTGGTTGGTGGCAACATATTGCTCATAATATAAAAAAAGCTTGTCAATTCTCATTTAAGATTGGTTCCTATGCTTTTGATGGGCTCTCTAAAAATTAGTCAACTTTCAACGTATTTTACATTTCACTGTGGACAGATCAAGCTTTGAGAGGTCAGTAGCTGGCTCAAAATTAAAGCAAGTTCATTAAAAGAGAGTAGATATGGTGCAAATGTGGGCGGTTAGCTCAATCGGTTAGAGCGTGGTGCTAATAACGCCAAGGTTGCGGGTTCAACCCCCGTGCTGGCCATTCCTTTGGCTTTCTGTTCACATCCAGTGACTTTTGGAAAAAGATCCGTAGGTTTTATCCATCCAATGTGTAAAATTAATTTACATATAATAATAGATTCACTGCACTCAATATGTAAATTTGCAAGAAGGTGAAAAATCATTTATTTTAAACAGGTGATCAAGCAACATCCGACGACGTTTCGACCCACCTGGGTCTTAGTCAAGTCGCTGTATAGTAGGTGACTGAAGGGTGAGGGATGATGTGCACTGAGGCATGGAAGTATATGGAAAAAGTGCCTTGGGGATATATATGTTATGCAGGCGCAGCAATAGCGCTGCTGCGCCTGCATAACATATATATCCCCAAGGCACTTTTTCTATATACTTCCATGCCTCAGTGCACATCATCCCTCACCCTTCAGTCACCTACTATACAGCGACTTGACTAAGACCCAGGTGGGTCGAAACGTCGTCGGATGTTGCTTGATCACCTGTTTAAAATAAATGATTTTTCACCTTCTTGCAAATTTACATATTGAGTGCAGTGAATCTATTATTATATGACTTTAGGGCATCGCCCTTTTTTCACGTGCACCGCCATCCTCTTTGAATTGAGTGCAGACCATTGTTATATCATAAAATTAATTTACAAACTTGAAATAACTTGGTTTGAGTAAGAGAGTGGCCATGTTACATCGTCGTTAACCTTAAAGTATGACAGAGTAACGAATTGAATCAAAATAGAAATATAATCTATTGTATGGCCAGAGATTTCAGTTTCTAAGCGTTTTTTAAGAAGTTTTGGGCAACTGGAATTCGATATAACTGTAAATATTGACAGATAAGTCTATCACTAATTGTAATGCAGGCAAAACTAATCCAAGCGACTTGAAGCAAAATAGAAAAATAATCTATTTTATGGCCAGAGATTTCAGTTTCTAAGTGTTTTTTAAGAAGTTTTGGGCAACTGGAATTCGATATAACTGTAAATATTGACAGCTAAGTCTATCACTAATTGTAATGCAGGCAAAACTAATCCAAGCAACTTGAAGCAAAATATAAATATAATCTATTGTATGGCCAGAGATTTCAGTTTCTAAGCGTTTTTTAAGAAGTTTTGGGCAACTGGATTTCGATATAACTGTAAATATTGACAGCTAAGTCTATCACTTATTGTAATGCAGGCAAAAACCAATCCAAGCAATGGCGTAATTTACTGGCTCATCACGTGACAAGTTAGAGTGGTTGGTGGCAACATATTGCTCATAATATAAAAAAAGCTTGTCAATTCTCATTTAAGATTGGTTCCTATGCTTTTGATGGGCTCTCTAAGAATTAGTCAACTTTCAACGTATTTTACCTTTCACCGTGGACAGATCAAGCTTTGAGAGGTCAGTAGCTGGCTCAAAATTAGAGCAAGATCATTAAAAGAGAGTAGATATGGGGCAAAAGTGGCTGGTTAGCTCAATCGGTTAGAGCGTGGTGCTAATAACGCCAAGGTTGCGGGTTCGGCCCCCGTGCTGGCCATTCCTTTGGCTTTCTGTTCACATCCAGTGACTTTTGGAAAAAGATCCGTAGGTTTTATCCATCCAATGTGTAAAATTAATTTACAAACTTGAAATAACTTGGTTAGAGTAAGAGAGTGGCCATGTTACATCGTCGTTACCCTTAAAGTATGACAGAGTAACGAATTGAAGCAAAATAGAAATATAATCTATTGTTTGGCCCGAGATTTCAGTTTCTAAGCATTTTTTAAGAAGTTTTGGGCAACTGGAATTCGATATAACTGTAAATATTGACAGCTAAGTCTATCACTAATTGTAATGCAGGCAAAAACTAATCCAAGCAATGGCGTAATTTACTGGCTCATCACGTGACAAGTTAGAGTGGTTGGTGGCAACATATTGCTCATAATATAAAAAAAGCTTGTCAATTCTCATTTAAGATTGGTTCCTATGCTTTTGATGGGCTCTCTAAGAATTAGTCAACTTTCAACGTATTTTACCTTTCACTGTGGACAGATCAAGCTTTCAGAGGTCAGTAGCTGGCTCAAAATTAGAGCAAGTTCATTAAAAGAGAGTAGATATGTGGCAAAAGTGGCCGGTTAGCTCAATCGGTTCACATCGAGTGACTTTTGGAAAAAGATCCGTAGGTTTTATCCATCCAATGTGTAAAATTAATTTACAAACTTGAAATAACTTGGTTAGAGTAAGAGAGTGGCCATGTTACATCGTCGTTAACCTTAAAGTATGACAGAGTAACGAATTGAAGCAAAATAGAAATATAATCTATTGTATGGCCAAGGATTTCAGTTTCTAAGCAGTTTTTATGAAGTTTTGGGCAACTGGAATTCGATATAACTGTAAATATTGACAGCTAAGTCTATCACTAATTGTAATGCAGGCAAAAACTAATCCAAGCAATGGCGTAATTTACTGGCTCATCACGTGACAAGTTAAAGTGGTTGGTGGCAACATATTGCTCATAATATAAAAAAACTTGTCAATTCTCATTTAAGATTTGTTCCTATGCTTTTGATGGGCTCTCTAAGAATTAGTCAACTTTCAACGTATTTTACCTTTCACTGTGGACAGATCAAGCTTTGAGAGGTCAGTAGCTGGCTCAAAATTAGAGCAAGTTCATTAAAAGAGAGTAGATATTGGGTAAAAGTGGCCGGTTAGCTCAATCGGTTGGAGCGTGGTGCTAATAAAGCCAAGGTTGCAGGTTCGACCCCCGTGCTGGCCATTCCTTTGGCTTTCTGTTCACATCCAGTGACTTTTGGAAAAAGATCCGTAGGTTTTATTCATCCAATGTGTAAAATTAATTTACAAACTTGAAATAACTTGGTTAGAGTAAGAGAGTGGCCATGTTACATCGTTGTTAACCTTAAAGTATGACAGAGTAACGAATTGAATCAAAATAGAAATATAATCTATTGTATGGCCAGAGATTTCAGTTTCTAAGCGTTTTTTAAGAAGTTTTGGGCAACTGGAATTCGATATAACTGTAAATATTGACAGATAAGTCTATCACTAATTGTAATGCAGGCAAAAACTAATCCAAGCAATGGCATAATTTACTGGCTCATCACGTGACAAGTTAGAGTGGTTGGTGGCAACATATTGCTCATAATATAAAAAAAGCTTGTCAATTCTCATTTAAGATTGGTTCCTATGCTTTTGATGGGCTCTCTAAAAATTAGTCAACTTTCAACGTATTTTACCTTTCTCTGTGGACAGATCAAGCTTTGAGAGGTCAGTAGTTGGCTCAAAATTAGAGCAAGTTCATTAAAAGAGAGTAGATATGGTGCAAATGTGGGCGGTTAGCTCAATCGGTTAGAGCGTGGTGCTAATAACGCCAAGGTTGCGGGTTCGACCCCCGTGCTGGCCATTCCTTTGGCTTTCTGTTCACATCCAGTGACTTTTGGAAAAAGATCCGTAGGTTTTATCCATCCAATGTGTAAAATTAATTTACAAACTTGAAATAACTTGGTTTGAGTAAGAGAGTGGCCATGTTACATCGTCGTTAACCTTAAAGTATGACAGAGTAACGAATTGAAGCAAAATTTAAATATAATCTATTGTATGGCCAGAGATTTCAGTTTCTAAGCGTTTTTTAAGAAGTTTTGGGCAACTGGAATTCGATATAACTGTAAATATTGACAGCTAAGTCTATCACTAATTGTAATGCAGGCAAAACTAATCCAAGCGACTTGAAGCAAAATAGAAAAATAATCTATTTTATGGCCAGAGATTTCAGTTTCTAAGTGTTTTTTAAGAAGTTTTGGGCAACTGGAATTCGATATAACTGTAAATATTGACAGCTAAGTCTATCACTAATTGTAATGCAGGCAAAACTAATCCAAGCAACTTGAAGCAAAATAGAAATATAATCTATTGTATGGCCAGAGATTTCAGTTTCTAAGCGTTTTTTAAGAAGTTTTGGGCAACTGGATTTCGATATAACTGTAAATATTGACAGCTAAGTCTATCACTAATTGTAATGCAGGCAAAAACTAATCCAAGCAATGGCGTAATTTACTGGCTCATCACGTGACAAGTTAGAGTGGTTGGTGGCAACATATTGCTCATAATATAAAAAAAGCTTTTCAATTCTCATTTAAGATTGGTTCCTATGCTTTTGATGGGCTCTCTAAGAATTAGTCAACTTTCAACGTATTTTACCTTTCACCGTGGACAGATCAAGCTTTGAGAGGTCAGTAGCTGGCTCAAAATTAGAGCAAGATCATTAAAAGAGAGTAGATATGGGGCAAAAGTGGCTGGTTAGCTCAATCGGTTAGAGCGTGGTGCTAATAACGCCAAGGTTGCGGGTTCGGCCCCCGTGCTGGCCATTCCTTTGGCTTTCTGTTCACATCCAGTGACTTTTGGAAAAAGATCCGTAGGTTTTATCCATCCAATGTGTAAAATTAATTTACAAACTTGAAATAACTTGATTAGAGTAAGAGAGTGGCCATGTTACATCGTCGTTACCCTTAAAGTATGACAGAGTAACGAATTGAAGCAAAATAGAAATATAATCTATTGTTTGGCCCGAGATTTCAGTTTCTAAGCGTTTTTTAAGAAGTTTTGGGCAACTGGAATTCGATATAACTGTAAATATTGACAGCTAAGTCTATCACTAATTGTAATGCAGGCAAAAACTAATCCAAGCAATGGCGTAATTTACTGGCTCATCACGTGACAAGTTAGAGTGGTTGGTGGCAACATATTGCTCATAATATAAAAAAAGCTTGTCAATTCTCATTTAAGATTGGTTCCTATGCTTTTGATGGGCTCTCTAAGAATTAGTCAACTTACAACGTATTTTACCTTTCACTGTGGACAGATCAAGCTTTGAGAGGTCAGTCGCTGGCTCAAAATTAGAGCAAGTTCATTAAAATAGAGTAGATATGGGGCAAAAGTGGCCGGTTAGCTCAATTGGTTAGAGCGTGGTGCTAATAATGCCAAGGTTGTGGGTTCGACCCCCGTGCTGGCCATTCCTTTGGCTTTCTGTTCACATCCAGTGACTTTTGGAAAAAGATCCGTAGGTTTTATCCATACAATGTGTAAAATTAATTTACAAGCTTGAAATAACTTGGTTCGAGTAAGAGAGTGGCCATGTTACATCGTCGTTAACCTTAAAGTATGACCATGTAACGAATTGAAGCAAAATAGAAATATAATCTATTGTATGGCCAGAGATTTCAGTTTCTAAGCGTTTTTTAAGAAGTTTTGGGCAACTGGAATTCGATATAACTGTAAATATTGACAGATAAGTCTATCACTAATTGTAATGCAGGCAAAAACTAATCCAAGCAATGGCGTAATTTACTGGCTCATCACGTGACAAGTTAGAGTGGTTGGTGGCAACATATTGCTCATAATATAAAAAAAGCTTGTCAATTCTCATTTAAGATTGGTTCCTATGCTTTTGATGGGCTCTCTAAAAATTAGTCAACTTTCAACGTATTTTACCTTTCACTGTGGACAGATCAAGCTTTGAGAGGTCAGTAGCTGGCTCAAAATTAGAGCAAGTTCATTAAAAGAGAGTAGATATGGTGCAAATGTGGGCGGTTAGCTCAATCGGTTAGAGCGTGGTGCTAATAACGCCAAGGTTGCGGGTTCGAACCCCGTGCTGGCCATTCCTTTGGCTTTCTGTTCACATACAGTGACTTTTGGAAAAAGATCCATAAGTTTTATCCATCCAATGTGTAAAAATAATTTACAAACTTGAAATAACTTGGTTTGAGTAAGAGAGTGGCCATGTTACATCGTCGTTAACCTTAAAGTATGACAGAGTAACGAATTGAAGCAAATTTTAAATATAATCTATTGTATGGCCAGAGATTTCAGTTTCTAAGCGTTTTTTAAGAAGTTTTGGGCAACTGGAATTCGATATAACTGTAAATATTGACAGCTAAGTCTATCACTAATTTTAATGCAGGCAAAACTAATCCAAGCGACTTGAAGCAAAATAGAAAAATAATCTATTTTATGGCCAGAGATTTCAGTTTCTAAGTGTTTTTTAAGAAGTTTTGGGCAACTGGAATTCGATATAACTGTAAATATTGACAGCTAAGTCTATCACTAATTGTAATGCAGGCAAAACTAATCCAAGCAACTTGACGCAAAATAGAAATATAATCTATTGTATGGCCAGAGATTTCAGTTTCTAAGCGTTTTTTAAGAAGTTTTGGGCAACTGGATTTCGATATAACTGTAAATATTGACAGCTAAGTCTATCACTAATTGTAATGCAGGCAAAAACTAATCCAAGCAATGGCGTAATTTACTGGCTCATCACGTGACAAGTTAGAGTGGTTGGTGGCAACATATTGCTCATAATATAAAAAAAGCTTGTCAATTCTCATTTAAGATTGGTTCCTATGCTTTTGATGGGCTCTCTAAGAATTAGTCAACTTTCAACGTATTTTACCTTTCACCGTGGACAGATCAAGCTTTGAGAGGTCAGTAGATGGCTCAAAATTAGAGCAAGATCATTAAAAGAGAGTAGATATGGGGCAAAAGTGGCTGGTTAGCTCAATCGGTTAGAGCGTGGTGCTAATAACGCCAAGGTTGCAGGTTCGGCCCCCGTGCTGGCCATTCCTTTGGCTTTCTGTTCACATCCAGTGACTTTTGGAAAAAGATCCGTAGGTTTTATCCATCCAATGTGTAAAATTAATTTACAAACTTGAAATAACTTGGTTAGAGTAAGAGAGTGGCCATGTTACATCGTCGTTACCCTTAAAGTATGACAGAGTAACGAATTGAATCAAAATAGAAATATAATCTATTGTTTGGCCAGAGATTTCAGTTTCTAAGCGTTTTTTAAGAAGTTTTGGGCAACTGGAATTCGATATAACTGTAAATATTGACAGCTAAGTCTATCACTAATTGTAATGCAGGCAAAAACTAATCCAAGCAATGGCGTAATTTACTGGCTCATCACGTGACAAGTTAGAGTGGTTGATGGCAACATATTGCTCATAATATAAAAAAAGCTTGTCAATTCTCATTTAAGATTGGTTCCTATGCTTTTGATGGGCTCTCTAAGAATTAGTCAACTTTCAACGTATTTTACCTTTCACTGTGGACAGATCAAGCTTTGAGAGGTCAGTAGCTGGCTCAAAATTAGAGCAAGTTCATTAAAAGAGAGTAGATATGGGGCAAAAGTGGCCGGTTAGCTCAATCGGTTCACATCGAGTGACTTTTGGAAAAAGAGCCGTAGGTTTTATTCATCCAATGTGTAAAATTAATTTACAAACTTGAAATAACTTGGTTCGAGTAAGAGAGTGGCCATGTTACATCGTCGTTAACCTTAAAGTATGACAGAGTAACGAATTGAAGCAAAATAGAAATATAATCTATTGTATGGCCAGAGATTTCAGTTTCTAAGCGTTTTTTAAGAAGTTTTGGGCAACTGGAATTCGATATAACTGTAAATATTGACAGATAAGTCTATCACTAATTGTAATGCAGGCAAAAACTAATTCAAGCAATGGCGTAATTTACTGGCTCATCACGTGACAAGTTAGAGTGGTTGGTGGCAACATATTGCTCATAATATAAAAAAAGCTTGTCAATTCTCATTTAAGATTGGTTCCTATGCTTTTGATGGGCTCTCTAAAAATTAGTCAACTTTCAACGTATTTTACCTTTCACTGTGGACAGATCAAGCTTTGAGAGGTCAGTAGCTGGCTCAAAATTAGAGCAAGTTCATTAAAAGAGAGTAGATATGGTGCAAATGTGGGCGGTTAGCTCAATCGGTTAGAGCGTGGTGCTAATAACGCCAAGGTTGCGGGTTCGACCCCCGTGCTGGCCATTCCTTTGGCTTTCTGTTCACATCCAGTGACTTTTGGAAAAAGATCCGTAGGTTTTATCCATCCAATGTGTAAAATTAATTTACAAACTTGAAATAACTTGGTTTGAGTAAGAGAGTGGCCATGTTACATCGTCGTTAACCTTAAAGTATGACAGAGTAACGAATTGAAGCAAAATTTAAATATAATCTATTGTATGGCCAGAGATTTCAGTTTCTAAGCGTTTTTTAAGAAGTTTTGGGCAACTGGAATTCGATATGACTGTAAATATTGACAGCTAAGTCTATCACTAATTGTAATGCAGGCAAAACTAATCCAAGCGACTTGAAGCAAAATAGAAAAATAATCTATTTTATGGCCAGAGATTTCAGTTTCTAAGTGTTTTTTAAGAAGTTTTGGGCAACTGGAATTCGATATAACTGTAAATATTGACAGCTAAGTCTATCACTAATTGTAATGCAGGCAAAACTAATCCAAGCAACTTGACGCAAAATAGAAATATAATCTATTGTATGGCCAGAGATTTCAGTTTCTAAGCGTTTTTTAAGAAGTTTTGGGCAACTGGATTTCGATATAACTGTAAATATTGACAGCTAAGTCTATCACTAATTGTAATGCAGGCAAAAACTAATCCAAGCAATGGCGTAATTTACTGGCTCATCACGTGACAAGTTAGAGTGGTTGGTGGCAACATATTGCTCATAATATAAAAAAAGCTTGTCAATTCTCATTTAAGATTGGTTCCTATGCTTTTGATGGGCTCTCTAAGAATTAGTCAACTTTCAACGTATTTTACCTTTCACCGTGGACAGATCAAGCTTTGAGAGGTCAGTAGATGGCTCAAAATTAGAGCAAGATCATTAAAAGAGAGTAGATATGGGGCAAAAGTGGCTGGTTAGCTCAATCGGTTACAGCGTGGTGCTAATAACGCCAAGGTTGCGGGTTCGGCCCCCGTGCTGGCCATTTCTTTGGCTTTTTGTTCACATCCAGTGACTTTTGGAAAAAGATCCGTAGGTTTTATCCATCCAATGTGTAAAATTAATTTACAAACTTGAAATAACTTGGTTAGAGTAAGAGAGTGGCCATCTTACATCGTCGTTAACCTTAAAGTATGACAGAGTAACGAATTGAAGCAAAATGGAAATATAATCTATTGTATGGCCAGAGATTTCAGTTTCTAAGCGTTTTTTAAGAAGTTTTGGGCAACTGGAATTCGATATAACTGTAAATATTGACAGCTAAGTCTATCATTAATTGTAATGCAGGCAAAACTAATCCAAGCAACTTGAAGCAAAATACAAATATAATCTATTGTATGGCCAGAGATTTCAGTTTCTAAGCGTTTTTTAAGAAGTTTTGGGCAACTGGAATTCGATATAACTGGAAATATTGACAGCTAAGTCTATCATTAATTGTAATGCAGGGAAAACTAATCCAAGCAACTTGAAGCAAAATAGAAATATAATCTATTGTATGGCCAGAGATTTCAGTTTCTAAGCGTTTTTTAAGAAGTTTTGGGCAACTGGAATTCGATATAACTGTAAATATTGACAGCTAAGTCTATCACTAATTGTAATGCAGGCAAAAACTAATCCAAGCAATGGCGTAATTTACTGGCTCATCACGTGACAAGTTAGAGTGGTTGGTGGCAACATATTGCTCATAATATAAAAAAAGCTTGTCAATTCTCATTTAAGATTGGTTCCTATGCTTTTGATGGGCTCTCTAAGAATTAGTCAACTTTCAACGTATTTTACCTTTCACTGTGGACAGATCAAGCTTTGAGAGGTCAGTAGCTGGCTCAAAATTAGAGCAAGATCATTAAAAGAGAGTAGATATGGGGCAAAAGTGGCCAGTTAGCTTAATCGGTTAGAGCGTGGTGCTAATAACGCCAAGGTTGCGGGTTCGACCCCCGTGCTGGCCATTCCTTTGGCTTTCTGTTCACATCCAGTGACTTTTGGAAAAAGATCCGTAGGTTTTATCCATACAATGTGTAAAATTAATTTACAAGCTTGAAATAGCTTGGTTCGAGTAAGAGAGTGGCCATGTTACATCGTCGTTAACCTTAAAGTATGACCATGTAACGAATTGAAGCAAAATAGAAATATAATCTATTGTATGGCCAGAGATTTCAGTTTCTAAGCGTTTTTTAAGAAGTTTTGGGCAACTGGAATTCGATATAACTGTAAATATTGACAGATAAGTCTATCACTAATTGTAATGCAGGCAAAAACTAATCCAAGCAATGGCGTAATTTACTGGCTCATCACGTGACAAGTTAGAGTGGTTGGTGGCAACATATTGCTCATAATATAAAAAAAGCTTGTCAATTCTCATTTAAGATTGGTTCCTATGCTTTTGATGGGCTCTCTAAAAATTAGTCAACTTTCAACGTATTTTACCTTTCACTGTGGACAGATCAAGCTTTGAGAGGTCAGTAGCTGGCTCAAAATTAGAGCAAGTTCATTAAAAGAGAGTAGATATGGTGCAAATGTGGGCGGTTAACTCAATCGGTTAGAGCGTGGTGCTAATAACGCCAAGGTTGCGGGTTCGACCCCCGTGCTGGCCATTCCTTTGGCTTTCTGTTCACATCCAGTGACTTTTGGAAAAAGATCCGTAGGTTTTATCCATCCAATGTGTAAAATTAATTTACAAACTTGAAATAACTTGGTTTGAGTAAGAGAGTGGCCATGTTACATCGTCGTTAACCTTAAAGTATGACAGAGTAACGAATTGAAGCAAATTTTAAATATAATCTATTGTATGGCCAGAGATTTCAGTTTCTAAGCGTTTTTTAAGAAGTTTTGGGAAACTGGAATTCGATATAACTGTAAATATTGACAGCTAAGTCTATCACTAATTTTAATGCAGGCAAAACTAATCCAAGCGACTTGAAGCAAAATAGAAAAATAATCTATTTTATGGCCAGAGATTTCAGTTTCTAAGTGTTTTTTAAGAAGTTTTGGGCAACTGGAATTCGATATAACTGTAAATATTGACAGCTAAGTCTATCACTAATTGTAATGCAGGCAAAACTAATCCAAGCAACTTGAAGCAAAATAGAAATATAATCTATTGTATGGCCAGAGATTTCAGTTTCTAAGCGTTTTTTAAGAAGTTTTGGGCAACTGGAATTCGATATAACTGTAAATATTGACAGCTAAGTCTATCACTAATTGTAATGCAGGCAAAAACTAATCCAAGCAATGGCGTAATTTACTGGCTCATCACGTGACAAGTTAGAGTGGTTGGTGGCAACATATTGCTCATAATATAAAAAAAGCTTGTCAATTCTCATTTAAGATTGGTTCCTATGCTTTTGATGGGCTCTCTAAGAATTAGTCAACTTTCAACGTATTTTACCTTTCACTGTGGACAGATCAAGCTTTGAGAGGTCAGTAGCTGGCTCAAAATTAGAGCAAGATCATTAAAAGAGAGTAGATGTGGGGCAAAAGTGGCCAGTTAGCTTAATCGGTTAGAGCGTGGTGCTAATAACGCCAAGGTTGCGGGTTCGACCCCCGTGCTGGCCATTCCTTTGGCTTTCTGTTCACATCCAGTGACTTTTGGAAAAAGATCCGTAGGTTTTATCCATACAATGTGTAAAATTAATTTACAAGCTTGAAATAACTTGGTTCGAGTAAGAGAGTGGCCATGTTACATCGTCGTTAACCTTAAAGTATGACCATGTAACGAATTGAAGCAAAATAGAAATATAATCTATTGTATGGCCAGAGATTTCAGTTTCTAAGCGTTTTTTAAGAAGTTTTGGGCAACTGGAATTCGATATAACTGTAAATATTGACAGATAAGTCTATCACTAATTGTAATGCAGGCAAAAACTAATCCAAGCAATGGCGTAATTTACTGGCTCATCACGTGACAAGTTAGAGTGGTTGGTGGCAACATATTGCTCATAATATAAAAAAATCTTGTCAATTCTCATTTAAGATTGGTTCCTATGCTTTTGATGGGCTCTCTAAAAATTAGTCAACTTTCAACGTATTTTACCTTTCACTGTGGACAGATCAAGCTTTGAGAGGTCAGTAGCTGGCTCAAAATTAGAGCAAGTTCATTAAAAGAGAGTAGATATGGTGCAAATGTGGGCGGTTAGCTCAATCGGTTAGAGCGTGGTGCTAATAACGCCAAGGTTGCGGGTTCGACCCCCGTGCTGGCCATTCCTTTGGCTTTCTGTTCACATCCAGTGACTATTGGAAAAAGATCCGTAGGTTTTATCCATCCAATGTGTAAAATTAATTTACAAACTTGAAATAACTTGGTTTGAGTAAGAGAGTGGCCATGTTACATCGTCGTTAACCTTAAAGTATGACAGAGTAACGAATTGAAGCAAATTTTAAATATAATCTATTGTATGGCCAAAGATTTCAGTTTCTAAGCGTTTTTTAAGAAGTTTTGGGCAACTGGAATTCGATATAACTGTAAATATTGACAGCTAAGTCTATCACTAATTTTAATGCAGGCAAAACTAATCCAAGCGACTTGAAGCAAAATAGAAAAATAATCTATTTTATGGCCAGAGATTTCAGTTTCTAAGTGTTTTTTAAGAAGTTTTGGGCAACTGGAATTCGATATAACTGTAAATATTGACAGCTAAGTCTATCACTAATTGTAATGCAGGCAAAACTAATCCAAGCAACTTGACGCAAAATAGAAATATAATCTATTGTATGGCCAGAGATTTCAGTTTCTAAGCGTTTTTTAAGAAGTTTTGGGCAACTGGATTTCGATATAACTGTAAATATTGACAGCTAAGTCTATCACTAATTGTAATGCAGGCAAAAACTAATCCAAGCAATGGCGTAATTTACTGGCTCATCACGTGACAAGTTAGAGTGGTTGGTGGCAACATATTGCTCATAATATAAAAAAAGCTTGTCAATTCTCATTTAAGATTGGTTCCTATGCTTTTGATGGGCTCTCTAAGAAATAGTCAACTTTCATTGTATTTTACCTTTCACCGTGGACAGATCAAGCTTTGAGAGGTCAGTAGATGGCTCAAAATTAGAGCAAGATCATTAAAAGAGAGTAGATATGGGGCAAAAGTGGCTGGTTAGCTCAATCGGTTAGAGCGTGGTGCTAATAACGCCAAGGTTGCACGTTCGGCCCCCGTGCTGGCCATTCCTTTGGCTTTCTGTTCACATCCAGTGACTTTTGGAAAAAGATCCGTAGGTTTTATCCATCCAATGTGTAAAATTAATTTACAAACTTGAAATAACTTGGTTAGAGTAAGAGAGTGGCCATGTTACATCGTCGTTACCCTTAAAGTATGACAGAGTAACGAATTGAATCAAAATAGAAATATAATCTATTGTTTGGCCAGAGATTTCAGTTTCTAAGCGTTTTTTAAGAAGTTTTGGGCAACTGGAATTCGATATAACTGTAAATATTGACAGCTAAGTCTATCACTAATTGTAATGCAGGCAAAAACTAATCCAAGCAATGAAGTAATTTACTGGCTCATCACGTGACAAGTTAGAGTGGTTGATGGCAACATATTGCTCATAATATAAAAAAAGCTTGTCAATTCTCATTTAAGATTGGTTCCTATGGTTTTGATGGGCTCTCTAAGAATTAGTCAACTTTCAACGTATTTTACCTTTCACTGTGGACAGATCAAGCTTTGAGAGGTCAGTAGCTGGCTCAAAATTAGAGCAAGTTCATTAAAAGAGAGTAGATATGTGGCAAAAGTGGCCGGTTAGCTCAATCGGTTCACATCGAGTGACTTTTGGAAAAAGAGCCGTAGGTTTTATCCATCCAATGTGTAAAATTAATTTACAAACTTGAAATAACTTGGTTAGAGTAAGAGAGTGGCCATGTTACATCGTCGTTAACCTTAAAGTATGACAGAGTAACGAATTGAAGCAAAATAGAAATATAATCTATTGTATGGCCAAGGATTTCAGTTTCTAAGCGTTTTTTAAGAAGTTTTGGGCAACTGGAATTCGATATAACTGTAAATATTGACAGCTAAGTCTATCACTAATTGTAATGCAGGCAAAAACTAATCCAAGCAATGGCGTAATTTACTGGCTCATCACGTGACAAGTTAGAGTGGTTGGTGGCAACATATTGCTCATAATATAAAAAAAGCTTGTCAATTCTCATTTAAGATTTGTTCCTATGCTTTTGATGGGCTCTCTAAGAATTAGTCAACTTTCAACGTATTTTACCTTTCACTGTGGACAGATCAAGCTTTGAGAGGTCAGTAGCTGGCTCAAAATTAGAGCAAGTTCATTAAAAGAGAGTAGATATGGGGTAAAAGTGGCCGGTTAGCTCAATCGGTTAGAGCGTGGTGCTAATAAAGCCAAGGTTGCGGGTTCGACCCCCGTGCTGGCCATTCCTTTGGCTTTCTGTTCACATCCAGTGACTTTTGGAAAAAGATCCGTAGGTTTTATTCATCCAATGTGTAAAATTAATTTACAAACTTGAAATAACTTGGTTCGAGTAAGAGAGTGGCCATGTTACATCGTCGTTAACCTTAAAGTATGACAGAGTAACGAATTGAAGCAAAATAGAAATATAATCTATTGTATGGCCAGAGATTTCAGTTTCTAAGCGTTTTTTAAGAAGTTTTGGGCAACTGGAATTCGATATAACTGTAAATATTGACAGATAAGTCTATCACTAATTGTAATGCAGGCAAAAACTAATCCAAGCAATGGCGTAATTTACTGGCTCATCACGTGACAAGTTAGAGTGGTTGGTGGCAACATATTGCTCATAATATAAAAAAAGCTTGTCAATTCTCATTTAAGATTGGTTCCTATGCTTTTGATGGGCTCTCTAAAAATTAGTCAACTTTCAACGTATTTTACCTTTCACTGTGGACAGATCAAGCTTTGAGAGGTCAGTAGCTGGCTCAAAATTAGAGCAAGTTCATTAAAAGAGAGTAGATATGGTGCAAATGTGGGCGGTTAGCTCAATCGGTTAGAGCGTGGTGCTAATAACGCCAAGGTTGCGGGTTCGACCCCCGTGCTGGCCATTCCTTTGGCTTTCTGTTCACATCCAGTGACTTTTGGAAAAAGATCCGTAGGTTTTATCCATCCAATGTGTAAAATTAATTTACAAACTTGAAATAACTTGGTTAGAGTAAGAGAGTGGCCATGTTACATCGTCGTTAACCTTAAAGTATGACAGAGTAACGAATTGAAGCAAAATGGAAATATAATCTATTGTATGGCCAGAGATTTCAGTTTCTAAGCGTTTTTTAAGAAGTTTTGGGCAACTGGAATTCGATATAACTGTAAATATTGACAGCTAAGTCTATCATTAATTGTAATGCAGGCAAAACTAATCCAAGCAACTTGAAGCAAAATACAAATATAATCTATTGTATGGCCAGAGATTTCAGTTTCTAAGCGTTTTTTAAGAAGTTTTGGGCAACTGGAATTCGATATAACTGGAAATATTGACAGCTAAGTCTATCATTAATTGTAATGCAGGGAAAACTAATCCAAGCAACTTGAAGCAAAATAGAAATATAATCTATTGTATGGCCAGAGATTTCAGTTTCTAAGCGTTTTTTAAGAAGTTTTGGGCAACTGGAATTCGATATAACTGTAAATATTGACAGCTAAGTCTATCACTAATTGTAATGCAGGCAAAAACTAATCC
The DNA here is from genome assembly GCF_048569485.1 of Anomaloglossus baeobatrachus. Taxonomy (NCBI): domain Eukaryota; kingdom Metazoa; phylum Chordata; class Amphibia; order Anura; family Aromobatidae; genus Anomaloglossus; species Anomaloglossus baeobatrachus. The sequence goes on along the minus strand of NC_134356.1, from coordinate 669,962,076 downwards.
AAGCAATGGCGTAATTTACTGGCTCATCACGTGACAAGTTAGAGTGGTTGGTGGCAACATATTGCTCATAATATAAAAAAAGCTTGTCAATTCTCATTTAAGATTGGTTCCTATGCTTTTGATGGGCTCTCTAAGAATTAGTCAACTTTCAACGTATTTTACCTTTCACTGTGGACAGATCAAGCTTTGAGAGGTCAGTAGCTGGCTCAAAATTAGAGCAAGATCATTAAAAGAGAGTAGATATGGGGCAAAAGTGGCCAGTTAGCTTAATCGGTTAGAGCGTGGTGCTAATAACGCCAAGGTTGAGGGTTCGACCCCCGTGCTGGCCATTCCTTCGGCTTTCTGTTCACACCCAGTGACTTTTGGAAAAAGATCCGTAGGTTTTATCCATCCAATGTGTAAAATTAATTTACAAACTTGAAATAACTTGGTTAGAGTAAGAGAGTGGCCATGTTACATCGTCGTTAACCTTAAAGTATGACAGAGTAACGAATTGAAGCAAAATAGAAATATAATCTATTGTATGGCCAGAGATTTCAGTTTCTAAGCGTTTTTTAAGAAGTTTTGGGCAACTGGAATTCGATATAACTGTAAATATTGACAGCTAAGTCTATCACTAATTGTAATGCAGGCAAAACTAATCCAAGCAATGGCGTAATTTACTGGCTCATCACGTGACAAGTTAGAGTGGTTGGTGGCAACATATTGCTCATAATATAAAAAAACTTGTCAATTCTCATTTAAGATTGGTTCCTATGCTTTTGATGGGCTCTCTAAGAATTAGTCAACTTTCAACGTATTTTACCTTTCACTGTGGACAGATCAAGCTTTGAGAGGTCAGTAGCTGGCTAAAAATTAGAGCAAGTTCATTAAAAGAGAGTAGATATGGGGCAAAAGTGGCAGGTTAGCTCAATCGGTTAGAGCGTGGTGCTAATAAAGCCAAAGTTGCGGGTTCAACCTCCGTGCTGGCCATTCCTTTGGCTTTCTGTTCACATCCAGTGACTTTTGGAAAAAGATCCATAGATTTTATCCATCCAATGTGTAAAATTAATTTACAAACTTGAAATAACTTCATTTAAGATTGGTTCTTATGCTTTTGATGGGCTCTCTAAGAATTAGTCAACTTTCAACGTATTTTACCTTTCACTGTGGACAGATCAAGCTTTGAGAGGTCAGTAGCTGGCTCAAAATTAGAGCAAGTTCATTAAAAGAGAGTAGATATGGGGCAAAAGTGGCCGGTTAGCTCAATCGGTTAGAGCGTGGTGCTAATAACGCCAAGGTTGCGGGTCCGACCCCCGTGCTGGCCATTCCTTTGGCTTTCTGTTCACATCCAGTGACTTTTGGAAAAAGATCCGTAGGTTTTATCCATCCAATGTGTAAACTAATTTACAAACTTGAAATAACTTGGTTAGAGTAAGAGAGTGGCCATGTTACATCGTCGTTAACCTTAAAGTATGACAGAGTAACGAATTGAAGCAAAATAGAAATATAAACTATTGTATGGCCAGAGATTTCAGTTTCTAAGCGTTTTTTAAGAAGTTTTGGGCAACTGGAATTCGATATAACTGTAAATATTGACAGATAAGTCTATCACTTATTGTAATGCAGGCAAAAACTAATCCAAGCAATGGCGTAATTTACTGGCTCATCACGTGACAAGTTAGAGTGGTTGGTGGCAACATATTGCTCAGAATATAAAAAAAGCTTGTCAATTCTCATTTAAGGTTGGTTCCTATGCTTTTGATGGGCTCTCTAAGAGTTAGTCAACTTTCAACGTATTTTACCTTTCACTGTGGACAGATCAAGCTTTGAGAGGTCAGTAGCTGGCTCAAAATTAAAGCAAGTTCATTAAAAGAGAGTAGATGTGGGGCAAAAGTGGCCGGTTAGCTCAATCGGTTAAAGCGTGGTGCTAATAACACCAAGCTTGCGGGTTCAACCCCCGTGCTGGCCATTCCTTTGGCTTTCTGTTCACATCCAGTGACTTTTGGAAAAAGATCCGTAGGTTTTATCCATCCAATGTGTAAAATTAATTTACAAACTTGAAATAACTTGGTTAGAGTAAGAGAGTGGCCATGTTACATCGTCGTTAACCTTAAAGTATGACAGAGTAACGAATTGAAGAAAAATGGAAATATAATCTATTGTATGGCCAGAGATTTCAGTTTCTAAGCATTTTTTTAGAAGTTTTGGGCAACTGGAATTCGATATAACTGTAAATATTGACAGCTAAGTCTATCATTAATTGTAATGCAGGCAAAACTAATCCAAGCAACTTGAAGCAAAATACAAATATAATCTATTGTATGGCCAGAGATTTCAGTTTCTAAGCGTTTTTTAAGAAGTTTTGGGCAACTGGAATTCGATATAACTGGAAATATTGACAGCTAAGTCTATCATTAATTGTAATGCAGGGAAAACTAATCCAAGCAACTTGAAGCAAATTAGAAATATAATCTATTGTATGGCCAGAGATTTCAGTTTCTAAGCGTTTTTTAAGAAGTTTTGGGCAACTGGAATTCGATATAACTGTAAATATTGACAGCTAAGTCTATCACTAATTGTAATGGAGGCAAAAACTAATCCAAGCAATGGCGTAATTTACTGGCTCATCACGTGACAAGTTAGAGTGGTTGGTGGCAACATATTGCTCATAATATAAAAAAAGCTTGTCAATTCTCGTTTAAGATTGGTTCCTATGCTTTTGATGGGCTCTCTAAGAATTAGTCAACTTTCAACGTATTTTACCTTTCACTGTGGACAGATCAAGCTTTGAGAGGTAAGTAGCTGGCAAAAAAAAAAGAAAAAAAAAAGATCCGTAGGTTTTATCCATCCAATGTGTAAAATTAATTTACAAACTTGAAATAACTTGGTTAGAGTAAGAGAGTGGCCATGTTACATCGTCATTAACCTTAAAGTATGACAGAGTAATGAATTGAAGCAAAATAGAAATATAATCTATTGTATGGCCAGAGATTTCAGTTTCTAAGTGTTTTTTAAGAAGTTTTGGGCAACTGGAATTCGATATAACTGTAAATATTGACAGCTAAGTCTATCACTAATTGTAATGCAGGCAAAAACTAATCCAAGCAATGGCGTAATTTACTGGCTCATCACGTGACAAGTTAGAATGGTTGGTGGCAACATATTGCTCATAATATAAAAAAAGCTTGTCAATTCTCATTTAAGATTGGTTCCTATGCTTTTGATGGGCTCTCTAAGAATTAGTCAACTTTCAACGTATTTTACCTTTCACTGTGGACAGATCAAGCTTTGAGAGGTCAGTAGCTGGCTCAAAATTAGAGCAAGTTCATTAAAAGAGAGTAGATAAGGGACAAAAGTGGCCGGTTAGCTCAATTGGTTAGAGCGTGGTGCTAATAACGCCAAGGTTGCGGGTTTGACCACCGTGCTGGCCATTTCTTTGGCTTTTTGTTCACATCCAGTGACTTTTGGAAAAAGATCCGTAGGTTTTATCCATCCAATGTGTAAAATTAATTTACAAACTTGAAATAACTTGGTTAGAGTAAGAGAGTGGCCATGTTACATCGTCGTTAACCTTAAAGTATGACAGAGTAACGAATTGAAGCAAAATGGAAATATAATCTATTGTATGGCCAGAGATTTCAGTTTCTAAGCGTTTTTTAAGAAGTTTTGGGCAACAGGAATTCGATATAACTGTAAATATTGACAGCTAAGTCTATCATTAATTGTAATGCAGGCAAAACTAATCCAAACAACTTGAAGCAAAATAGAAATATAATCTATTGTATGGCCAGAGATTTCAGTTTCTAAGCGTTTTTTAAGAAGTTTTGGGCAACTGGAATTCGATATAACTGTAAATATTGACAGCCAAGTCTATCACTAATTGTAATGCAGGCAAAAACTAATCCAAGCAATGGCGTAATTTACTGGCTCATCACGTTACAAGTTAGAGTGGTTGGTGGCAACATATTGCTCATAATATAAAAAAAGCTTGTCAATTCTCATTTAAGATTGGTTCCTATGCTTTTGATGGGCTCTCTAAGAATTAGTCAACTTTCAACGTATTTTACCTTTCACTGTGGACAGATCAAGCTTTGAGAGTTCAGTAGCTGGCTCAAAATTAGAGCAAGTTCATTAAAAGAGAGTAGATATTGGGCAAAAGTGGCCAGTTAGCTCAATCGGTTAGAGCGTGTTGCTAATAACGCCAAGGTTGTTGGGTCGACCCCCGTGCTGGCCATTCCTTTGGCTTTCTGTTCACATCCAGTGACTTTTGGAAAAAGATCCGTAGGTTTTATCCATCCAATGTGTAAAATTAATTTACAAACTTGAAATAACTTGGTTAGAGTAAGAGAGTGGCCATGTTACATCGTCGTTAACCTTAAAGTATGACAGAGTAACGAATTGAAGCAAAATAGAAATATAATCTATTGTATGCTCAGAGATTTCAGTTTCTAAGCATTTTTTAAGAAGTTTTGGGCAACTGGAATTCGATATAACTGTAAATATTGACAGCTAAGTCTATCACTAATTGTAATGCAGGCAAAAACTAATCCAAGCAATGGCGTAATTTACTGGCTCATCACGTGACAAGTTAGAGTGGTTGGTGGCAACATATTGCTCATAATATAAAAAAAGCTTGTCAATTCTCATTTAAGATTGGTTCCTATGCTTTTGATGGGCTCTCTAAGAATTAGTCAACTTTCAACGTATTTTACCTTTCACTGTGGACAGATCAAGCTTTGAGAGGTCAGTAGCTGGCTCAAAATTAGAGCAAGTTCATTAAAAGAGAGTAGATATGGAGCAAAAGTGGCCGGTTAGCTCAGTCGGTTAGAGCGAGGTGCTAATAACGCCAAGGTTGCGGGTTCGACCCCCATTCTGGCCATTCCTTTGGCTTTCTGTTCACATCCAGTGACTTTTGGAAAAAGATCCGTAGGTTTTATCCATCCAATGTGTAAAATTAATTTACAAACTTGAAATAACTTGGTTAGAGTAAGAGAGTGGCCATTTTACATCGTCGTTAACCTTAAAGTGTGACAGAGTAACGAATTGAAGCAAAATAGAAATATAATCTATTGTATGGCCAGAGATTTCAGTTTCTAAGCGTTTTTTAAGAAGTTTTGGGCAACTGGAATTCGATATAACTGTAAATATTGACAGCTAAGTCTATCACTAATTGTAATGCAGGCAAAACTAATCCAAGCGACTTGAAGCAAAATAGAAAAATAATCTATTTTATGGCCAGAGATTTCAGTTTCTAAGCGTTTTTTAAGAAGTTTTGGGCAACTGGAATTCGATATAACTGTAAATATTGACAGCTAAGTCTATTACTAATTGTAATGCAGGCAAAACGAATCCAAGCAACTTGAAGCAAAATAGAAATATAATCTATTGTATGGCCAGAGATTTCAGTTTCTAAGCGTTTTTTAAGAAGTTTTGGGCAACTGGAATTCGATATAACTGTAAATATTGACAGCTAAGTCTATCACTAATTCTAATGCAGGCAAAAACTAATCCAAGCAATGGCGTAATTTACTGGCTCATCACGTGACAAGTTAGAGTGGTTGGTGGCAACATATTGCTCATAATATAAAAAAAGCTTGTCAATTCTCATTTAAGATTGGTTCCTATGCTTTTGATGGGCTCTCTAAGAATTAGTCAACTTTCAACATATTTTACCTTTCACTGTGGACAGATCAATCTTTGAGAGGTCAGTAGCTGGCTCAAAATTAGAGCAAGTTCATTAAAAGAGAGTAGATATGGGGCAAAAGTGGCTGGTTAGCTCAATCGGTTAGAGTGTGGTGCTAATAACGCCAAGGTTGTGGGTTCGACCCCCGTGCTGGCCATTCCTTTGGCTTTCTGTTCACATCCAGTGACTTTTGGAAAAAGATCCGTAGGTTTTATTCATCCAATGTGTAAAATTAGTTTACAAACTTGAAATAACTTGGTTAGAGTAAGAGAGTGGCCATGTTACATCGTCGTTAACCTTAAAGTATGACAGAGTAACGAATTGAAGCAAAATAGAAATATAATCTATTGTATGGTCAGAGATTTCAGTTTCTAACCTTTTTTATAAGAAGTTTTAGGCAACTGGAATTCGATATAACTGTAAATATTGACAGCTAAGTCTATCACTAATTGTAATGCAGGCAAAAACTAATCCAAGCAATGGCGTAAGTTACTGGCTCATCACGTGACAAGTTAGAGTGGTTGGTGGCAACATATTGCTCATAATATAAAAAAAGCTTGTCAATTCTCATTTAAGATTGGTTCCTATGCTTTTGATGGGCTCTCTAAGAATTAGTCAACTTTCAACGTATTTTACCTTTCACTGTGGACAGATCAAGCTTTGAGAGGTCAGTAGCTGGCTCAAAATTAGAGCAAGTTCATTAAAGGAGAGTAGATATGGGGCAAAAGTGGTCGGTTAGCTCAATCGGTTAGAGCGTGGTGCTAATAACAAGACATGAGCGAACCGGTCCCGGGTCGGCTCGCCGAACGGAGGTCCCGTTCGAGTTCGGCTCGTCAAACGTTCGACGAACCGAACTCGAACTGCATAGGAAACAATGGCAGGCAATCACAAACACAGAAAAACACCTAGAAAACACCCTCAAGGGTGTCCAAAAGGTGACAAACAACTCACAACACAAACACATGGGAAAGTGACAAGGACATATACTCATGCGAAAACAAAAGTACCGGACAAGGAAAAAGAGGAGACACAGATATAGATATGGCACGCCCTTCTAAAATTATGTAAAACACCGCAAGGTGACTCCAAGCGGAGTCTCTCTTTTTTTCCAAAAATTGTGCCCCACACACACCCACCCAGTCAGTGGCAGCACTTGTGCCCCAGTTGTACAATTCACAACTAGATTTGCATCAAGCACATTCAAAAATACGGCCTAATTAACCGTCCCCAGGATGACACCAGCGTAGGTAGCAAAGTCTTTCCTGATCCCAGCTCTGTTCATCTTGGCTTCTTTTAAAAACACAGCAAGCAAGGGTTACTCCAAGCGGAGTCTCCCTTTTTTTCCAAAAATTGTGCCCCACACACACCCACCCATTCAGTGGCAGCACTTGTGCCCTAGTTGTGCACGTCACAGCTAGATTTGCATCAAGCACATTCAAAAATACGCTATTCTTAACCGTCCCCAGGATGACACCAGGGTAGGTAGCAAAGTCTTTCCTGATCCCAGCTCTGTTCATCTTGGCTTCTTTTAAAAACACAGCAAGCAAGGGTTACTCCAAGCGGAGACTCCCTTTTTTTTCAAAAATTGTGCCCCACACACACCCACCCATTCAGTGGCAGCACTTGTGCCCTAGTTGTGCACTTCACAGCTAGATTTGCATCAAGCACATTCAAAAATACGGCCTAATTAACCGTTTCCAGGATGACACCAGGGTAGGTAGCAAAGTCTTTCCTGATCCCAGCTCTGTTCATCTTGGCTTCTTTTAAAAACACAGCAAGCAAGGGTTACTCCAAGCGGAGTCTCCCTTTTTTTCCAAAAATTGTGCCCCACACACACCCACCCATTCAGTGGCAGCACTTGTGCCCCAGTTGTACAATTCACAGCTAGATTTGCATCAAGCACATTCAAAAATACGGCCTAATTAACCGTCCCCAGGATGACACCAGGGTAGGTAGCAAAGTCTTTCCTGATCCCAGCTCTGTTCATCTTGGCTTCTTTTAAAAACACAGCAAGCAAGGGTTACTCCAAGCGGAGTCTCCCTTTTTTTCCAAAAATTGTGCCCCACACACACCCACCCATTCAGTGGCAGCACTTGTGCCCTAGTTGTGCACTTCACAGCTAGATTTGCATCAAGCACATTCAAAAATACGCTATTCTTAACCGTCCCCAGGATGACACCAGGGTAGGTAGCAAAGTCTTTCCTGATCCCAGCTCTGTTCATCTTGGCTTCTTTTAAAAACACAGCAAGCAAGGGTTACTCCAAGCAGAGTCTCCCTTTTTTTCCAAAAATTGTGCCCCACACACACCCACCCATTCAGTGGCAGCACTTGTGCCCTAGTTGTGCACTTCACAGCTAGATTTGCATCAAGCACATTCAAAAATACGGCCTAATTAACCGTCCCCAGGATGACACCAGGGTAGGTAGCAAAGTCTTTCCTGATCCCAGCTCTGTTCATCTTGGCTTCTTTTAAAAACACAGCAAGCAAGGGTTACTCCAAGCGGAGTCTCCCTTTTTTTCCAAAAATTGTGCCCCACACACACCCACCCATTCAGTGGCAGCACTTGTGCCCCAGTTGTACAATTCACAGCTAGATTTGCATCAAGCACATTCAAAAATACGGGCTTATTAACCGTCCCCAGGATGACACCAGGGTAGGTAGCAAAGTCTTTCCTGATTCCAGCTCTGTTCATCTTGGCTTCTTTTAAAAACACAGCAAGCAAGGGTTACTCCAAGCGGAGTCTCCCTTTTTTTCCAAAAATTGTGCCCCACACACACCCACCCATTCAGTGGCAGCACTTGTGCCCCAGTTGTACAATTCACAGCTAGATTTGCATCAAGCACATTCAAAAATACGGCCTAATTAACCGTCCCCAGGATGACACCAGGGTAGGTAGCAAAGTCTTTCCTGATCCCAGCTCTGTTCATCTTGGCTTCTTTTAAAAACACATCAAGCAAGGGTTACTCCAAGCGGAGTCTCCCTTTTTTTCCAAAAATTGTGCCCCACACACACCCACCCATTCAGTGGCAGCACTTGTGCCCCAGTTGTACAATTCACAGCTAGATTTGCATCAAGCACATTCAAAAATACGGCCTAATTAACCGTCCCCAGGATGACACCAGGGTAGGTAGCAAAGTCTTTCCTGATCCCAGCTCTGTTCATCTTGGCTTCTTTTAAAAACACAGCAAGCAAGGGTTACTCCAAGCTGAGTCTCCCTTTTTTTCCAAAAATTGTGTCCCACACACACCCACCCATTCAGTGGCAGCACTTGTGCCCCAGTTGTACAATTCACAGCTAGATTTGCATCAAGCACATTCAAAAATACGGCCTAATTAACCGTCCCCAGGATGACACCAGGGTAGGTAGCAAAGTCTTTCCTTATCCCAGCTCTGTTCATCTTGGCTTCTTTTAAAAACACAGCAAGCAAGGGTTACTCCAAGCGGAGTCTCCCTTTTTTTCCAAAAATTGTGCCCCACACACACCCACCCATTCAGTGGCAGCACTTGTGCCCTAGTTGTGCAATTCACAGCTAGATTTGCATCAAGCACATTCAAAAATACGGCCTAATTAACCGTCCTTAGGATGACACCAGGGTAGGTAGCAAAGTCTTTCCTGATCCCAGCTCTGTTCATCTTGGCTTCTTTTAAAAACACAGCAAGCAAGGGTTACTCCAAGCGGAGTCTCCCTTTTTTTCCAAAAATTGTGCCCCACACACACCCACCCATTCAGTGGCAGCACTTGTGCCCCAGTTGTACAATTCACAGCTAGATTTGCATCAAGCACATTCAAAAATACGGCCTAATTAACCGTCCCCAGGATGACACCAGGGTAGGTAGCAAAGTCTTTCCTGATCCCAGCTCTGTTCATCTTGGCTTCTTTTAAAAACACAGCAAGCAAGGGTTACTCCAAGCGGAGTCTCCCTTTTTTTCCAAAAATTGTGCCCCACACACACCCACCCATTCAGTGGCAGCACTTGTGCCCTAGTTGTGCACTTCACAGCTAGATTTGCATCAAGCACATTCAAAAATACGGCCTAATTAACCGTCCCCAGGATGACACCAGGGTAGGTAGCAAAGTCTTTCCTGATCCCAGCTCTGTTCATCTTGGCTTCTTTTAAAAACACAGCAAGCAAGGGTTACTCCAAGCGGAGTCTCCCTTTTTTTCCAAAAATTGTGCCCCACACACACCCACCCATTCAGTGGCAGCACTTGTGCCCTAGTTGTGCACTTCACAGCTAGATTTGCATCAAGCGCATTCAAAAATACTGCCTAATTAACCGTCCCCAGGATGACACCAGGGTAGGTAGCAAAGTCTTTCCTGATCCAAGCTCTGTTCATCTTGGCTTCTTTTAAAAACACAGCAAGCAAGGGTTACTCCAAGCGGAGTCTCCCTTTTTTTCCAAAAATTGTGCCCCACACACACCCACCCATTCAGTGGCAGCACTTGTGCCCCAGTTGTACAATTCACAGCTAGATTTGCATCAAGCACATTCAAAAATACGGCCTAATTAACCGTCCCCAGGATGACACCAGGGTAGGTAGCAAAGTCTTTCCTGATCCCAGCTCTGTTCATCTTGGCTTCTTTTAAAAACACATCAAGCAAGGGTTACTCCAAGCGGAGTCTCCCTTTTTTTCCAAAAATTGTGCCCCACACACACCCACCCATTCAGTGGCAGCACTTGAGCCCCAGTTGTACAATTCACGGCTAGATTTGCATCAAGCACATTCAAAAATACGGCCTAATTAACCGTCCCCAGGATGACACCAGGGTAGGTAGCAAAGTCTTTCCTGATCCCAGCTCTGTTCATCTTGGCTTCTTTTAAAAACACAGCAAGCAAGGGTTACTCCAAGCTGAGTCTCCCTTTTTTTCCAAAAATTGTGTCCCACACACACCCACCCATTCAGTGGCAGCACTTGTGCCCCAGTTGTACAATTCACAGCTAGATTTGCATCAAGCACATTCAAAAATACGGCCTAATTAACCGTCCCCAGGATGACACCAGGGTAGGTAGCAAAGTCTTTCCTTATCCCAGCTCTGTTCATCTTGGCTTCTTTTAAAAACACAGCAAGCAAGGGTTACTCCAAGCGGAGTCTCCCTTTTTTTCCAAAAATTGTGCCCCACACACACCCACCCATTCAGTGGCAGCACTTGTGCCCTAGTTGTGCAATTCACAGCTAGATTTGCATCAAGCACATTCAAAAATACGGCCTAATTAACCGTCCCCAGGATGACACCAGGGTAGGTAGCAAAGTCTTTCCTGATCCCAGCTCTGTTCATCTTGGCTTCTTTTAAAAACACAGCAAGCAAGGGTTACTCCAAGCGGAGTCTCCCTTTTTTTCCAAAAATTGTGCCGCACACACACCCACCCATTCAGTGGCAGCACTTGTGCCCCAGTTGTACAATTCACAGCTAGATTTGCATCAAGCACATTCAAAAATACGGCCTAATTAACCGTCCCCAGGATGACACCAGGGTAGGTAGCAAAGTCTTTCCTGATCCCAGCTCTGTTCATCTTGGCTTCTTTTAAAAACACAGCAAGCAAGGGTTACTCCAAGCGGAGTCTCCCTTTTTTTCCAAAAATTGTGCCCCACACACACCCACCCATTCAGTGGCAGCACTTGTGCCCCAGTTGTACAATTCACAGCTAGATTTGCATCAAGCACATTCAAAAATACGGCCTAATTAACCGTCGCCAGGATGACACCAGGGTAGGTAGCAAAGTCTTTCCTGATCCCAGCTCTGTTCATCTTGGCTTCTTTTAAAAACACAGCAAGCAAGGGTTACTCCAAGCGGAGTCTCCCTTTTTTTCCAAAAATTGTGCCCCACACACACCCACCCATTCAGTGGCAGCACTTGTGCCCTAGTTGTGCACTTCACAGCTAGATTTGCATCAAGCGCATTCAAAAATACTGCCTAATTAACCGTCCCCAGGATGACACCAGGGTAGGTAGCAAAGTCTTTCCTGATCCAAGCTCTGTTCATCTTGGCTTCTTTTAAAAACACAGCAAGCAAGGGTTACTCCAAGCGGAGTCTCCCTTTTTTTCCAAAAATTGTGCCCCACACACACCCACCCATTCAGTGGCAGCACTTGTGCCCCAGTTGTACAATTCACAGCTATATTTGCATCAAGCACATTCAAAAATACGGCCTAATTAACCGTCCCCAGGATGACACCAGGGTAGGTAGCAAAGTCTTTCCTGATCCCAGCTCTGTTCATCTTGGCTTCTTTTAAAAACACAGCAAGCAAGGGTTACTCCAAGCGGAGTCTCCCTTTTTTTTCCAAAAATTGTGCCCCACACACACCCACCCATTCAGTGGCAGCACTTGTGCCCTAGTTGTGCACTTCACAGCTAGATTTGCATCAAGCACATTCAAAAATACGGCCTAATTAACCGTCCCCAGGATGACACCAGGGTAGGTAGCAAAGTCTTTCCTGATCCCAGCTCTGTTCATCTTGGCTTCTTTTAAAAACACAGCAAGCAAGGGTTACTCCAAGCGGAGTCTCCCTTTTTTTCCAAAAATTGTGCCCCACACACACCCACCCATTCAGTGGCAGCACTTGTGCCCCAGTTGTACAATTCACAGCTAGATTTGCATCAAGCACATTCAAAAATACGGCCTAATTAACCGTCCCCAGGATGACACCAGGGTAGGTAGCAAAGTCTTTCCTGATCCCAGCTCTGTTCATCTTGGCTTCTTTTAAAAACACAGCAAGCAAGGGTTACTCCAAGCGGAGTCTCCCTTTTTTTCCAAAAATTGTGCCCCACACACACCCACCCATTCAGTGGCAGCACTTGTGCCCTAGTTGTGCACTTCACAGCTAGATTTGCATCAAGCACATTCAAAAATACGGCCTAATTAACCGTCCCCAGGATGACACCAGGGTAGGTAGCAAAGTCTTTCCTGATCCCAGCTCTGTTCATCTTGGCTTCTTTTAAAAACACAGCAAGCAAGGGTTACTCCAAGCGAAGTCTCCCTTTTTTTCCAAAAATTGTGCCCCACACACACCCACCCATTCAGTGGCAGCACTTGTGCCCTAGTTGTGCACTTCACAGCTAGATTTGCATCAAGCACATTCAAAAATACGGCCTAATTAACCGTCCCCAGGATGACACCAGGGTAGGTAGCAAAGTCTTTCCTGATCCCAGCTCTGTTCATCTTGGCTTCTTTTAAAAACACAGCAAGCAAGGGTTACTCCAAGCGGAGTCTGCCTTTTTTTCCAAAAATTGTGCCCCACACACACCCACCCATTCAGTGGCAGCACTTGTGCCATAGTTGTACAATTCACAGCTAGATTTGCATCAAGCACATTCAAAAATACTGCCTAATTAACCGTCCCCAGGATGACACCAGGGTAGGTAGCAAAGTCTTTCCTTATCCCAGCTCTGTTCATCTTGGCTTCTTTTAAAAACACAGCAAGCAAGGGTTACTCCAAGCGGAGTCTCCCTTTTTTTCCAAAAATTGTGCCCCACACACACCCACCCATTCAGTGGCAGCACTTGTGCCCTAGTTGTGCACTTCACAGCTAGATTTGCATCAAGCACATTGAAAAATACGGCCTAATTAACTGTCCCCAGGATGACACCAGGGTAGGTAGCAAAGTCTTTCCTGATCCCAGCTCTGTTCATCTTGGCTTCTTTTAAAAACACAGCAAGCAAGGGTTACTCCAAGCGAAGTCTCCCTTTTTTTCCAAAAATTGTGCCCCACACACACCCACCCATTCAGTGGCAGCACTTGTGCCCTAGTTGTGCACTTCACAGCTAGATTTGCATCAAGCACATTCAAAAATACGGCCTAATTAACCGTCCCCAGGATGACACCAGGGTAGGTAGCAAAGTCTTTCCTGATCCCAGCTCTGTTCATCTTGGCTTCTTTTAAAAAGACAGCAAGCAAGGGTTACTCCAAGCGGAGTCTCCCTTTTTTTCCAAAAATTGTGGCCCACACACACCCACCCATTCAGTGGCAGCACTTGTGCCCCAGTTGTACAATTCACAGCTAGATTTTATCAGGGCCAGGTGGACGGGCAGACCCAGGAGGTGGATCCACTGGGCCGAACTCCTAGATGGTGGTAAGGGGTCCGGTAGCTGGAGCACTATAGGCAGCAGAACAGTCCGTGCACAGGAGTATAACGGAGAAGTCCCTGGGACTACGGAGTCACTGGTGGTAGTCCAGGTGACGCAGCTCAGGTTCGGAAGCCGAGAAGATGTCAGGCAGGGTCCGGAACCTTTGGAGCGAGATGACAGGTCACCGCAGGGATCCGAGATGGTACGGACTGTCAGGATGGCAGATGGACTGCGTTCAGGGTTCGGGATTCGGTCTGGACCGGATGGCGAGGCAGGCACGGCTCTACAAGAGAGATAGGTGAGTATATACACATATACACCAGGAGACCTGACTCCTAGCTTAAGAAACACGAAGATCAGGCCCCGCCCCCTTGGACATAAACCCCCTTTATACCCTGTACCTGTTTTGCATCATTTCCTGTTAATGGACGCTGGCCCTTTAAGAAAGGGTCAATGACCGCGCGCGCGCCCTAATGCGCATGCGCGTGGCCCGAGTGCCAGAAGCCAGAGCAGGAAGCTGCGAAGAGGAAGCAGCAGGGCCAGGATGGGGCTGTGAAGCCGACGGACGCCGGGTGCGGGGACCAGGATGCTGGGGATGCGCTGGCAAGGGGCGCTGGAGAGCGGGGAGCGGCGGTGGCCGGACCAAGGAACTGGGAAGCGAGACGGGGGACCCGGGGAGCGTGACAGGTGAGCCGGAGGGCAGCACAGGGGACCCGGGGAGCGTGACAGTACCCCCCCCCACGCCCCCCTCCCCGCAACCGGGACAGGAAGGCACGGATCAGCGGAGTACCCACATTCTCCCGGGGCTCCCAGGACCTATCCTCAGGACCATACCCCGCCCAGTCCACCAGGAAGAACTGTCGACCCCGTACGGTCTTCATGGCCACGATATCCCTTACCGCATAGATGTCGTCATCGGCTATAGGAGGAGGAGCCGAACTGGCAGCAGCGGAGAAGGGACCCAGGACAACCGGCTTGAGCAGGGAGACGTGGAATGAGTTGGGTATCCTCATCGTGGCCGGGAGCTGTAGCTTGTAGGAGACCTCATTGATCTTGTTGAGGACTTTAAACGGCCCGATGTAGCGAGGACCCAGCTTGTAGGATGGTATCTTCAATCGGACGTACTTGGATGCAAGCCAGACTAGATCTCCAGGAGAGAAACACGATGGATCCAGACGTCTCTTGTCTGCGTGTCTTTTCATCCGCAGGGAAGCACGCCCAAGGGACGCCTTGACAGAGTCCCAAATGGTTGCAAAGTCACGGGCTACAGTATCAGCAGCAGGGACATCCGAAGAAGGGGATACAGGCAATGGGACGGAGGGCTGAAGTCCGTAAACGACATGGAAGGGAGAGCTGGAGGAGGACTCACTGACGTGGTGGTTATGGGAGAATTCAGCCCAAGGAAGAAGCGTGGACCAGTCGTCGTGATGGGCGTTGACATAGTGACGTAAGAAAGAGGTCAATATTTGATTGACCCTCTCCACTTGGCCATTAGACTGAGGATGGTATGCAGATGAAAAGTCCAGAGTTACTCCCAGATGGTTGCAGAGAGCCCTCCAGAAGCGGGAGGTGAACTGAGTTCCTCTATCGGATATGATGTGAGATGGAAAGCCATGCAAGCGGAAGATGTGATGTATGTAGGCGTCCGCGAGTTCCTGAGCAGAGGGCAATCCAGCCATAGGGACGAAATGAGCCATTTTAGAGAATCGATCCACCACGACCCATATGACTGTGTGTCCGGAGGACAATGGCAAGTCTGTAATAAAGTCCATCGCTATGTGTTGCCACGGAACTGAAGGTATCGGCAGAGGCAGAAGACGGCCATATGGCAGGTGTTTGGGCGTCTTGTTCCTGGCACAAGAGGAGCAGGCAGAGACAAAAGCAGCGACGTCCGTGCGAAGGGATGGCCACCAGTAATGGCGTACAATCGCACCCCATGTTCTCTTCTGACCAGCATGACCGGCTGTTTTCGAGGCATGACCCCAGTGTAACACTTTTTGCCTGTCTGTCTCAGAGACATAGGTCTTCCCGGGCGGTATCTGGGCCAGGGTGACAGGGGCCACCGGAATGATTTTGCTAGGACAGATGATGGGTTGGGTAGTCTCCTCCTCCTGCTCCATGGGCATGAAAGACCTGGACAAGGCATCAGCGCGTACATTCTTGTCCGCGGGTCGGAAATGGAGCTGGAAATCAAACCTGGCAAAGAATAAGGACCACCTGGCTTGCCGTGGGTTCAGTCGCTGAGCAGACCGCAGGTATTCCAGGTTCTTGTGGTCCGTGTAAATGATAACGGGGTACACTGCTCCTTCCAGAAGGTAGCGCCATTCCTCCAGAGCCAGTTTGACTGCCAAGAGCTCTCGGTCACCGATGGTGTAGTTGCGTTCAGGCGCTGAGAAGCTCTTGGAGAAGAATCCGCAAGTCACCATCTTCCCGGAGGAGGATTTCTGCATGAGCACTGCTCCGGCTCCTGAGGATGAGGCATCCACCTCCAAGGTGAACTGGCGGTTTAACTCCGGACGGTGAAGTACAGGAGAGGAAGCAAATGCCCGCTTCAGCGAGCCAAACGCGGCGTCGGCCGCAGGTGACCAGTCCTTTGGATTAGCCTCCTTCTTGGTCAAAGCGGAGAGAGGAGCAGTCAGAGCCGAGAAGTGAGGGATGAACTGGCGGTAGTAGTTGGCGAATCCCAGGAAGCGTTGGATTGCCTTCAGTCCAGAAGGAGGAGGCCAGTTGAGAATGGAGGAGACCTTCTTTGGATCCATCTGCAGTCCGGTATCAGAGATGATGTACCCCAGGAAGGGGAGAGAAGACTGCTCAAAGACACACTTCTCATACTTCGCGTACAGACGATTCTCTCTCAGTCTTTGTAGAACCAGCTGCACATTCTCTCTGTGGGTCTGGAGGTCCGGAGAGAAGACAAGGATGTCATCCAGATATACTACCACACAGAGGTAAAGAAGGTCCTGGAAGACGTCGTTCACCAGTTCTTGAAAGACGGCTGGGGCGTTACACAGGCAGAAGGGCATCACGCAGTATTCATAGTGCCCATCGCGAGTGTTGAACGCGGTCTTCCATTCGTCCCCAGAGCGGATGCGGACCAGATTGTAAGCACCCCGAAGATCCAGCTTGGTGAACACACGAGCTCCTCTAAGCCGGTCAAACAATTCAGGGATGAGCGGCAGAGGGTACTTGTTTTTTACGGTGATTTGATTCAAACCCCGGTAGTCTATGCATGGGCGTAAGTCGCCCTCTTTCTTCTTGACAAAGAAGAAACCTGCTCCAGCAGGAGAGGAGGATCTCCGGATGAATCCCCTTGCCAGGCTCTCTGTGATGTAAGTAGACATGGCCCTTGTTTCGGCTGGAGACAATGGATATATCCGTCCTCGAGGTGGTGTAGTTCCAGGGAGCAGGTCGATGGCACAATCGTAGGGACGATGTGGCGGAAGTACCTCGGATTCCTTTTTATCAAAGACGTCTGCAAAGGACCAATAGGCCGAGGGCAGCCCCGGTAGGTTCTCTGGAACCGGAGGTCGTCGGATGGGTTGTATGGTCTTCAGGCACTTCTCATGGCACGAAGAGCCCCATCGGGTGATTTCGCCAGTGCCCCAGCTGACTGATGGTTCGTGTGTCCGCAACCAGGGAAGTCCCAGCAGGATTTGATGGGACATGTGTGGGAGGACGTAGAGAGCGATGTTCTCGGTGTGCAGGGCACCGATACGCAGTTCCACCGGCTTGGTGATCCAGGAGATGGTGTCAGAGAGGGGTCTCCCATCCACAGAGGAAATCACGAGGGGCTTGTCAAGTGGAGTAACAGGCACCTGATACTTGTCCACCGTGGCCTGCTGGATGAAATTGCCTGCTGCCCCGGAATCGAGGTATGCCTCAGCCGTGAACCGCGTCTCTCCCGTTGTCACTTGCACAGTCCATGTAACCGGGTCTGAGAGAGTCCCAGCACCTAGGGTGGCCTCTCCTACCAACCCTAGGCTTTGGAGTTTCCTGGCCTCTCAGGACAGGAGCGTAGCAGGTGTGTGTCCTCTCCGCAGTAAAAGCAGAGGCCCTTGGCGAGCCGCTCAGCTCTACGTTGTTCAGACTGCCGCACTCTGTCGATCTGCATGGGCTCGTGGACGGGGACCCCAGCAGTCGAAGACTGAAGTACGGCGGGCTTCTGCGGAGGAGAGGAATGCCGTACCGGTCGTCTCTCACGGGACACTTCCTTGGATCGCTCCTGAAAGCGGATGTCCACTCGAGTCGCTAGGGTAATCAGGGCATCCAGGGTGGTCGGTACGTCACGACCCGCCAGCTCATCTTTAATTCGCCCCGAGAGTCCTTCCCAGAAGGCGGCGGTTAGAGCCTCGTTGTTCCACCCGAGTTCCGAAGCCAAGGTGCGAAACCGGATTGCGTATTGGCCCACCGACAGAGTCCCCTGACGCAGCCGGAGAAGAGACGAAGCAGACGCGGAGGCGCGTCCAGGCTCATCAAAGGTGCCACGGAATGCCTGCAGGAAGTCCTGGATGTTCGTGGTCACAGGATCCCCCTTCTCCCACAAGGGGTTCATCCACGCCAGTGCCTCACCCTCTAGATGGGACATGATGAAGGCGACCTTGGCTTGATCAGAGGCAAACAAATGCGGCAGCTGCGTGAAATGGAGGGAGCATTGGTTTAAGAATCCTCTGCAGGTCTTGGGGTCTCCGGCGTACCGGGGTGGTGAGGCCAAACGAAGTCTGGAAGTATCTGAAGAAGTCGCCACAGGAGCTGGAGTCGTGGCTTGACTAGTGGAGGCCCGGGATGCTGAAGACGTGACTGCCGCTTGTAGCGTGTTCAGGCGGGCGTCCACAGAAGACAGAAATTGCAGCATGCGGGTCTGAGTCTCACGCTGGCGTTGGAGTTCCTCCTGTACGGCTGCTAGTGCTGCAGCGGGATCCATGGCCTGATCTTACTGTCAGGGCCAGGTGGACGGGCAGACCCAGGAGGTGGATCCACTGGGCCGAACTCCTAGATGGTGGTAAGGGGTCCGGTAGCTGGAGCACTATAGGCAGCAGAACAGTCCGTGCACAGGAGTATAACGGAGAAGTCCCTGGGACTACGGAGTCACTGGTGGTAGTCCGGGTGACGCAGCTCAGGTTCGGAAGCCGAGAAGATGTCAGGCGGGGTCCGGAACCTTTGGAGCGAGATGACAGGTCACCGCAGGGATCCGAGATGGTATGGACTGTCAGGATGGCAGATGGACTGCGTTCAGGGTTCGGGATTCGGTCTGGACCGGATGGCGAGGCAGGCACGGCTCTACAAGAGAGATAGGTGAGTATATACACATATACACCAGGAGACCTGACTCCTACCTTAAGAAACACGAAGATCAGGCCCCGCCCCCTTGGACATAAACCCCCTTTATACCCTGTACCTGTTTTGCATCATTTCCTGTTAATGGACGCTGGCCCTTTAAGAAAGGGTCAATGACCGCGCGCGCGCCCTAATGCGCATGCGCGTGGCCCGAGTGCCAGAAGCCAGAGCAGGAAGCTGCGAGGAGGAAGCAGCAGGGCCAGGATGGGGCTGTGAAGCCGACGGACGCCGGGTGCGGGGACCAGGACGCTGGGGACGCGCTGGCAAGGGGCGCTGGAGAGCGGGGAGCGGCGGTGACCGGACCAAGGAACCGGGAAGCGAGACGGGGGACCCGGGGAGCGTGACAGGTGAGCCGGAGGGCAGCACAGGGGACCCGGGGAGCGTGACAGTTTTGCATCAAGCACATTCAAAAATACGGCCTAATTAACCGTCCCCAGGATTAAACCAGGGTAGGTAGCAAAGTCTTTCCTGATCCCAGCTCTGTTCATCTTGGCTTCTTTTAAAAACACAGCAAGCAAGGGTTACTCCAAGCGGAGACTCCCTTTTTTTTCAAAAATTGTGCCCCACACACACCCACCCATTCAGTGGCAGCACTTGTGCCCTAGTTGTGCACTTCACAGCTAGATTTGCATCAAGCACATTCAAAAATACGGCCTAACTAACCGTTTCCATGATGACACCAGGGTAGGTAGCAAAGTCTTTCCTGATCCCAGCTCTGTTCATCTTGGCTTCTTTTAAAAACACAGCAAGCAAGGGTTACTCCAAGCGGAGTCTCCCTTTTTTTCCAAAAATTGTGCCCCACACACACCCACCCATTCAGTGGCAGCACTTGTGCCCTAGTTGTGCACTTCACAGCTAGATTTGCATCAAGCACATTCAAAAATACGGCCTAATTAACCGTCCCCAGGATGACACCAGGGTAGGTAGCAAAGTCTTTCCTGATCCCAGCTCTGTTCATCTTAGCTTCTTTTAAAAACACAGCAAGCAAGGGTTACTCCAAGCGGAGTCTCCCTTTTTTTCCAAAAATTGTGCCCCACACACACCCACCCATTCAGTGGCAGCACTTGTGCCCCAGTTGTACAATTCACAGCTAGATTTGCATCAAGCACATTCAAAAATACGGCCTAATTAACCGTCCCCAGGATGACACCAGGGTAGGTAGCAAAGTCTTTCCTGATCCCAGCTCTGTTCATCTTGGCTTCTTTTAAAAACACATCAAGCAAGGGTTACTCCAAGCGGAGTCTCCCTTTTTTTCCAAAAATTGTGCCCCACACACACCCACCCATTCAGTGGCAGCACTTGTGCCCTAGTTGTGCACTTCACAGCTAGATTTGCATCAAGCACATTCAAAAATACGGCCTAATTAACCGTCCCCAGGATGACACCAGGGTAGGTAGCAAAGTCTTTCCTGATCCCAGCTCTGTTCATCTTGGCTTCTTTTAAAAACACAGCAAGCAAGGGTTACTCCAAGCGAAGTCTCCCTTTTTTTCCAAAAATTGTGCCCCACACACACCCACCCATTCAGTGGCAGCACTTGTGCCCTAGTTGTGCACTTCACAGCTAGATTTGCATCAAGCACATTCAAAAATAAGGCCTAATTAACCGTCCCCAGGATGACACCAGGGTAGGTAGCAAAGTCTTTCCTGATCCCAGCTCTGTTCATCTTGGCTTCTTTTAAAAACACAGCAAGCAAGGGTTACTCCAAGCGGAGTCTCCCTTTTTTTCCAAAAATTGTGCCCCACACACACCCACCCATTCAGTGGCAGCACTTGTGCCCTAGTTGTGCACGTCACAGCTAGATTTGCATCAAGCACATTCAAAAATACGCTATTCTTAACCGTCCCCAGGATGACACCAGGGTAGGTAGCAAAGTCTTTCCTGATCCCAGCTCTGTTCATCTTGGCTTCTTTTAAAAACACAGCAAGCAAGGGTTACTCCAAGCGGAGACTCCCTTTTTTTTCAAAAATTGTGCCCCACACACACCCACCCATTCAGTGGCAGCACTTGTGCCCTAGTAGTGCACTTCACAGCTAGATTTGCATCAAGCACATTCAAAAATACGGCCTAATTAACCGTTTCCAGGATGACACCAGGGTAGGTAGCAAAGTCTTTCCTGATCCCAGCTCTGTTCATCTTGGCTTCTTTTAAAAACACAGCAAGCAAGGGTTACTCCAAGCGGAGTCTCCCTTTTTTTCCAAACATTGTGCCCCACACACACCCACCCATTCAGTGGCAGCACTTGTGCCCTAGTTGTGCACTTCACAGCTAGATTTGCATCAAGCACATTCAAAAATACGGCCTAATTAACCGTCCCCAGGATGACACCAGGGTAGGTAGCAAAGTCTTTCCTGATCCCAGCTCTGTTCATCTTGGCTTCTTTTAAAAACACAGCAAGCAAGGGTTACTCCAAGCGGAGTCTCCCTTTTTTTCCAAAAATTGTGCCCCACACACACCCACCCATTCAGTGGCAGCACTTGTGCCCTAGTTGTGCACTTCACAGCTAGATTTGCATCAAGCACATTCAAAAATACGGCCTAATTAACCGTCCCCAGGATGACACCAGGGTAGGTAGCAAAGTCTTTCCTGATCCCAGCTCTGTTCATCTTGGCTTCTTTTAAAAACACAGCAAGCAAGGGTTACTCCAAGCGGAGTCTCCCTTTTTTTCCAAAAATTGTGCCCCACACACACCCACCCATTCAGTGGCAGCACTTGTGCCCCAGTTGTACAATTCACAGCTAGATTTGTATCAAGCACATTCAAAAATACGGCCTAATTAACCGTCCCCAGGATGACACCAGGGTAGGTAGCAAAGTCTTTCCTGATCCCAGCTCTGTTTATCTTGGCTTCTTTTAAAAACACAGCAAGCAAGGGTTACTCCAAGCGGAGACTCCCTTTTTTTCCAAAAATTGTGCCCCACACACACCCACCCATTCAGTGGCAGCACTTGTGCCCTAGTTGTGCACTTCACAGCTAGATTTGCATCAAGCACATTCAAAAATACGGCCTAATTAACCGTCCCCAGGATGACACCAGCGTAGGTAGCAAAGTCTTTCCTGATCCCAGCTCTGTTCATCTTGGCTTCTTTTAAAAACACAGCAAGCAAGGGTTACTCCAAGCGGAGTCTCCCTTTTTTTCCAAAAATTGTGCCCCACACACACCCACCCATTCAGTGGCAGCACTTGTGCCCTAGTTGTGCACGTCACAGCTAGATTTGCATCAAGCACATTCAAAAATACGCTATTCTTAACCGTCCCCAGGATGACACCAGGGTAGGTAGCAAAGTCTTTCCTGATCCCAGCTCTGTTCATCTTGGCTTCTTTTAAAAACACAGCAAGCAAGGGTTACTCCAAGCGGAGACTCCCTTTTTTTTCAAAAATTGTGCCCCACACACACCCACCCATTCAGTGGCAGCACTTGTGCCCTAGTTGTGCACTTCACAGCTAGATTTGCATCAAGCACATTCAAAAATACGGCCTAATTAACCGTTTCCAGGATGACACCAGGGTAGGTAGCAAAGTCTTTCCTGATCCCAGCTCTGTTCATCTTGGCTTCTTTTAAAAACACAGCAAGCAAGGGTTACTCCAAGCGGAGTCTCCCTTTTTTTCCAAAAATTGTGCCCCACACACACCCACCCATTCAGTGGCAGCACTTGTGCCCCAGTTGTACAATTCACAGCTAGATTTGTATCAAGCACATTCAAAAATACGGCCTAATTAACCGTCCCCAGGATGACACCAGGGTAGGTAGCAAAGTCTTTCCTGATCCCAGCTCTGTTCATCTTGGCTTCTTTTAAAAACACAGCAAGCAAGGGTTACTCCAAGTGGAGACTCCCTTTTTTTCCAAAAATTGTGCCCCACACACACCCACCCATTCAGTGGCAGCACTTGTGCCCTAGTTGTGCACTTCACAGCTAGATTTGCATCAAGCACATTCAAAAATACGGCCTAATTAACCGTCCCCAGGATGACACCAGCGTAGGTAGCAAAGTCTTTCCTGATCCCAGCTCTGTTCATCTTGGCTTCTTTTAAAAACACAGCAAGCAAGGGTTACTCCAAGCGGAGTCTCCCTTTTTTTCCAAAAATTGTGCCCCACACACACCCACCCATTCAGTGGCAGCACTTGTGCCCTAGTTGTGCACGTCACAGCTAGATTTGCATCAAGCACATTCAAAAATACGCTATTCTTAACCGTCCCCAGGATGACACCAGGGTAGGTAGCAAAGTCTTTCCTGATCCCAGCTCTGTTCATCTTGGCTTCTTTTAAAAACACAGCAAGCAAGGGTTACTCCAAGCGGAGACTCCCTTTTTTTTCAAAAATTGTGCCCCACACACACCCACCCATTCAGTGGCAGCACTTGTGCCCTAGTTGTGCACTTCACAGCTAGATTTGCATCAAGCACATTCAAAAATACGGCCTAATTAACCGTTTCCAGGATGACACCAGGGTAGGTAGCAAAGTCTTTCCTGATCCCAGCTCTGTTCATCTTGGCTTCTTTTAAAAACACAGCAAGCAAGGGTTACTCCAAGCGGAGTCTCCCTTTTTTTCCAAAAATTGTGCCCCACACACACCCACCCATTCAGTGGCAGCACTTGTGCCCTAGTTGTGCACTTCACAGCTAGATTTGCATCAAGCACATTCAAAAATACGGCCTAATTAACCGTCCCCAGGATGACACCAGGGTAGGTAGCAAAGTCTTTCCTGATCCCAGCTCTGTTCATCTTGGCTTCTTTTAAAAACACAGCAAGCAAGGGTTACTCCAAGCGGAGTCTCCCTTTTTTTCCAAAAATTGTGCCCCACACACACCCACCCATTCAGTGGCAGCACTTGTGCCCTAGTTGTGCACTTCACAGCTAGATTTGCATCAAGCACATTCAAAAATACGGCCTAATTAACCGTCCCCAGGATGACACCAGGGTAGGTAGCAAAGTCTTTCCTGATCCCAGCTCTGTTCATCTTGGCTTCTTTTAAAAACACAGCAAGCAAGGGTTACTCCAAGCGGAGTCTCCCTTTTTTTCCAAAAATTGTGCCCCACACACACCCACCCATTCAGTGGCAGCACTTGTGCCCCAGTTGTACAATTCACAGCTAGATTTGCATCAAGCACATTCAAAAATACGGCCTAATTAACCGTCCCCAGGATGACACCAGGGTAGGTAGCAAAGTCTTTCCTGATCCCAGCTCTGTTCATCTTGGCTTCTTTTAAAAACACAGCAAGCAAGGGTTACTCCAAGCGAAGTCTCCCTTTTTTTCCAAAAATTGTGCCCCACACACACCCACCCATTCAGTGGCAGCACTTGTGCCCTAGTTGTGCACTTCACAGCTAGATTTGCATCAAGCACATTCAAAAATAAGGCCTAATTAACCGTCCCCAGGATGACACCAGGGTAGGTAGCAAAGTCTTTCCTGATCCCAGCTCTGTTCATCTTGGCTTCTTTTAAAAACACAGCAAGCAAGGGTTACTCCAAGCGGAGTCTCCCTTTTTTTCCAAAAATTGTGCCCCACACACACCCACCTATTCAGTGGCAGCACTTG
Organism: Anomaloglossus baeobatrachus; assembly: GCF_048569485.1. Taxonomy (NCBI): domain Eukaryota; kingdom Metazoa; phylum Chordata; class Amphibia; order Anura; family Aromobatidae; genus Anomaloglossus; species Anomaloglossus baeobatrachus. The sequence continues at coordinate 669,937,482 of NC_134356.1, read as the reverse complement.
TGCCCCAGTTGTACAATTCACAGCTAGATTTGTATCAAGCACATTCAAAAATACGGCCTAATTAACCGTCCCCAGGATGACACCAGGGTAGGTAGCAAAGTCTTTCCTGATCCCAGCTCTGTTCATCTTGGCTTCTTTTAAAAACACAGCAAGCAAGGGTTACTCCAAGCGGAGACTCCCTTTTTTTCCAAAAATTGTGCCCCACACACACCCACCCATTCAGTGGCAGCACTTGTGCCCTAGTTGTGCACGTCACAGCTAGATTTGCATCAAGCACATTCAAAAATACGGCCTAATTAACCGTCCCCAGGATGACACCAGGGTAGGTAGCAAAGTCTTTCCTGATCCCAGCTCTGTTCATCTTGGCTTCTTTTAAAAACACAGCAAGCAAGGGTTACTCCAAGCGGAGACTCCCTTTTTTTTCAAAAATTGTGCCCCACACACACCCACCCATTCAGTGGCAGCACTTGTGCCCTAGTTGTGCACTTCACAGCTAGATTTGCATCAAGCACATTCAAAAATACGGCCTAATTAACCGTTTCCAGGATGACACCAGGGTAGGTAGCAAAGTCTTTCCTGATCCCAGCTCTGTTCATCTTGGCTTCTTTTAAAAACACAGCAAGCAAGGGTTACTCCAAGCGGAGTCTCCCTTTTTTTCCAAAAATTGTGCCCCACACACACCCACCCATTCAGTGGCAGCACTTGTGCCCTAGTTGTGCACTTCACAGCTAGATTTGCATCAAGCACATTCAAAAATACGGCCTAATTAACCGTCCCCAGGATGACACCAGGGTAGGTAGCAAAGTCTTTCCTGATCCCAGCTCTGTTCATCTTGGCTTCTTTTAAAAACACAGCAAGCAAGGGTTACTCCAAGCGGAGTCTCCCTTTTTTTCCAAAAATTGTGCCCCACACACACCCACCCATTCAGTGGCAGCACTTGTGCCCTAGTTGTGCACTTCACAGCTAGATTTGCATCAAGCACATTCAAAAATACGGCCTAATTAACCGTCCCCAGGATGACACCAGGGTAGGTAGCAAAGTCTTTCCTGATCCCAGCTCTGTTCATCTTGGCTTCTTTTAAAAACACAGCAAGCAAGGGTTACTCCAAGCGGAGTCTCCCTTTTTTTCCAAAAATTGTGCCCCACCCACACCCACCCATTCAGTGGCAGCACTTGTGCCCTAGTTGTGCACTTCACAGCTAGATTTTCATCAAGCATATTCAAAGATACGGCCTAATTAACCGTCCCCAGGATAACACCAGGGTAGGTAGCAAAGTCTTTCCTGATCCCAGCTCTGTTCATCTTGGCTTCTTTTAAAAACACAGCAAGCAAGGGTTACTCCAAGCGGAGTCTCCCTTTTTTTCCAAAAATTGTGCCCCACACACACCCATTCAGTGGCAGCACTTGTGCCCTAGTTGTGCACTTCACAGCTAGATTTGCATCAAGCACATTCAAAAATACGGCCTAATTAACCGTCCCCAGGATGACACCAGGGTAGGTAGCAAAGTCTTTCCTGATCCCAGCTCTGTTCATCTTGGCTTCTTTTAAAAACACAGCAAGCAAGGGTGACTCCAAGCGGAGTCTCCCTTTTGTTCCAAAAATTGTGCCACACAGACACCCCATCAGTGGCAGCACTTGTGCCCTAGTTGCAAACAGGATGTTTTGATTTGCATCAAGCACATTCCAAATCCACAAGCATTTACTCTCCCCAGGATGACACAGGGGTAGTAAATTCCTTCTGGATCCATGACTTGTTCATTTTGATGAACGTCAGTCTGTCCACATTGTCACTGGACAGACGCGTGCGCTTATCTGTCAGCACACACCCAGCAGCACTGAAGACACGTTCAGAGACAATGCTGGCAGCTGGACACGACAAAATCTCCAAGGCGTAACTGGAGAGCTCTGGCCATTTTTCTAGATTTGAAGCTCAAAAGGAGCAAGGCTCCATTTCCAAAGTCATGGCATCGATGTTCATTTGGAGATACTCCTGTATCATCCTCTCCAGCCGTTGACTATGTGTCAGACTTGTTGTCTCTGGTGGCCTTGCAAAAGAGGGTCTAAAAAAATTATGAAAAGATTCCATAAAATTGCTGTTACCAGCACCAGATACGGTCTTACTGGTACGTGTAGACTGTTGAAGATGACGAGACCGTCTAATGTTTGGCAAGTTACAACTGAGAGATTCACTCCCTGCACCTGCACGGTTGTTTGGTGGAAAAGCCGAGCTAAGATCGAGTAACAGCTTCTGCTGATACTCCTGCATACGTGCGTCCCTTTCTATGGCTGGAATTATGTCACAAAATTTGGACTTGTACCGTGGATCTAATAGTGTGGCAATCCAGTAGTCATCATCACTTCTAATTTTGACAATACGACTGTCATGTTGGAGGTAGTGCAACAAAAAGGCACTCATGTGTCTTGCGCAGCCATGCGGACCAAGTCCACGCTGTGTTTGTGGCATAGAGGTGCTACCCATTCTTTCTTCCTCTGACATCTCCCCCCAACCTTTTCAACTGAAATTTGACCAAGGTCTCCCTCATCCGCTGAGTCTTCCATGTCCATGGACAGTTCGTCCTCCATTTCTTCATGTTCTCCTGCACCTTCCTCAACATTTCGCCTGCTACTATGCGCCCTTGTTGATCCCTGTCCCCCATGGTCCCATGCCTGCTGTGTTGGTGATGATGAACGTCTAGACCTTGGTGATGTTGTTGTCCCTTGCGCATATGAGTCCTCCTGTAGTTCCTCCCCTTCCTGTTGTCCCACACCCTGACTCCGAATAGTGTTTAGCGTGTGCTCCAGCATGTAAATGACTGGAATCGTCATGCTGATAATGACATTGTCAGCGCTAAACATATTCGTCGCCATGTCGAAACTGTGCAGAAGGGTGCATAGGTCCTTGATCTGAGACCACTCCATCAGGGTGATCTGCCCCACCTCTGCATCTCGTTGGCCCAGGCTATACGTCATGACGTATTGCACCAGGGCTCGGCGGTGCTGCCACAGTCGCTGTAACATGTGGAGAGTTGAATTCCAGCGTGTCGCCACATCGCATTTCAGGCGATGAACCGGCAGGCCGAAAGACTTCTGGAGCGATGCAAGTCGCTCAGCTGCGGCGCTTGAACGGCGGAAGTGAGCAGACAGTTTTCGTGCCCTGTTCAGAAGGCCATCTAGGCCGGGATAGTGTGTTAAAAATTGCTGGACGACAAGGTTCAACACGTGAGCCATACAAGGTACGTGTGTCACCTTGCCCAGGCGAAGGGCCGCACCCAGGTTTGCAGCATTGTCGCACACGGCCTTACCAGGCTGCAGATTGAGTGGAGACAACCATTTATTAAACTCGGACCGCAGAGCTGACCACAACTCCTCAGCTGTGTGACTCTTATTCCCAAGACATGTCAAGCTAAAGACCGCCTGATGCCGTTGCGCTCTGCTGCCAGCATAGTAATGAGGGGTGCGTGATTCCTTCTGTGCAGTGAGAACGCTGGTGGCCTGACCAGGCAGGCTTGGGGCGGAGGTGGAGGACCCAGATGAGGTGGAGGAGGCAGAAGCAGTGGCGGAACTTGGACAGACAGAGGATTGACACACAAGTCATGGGGACGGCAAGACTTGTGCAGCAGACCTTTCACCATCTATCACCATAGTTACCCAGTGCCCAGTCAGTGACATGTAACGTCCCTGTCCATGCTTACTGGTCCAAGTATCGATGGTGAAATGCACCCGTTCACACACAGAGTTTCTCAAGGAAGCGGTGATGTTGTGTGCGACATGCTGGTGTAGCGCGGGCACACCTTTCTTAGAGAAGTAGTGACGACTAGGCATCTGGTACTGGGGCACAGCGACAGACATAAGGTCTCTAAAATCCTGTGTGTCCACTAGGCGGAAAGGCAGCATTTCGGTAGCCAACAGCTTACAGAGGGATAGAGTCAACCTCTTAGCTTTGTCATGGGTCGCAGGAAGTGGCCTTTTATTTGACCACATCTGAGGGACAGAGATCTGGCTGCTGTGTGTAGACGGTGTTGAGTAGGGTGTCCCTGGAAAAATGCAGGTTTGTGAGGAAAGTGCAGGCGGAGACATGATGTTGCCTTCATCCAACGTTAGTGCTATCGATGTCTGAGAGAGCTGTACACACTCACTTGTTTCCCCTTCCAAACCAACTGACGACCTACCAAGCAAACTGCCTGTTGCGGTTACAGTGATGGAAGTTGTGCGTGGAAAAACAGGTGTGACAGCTGTCCCCACAGTCCTAGAAGATGAAAAGTGCGTGGATGCACTGGAAGGGGCAGGCCGTGGATGGTTCGCTCCGCTAGGCCGCATTGCAGCACAGTGAGCTTCCCACCGGGACCTATGATATTTATTCATGTGACGATTCATGGAAGAAGTTGTCAAACTGCTGAGGTTTTGACCTCTACTAAGAGAACCATGACAAAGTTTACAGATCACATAATTTGGGCGATCTTTTTCTATGTCAAAAAAGGACCAGGCTAGGCAAGGCTTAGAGGCCATGCGACCTGTTGATCCACCCCGAATAATGCTCATAGGCAGAGTGGTGGCTGAGGATGCAGTTGTAGACGTGCTACCAGTGCTCTGACTCTGTCCAGGAAGGCGCAAGGTAACTTCGTCGTCGGTTGCATCCTCCTCCACCGCCTCTGTTGACCTCCTCGAGTGCCTGACTGGGGGTTGACAGTAGGTGGGATCTAGAACTTCATCATCAATTGTTGTGTTTGCACTCCCCTCCCCCTCAGACCGAGCCTCTTCTTGCCCTGACCGAATATTTAATTTGTCATCCCAATCGGGTATCTGCGTCTCATCTTCATCAGTATGTTCCTCATTGTCTATAACCACAGGTGTTACAGTTTGTGACAAAGGGTCAACATTATGCTCAGAAACTTGGTCCTCACGGCCTGAATCAGAGTCACAAAGGTTCTGGGCATCACTGCAGACCATTTCCTGTTCTGTACTCACTGTAGCTTGGGAGCAGACCTCTGATTCCCAGGCTATAGTGTGACTGAACAGCTCTGCAGACTCAGCCATCTCAGTTCCACCATACTGTGCAGGGCTGATGGAGACTTCAGAGCTGGGAGAAAGCAAGTTTGATTGGGATGACAACTCAGAGGACTGGTGTTTTTTGGATGCGGTACTTAAAGTGGCTGAGAGGGCACTTGTTGGACCACTTGAGATCCATTCAAGCATTTTTCTTTTTTGGCCATCATCTACCTTTGTTCCTGTTGTTCGTTTCCGTAAAAAAGGGAGCGCATCGGATTGTCCACGGTAAGTAGTAGACATCTTACTTTTGCTGGTAGATGGTCTATCTTCAACAGATGATAATGGAGCTTTGCAACCTTCCCCACGGACAAAACCTTTTTTTCCTTTTCCACCACGCCTCTTCCCCTTTCCACCAGCATCTGTCATTTTGCCACTCATGTTGATTGCGACAAGATTGTACACTTAAAATGTGGTAGTAAAAATTGAGAGGTGGTGTAGATTGCAGCGGTGGTCTAGCTTTATTAACAGCAGAATAATAAAGAATAATTATCCCTAACAATGCAACTACGGCCCTTAAACTGGCAGCAGTGTTTGCTAGTATAATGGCTTAGTTATAATGAGTTGGAGTGTGCAATTCAGGTAGAGGTGCTGCAAATGTCTTTGCACTAGTGTGACTAGACAAAAGTCCAATAGCCACGTTTAGGATGCCACTAGGTACACTGAGTGTTTGCTAGTATAATGGCTTAGTTATAATGAGTTGGAGTGTGCAATGCAGGTAGAGGTGCTGCAAATATCTTTGCACTAGTGTGACTAGACAAAAGTCCAATAGCCACGTTTAGGATGCCACTAGGTACACTGAGTGTTTACTAGTATAATGGCTTAGTTATAATGAGTTGGAGTGTGCAATGCAGGCAGAGGTGCTGCAAATGTCTTTGCACTAGTGTGACTAGACAAAAGTCCAATAGCTACGTTTAGGATGCCACTAGGTACACTGAGTGTTTGCTAGTATAATGGCTTAGTTATAATGAGTTGGAGTGTGCAATGCAGGCAGAGGTGCAGCAAATGTCTTTGCACTAGTGTGACTAGACAAAAGTCCAATAGCCACGTTTAGGATGCCACTAGGTACACTGAGTGTTTGCTAGTATAATGCCTTAGTTATAATGAGTTGGAGTGTGCAATGCAGGCAGAGGTGCTGCAAATGTCTTTGCACTAGTGTGACTAGACAAAAGTCCAATAGCCACGTTTAGGATGCCACTAGGTACACTGAGTGTTTGCTAGTATAATGGCTTAGTTATAATGAGTTGGAGTGTGCAATGCAGGGAGAGGTGCTGCCAATGTCTTTGCACTAGTGTGACTAGACAAAAGTCCAATAGCCACGTTTAGGATGCCACTAGGTACACTGAGTGTTTGCTAGTATAATGGCTTAGTTATAATTAGTTGGAGTGTGCAATGCAGGTAGAGGTGCTGCAAATGTCTTTGCACTAGTGTGACTAGACAAAAGTCCAATAGCCACGTTTAGGATGCCACTAGGTACACTGAGTGTTTGCTAGTATAATGGCTTAGTTATAATGAGTTGGAGTGTGCAATGCAGGTAGAGGTGCTGCCAATGTCTTTGCACTAGTGTGACTAGACAAAAGTCCAATAGCCACGTTTAGGATGCCACTAGGTACACTGAGTGTTTGCTAGTATAATGGCTTAGTTATAATGAGTTGGAGTGTGCAATGCAGGTAGAGGTGCTGCCAATGTCTTTGCACTAGTGTGACTAGACAAAAGTCCAATAGCCACGTTTAGGATGCCACTAGGTACACTGAGTGTTTGCTAGTATAATGGCTTAGTTATAATGAGTTGGAGTGTGCAATGCAGGTAGAGGTGCTGCAAATGTCTTTGCACTAGTGTGACTAGACAAAAGTCCAATAGCCACGTTTAGGATGCCACTAGGTACACTGAGTGTTTGCTAGTATAATGGCTTAGTTATAATGAGTTGGAGTGTGCAATGCAGGTAGAGGTGCTGCAAATGTCTTTGCACTAGTGTGACTAGACAAAAGTCCAATAGCCATGTTTAGGATGCCACTAGGTACACTGAGTGTTTGCTAGTATAATGGCTTAGTTATAATGAGTTGGAGTGTGCAATGCAGGTAGAGGTGCTGCAAATGTCTTTGCACTAGTGTAACTAGACAAAAGTCCAATAGCCACGTTTAGGATGCCACTAGGTACACTGAGTGTTTGCTAGTATAATGGCTTAGTTATAATGAGTTGGAGTGTGCAGAGGACAGGAGGGTACAGTGCCAGGATTGTGGGGCTCTGGGTAGAGGAATGGAAGCCTGCCTTTCTATTCCCTCCTAATAGGGAAATGCAGGGAGGAAATCCCTGACCTTTGCTACACAGACGCTGTCGCTGTTTTCAGGACCTGTCACCTATGGCTCTGACCCTGCCGGTACGAGCCCTTAAAAGGACTGATGGAAAGTGCTATCCCTATGCTGTCCAGCGCTGTGTATAGAGCGCATACAGCTGTATCAGCGATAGGACTCAGGACGGAGCTGCGCCAGTGATGTCTGACACCAAGGACGCAGAAGAGATAATGGCGTCCTGGAGGAAAATGTCCGGTTTTATAATGCAGGGACATGTGACATGGACATCCTATCACACATGCCGTTGCTTCTCTGGCTAAAAGTCCACTTAGCTGTGTGTGTGTCTGGAATTGGCTGACATGCTGGCCCGCCCCACAAGACGCGCGCGCTTAGGGAAGGAAGACAAGGAAAAAAAAAAAAAATGGCGATCACCATTATACAAACAGGAGTGATCTGAAGGCGCTGTTTACGCACACAATACACTGAAATGTCATAATAGTGTGAGTCACAGAGTGACTTACACTATTACAGCGGAAAGCCAGCTAGGAATTAGCTGTTTTTTTGCTGCTAGAACCGTTCTCGAACGTTTCTAGAACTATCTAGCTTTTGCAAAAAGCTCGAGTTCTAGTTCGATCTAGAACAGGCCCCAAAATCACTCGAGCCTAGAACTGGAGAACCACGAACCACGGACCGCGCTCAACTCTACTAATAACACCAAGGTTGCGGGTTCGACCCCCGTGCTGGCCATTCCTTTGGCTTTCTGTTCACATCCAGTGACTTTTGGAAAAAGATCCGTAGGTTTTATCCATCCAATGTGTAAAATTAATTTACAAACTTGAAATAACTTGGTTAGAGTAAGAGAGTGGCCATGTTACATCGTCGTTAACCTTAAAGTATGACAGAGAAACGAATTGAAGCAAAATAGAAATATAATCTATTGTATGGCCAGAGATTTCAGTTTCTAAGCGTTTTTTAAGACGTTTTGGGCAACTGGAATTCGATATAACTGTAAATATTGACAGCTAAGTCTATCACTAATTGTAATGCAGGCAAAACTAATCCAAGCGACTTGAAGCAAAATAGAAATATAATCTATTGTATGGCCAGAGATTTCAGTTTCTAAGCGTTTTTTAAGAAGTTTTGGGCAACTGGAATTCGATATAACTGTAAATATTGACAGCTAAGTCTATCACTAATTGTAATGCAGGCAAAAACTAATCCAAGCAATGGCGTAATTTACTGGCTCATCACGTGACAAGTTAGAGTGGTTGGAGGCAACATATTGCTCATAATATAAAAAAAGCTTGTCAATTCTCATTTAAGATTGGTTCCTATGCTTTTGATGGGCTCTCTAAGAATTAGTCAACTTTCAACGTATTGTACCTTTCACTGTGGACAGATCAAGCTTTGAGAGGTCAGTAGCTGGCTCAAAATTAGAGCAAGTTCATTAAAAGAGAGTAGATATGGGGCAAAAGTGGCCGGTTAGCTCAATCAGTTAGAGCATGGTGCTAATAATGCCAAGGTTGCGGGTTCGACCCCCGTGCTGGCCATTCCTTTGGCTTTCTGTTCACATCCAGTGACTTTTGGAAAAAGATCCGTAGGTTTTATCCATCCAATATGTAAAATTAATTTACAAACTTGAAAAACCTTGGTTAGAGTAAGAGAGTGGCGATGTTACATCGTCGTTAACCTTAAAGTATGACAGAGTAACGAATTGAAGCAAAATAGAAATATAATTTATTGTATGGCCAGAGATATAACTGTAAATATTGACAGCTAAGTCTATCACTAATTGTAATGCAGGCAAAAACTAATCCAAGCAATGGCGTAATTTACTGGCTCATCACGTGACAAGTTAGAGTGGTTGGTGGCAACATATTGCTCATAATATAAAAAAAGCTTGTCAATTCTCATTTAAGATTGGTTCCTATGATTTTAATGGGCTCTCTAAGAATTAGTCAACTTTCAACGTATTTTACCTTTCACTGTGGACAGATCAAGCTTTGAGAGGTCAGTAGCTGGCTCAAAATTAGAGCAAGTTCATTAAAAGAGAGTAGATATGGGACAAAAATGGCCATTTAGCTCAATCGGTTAGAGCGTGGTGCTAATAACGCCAAGGTTGCGGGTTCGACCCCCGTGCTGGCCATTCCTTTGGCATTCTGTTTACATCCAGTGACTTTTGGAAAAAGATCCGTAGGTTTTATCCATCCAATGTGTAAAACTAATTTACAAACTTGAAATAACTTGGTTAGAGCAAGAGAGTGGCCATGTTACATCGTCGTTAACCTTAAAGTATGACAGAGTAACGAATTGAAGCAAAATAGAAATATAATCTATTGTATGGCCAGAGATTTCAGTTTCTAAGCGTTTTTTAAGAAGTTTTGGGCAACTGGAATTCGATATAACTGTAAATATTGACAGCTAAGTCTATCACTATTTGTAATGCAGGCAAAACTAATCCAAGCGACTTGAAGCAAAATAGAAATATAATCTATTGTATGGCCAGAGATTTCAGTTTCTAAGCGTTTTTTAAGAAGTTTTGGGCAACTGGAATTCGATATAACTGTAAATATTGACAGCTAAGTCTATCACTAATTGTAATGCAGGCAAAAACTAATCCAAGCAATGGCGTAATTTACTGGCTCATCACGTGACAAGTTAGAGTGGTTGGTGGCAACATATTGCTCATAATATAAAAAAAGCTTGTCAATTCTCATTTAAGATTGGTTCCTATGATTTTAATGGGCTCTCTAAGAATTAGTCAACTTTCAACGTATTTTACCTTTCACTATGGACAGATCAAGCTTTGAGAGGTCAGTAGCTGGCTCAAAATTAGAGCAAGTTCATTAAAAGAGAGTAGATATGGGTCAAAAGCGGCCGGTTAGCTCAATTGGTTAGAGCGTGGTGCTAATAACGGCAAGGTTGCGGGTTCGACCCATGTGCTGGCCATTCCTTTGGCTTTCTGTTTACATCCAGTGACTTTTGGAAAAAGATCCGTAGGTTTTATCCATCCAATGTGTAAAATTAATTTACAAACTTGAAATAACTTGGTTAGAGTAAGAGAGTGGCCATGTTACATCGTCGTTAACCTTAAAGTATGACAGAGTAACGAATTGAAGCAAAATAGAAAGAAAATCTATTGTATGGCCAGAGATTTCAGTTTCTAAGCGTTTTTTAAGACGTTTTGGGCAACTGGAATTCGATATAACTTTAAATATTGACAGCTAAGTCTATCACTAATTGTAATGCAGGCAAAACTAATCCAAGCGACTTGAAGCAAAATAGAAATATAATCTATTGTATGGCCAGAGATTTCAGTTTCTAAGCGTTTTTTAAGAGGTTTTGGGCAACTGGAATTCGATATAACTGTAAATATTGACAGCTAAGTCTATCACTAATTGTAATGCAGGCAAAAACTAATCCAAGCAATGGCGTAATTTACTGGCTCATCACGTGACAAGTTAGAGTGGTTGGTGGCAATATATTGCTCATAATATAAAAAAAGCTTGTCAATTCTCATTTAAGATTGGTTCCTATGCTTTTGATGGGCTCTCTAAGAATTAGTCAACTTTCAACGTATTGTACCTTTCACTGTGGACAGATCAAGCTTTGAGAGGTCAGTAGCTGGCTCAAAATTAGAGCAAGTCCATTAAAAGAGAGTAGATATGGGGAAAAAGTGGCCGGTTAGCTCAATCGGTTAGAGCGTGGTGCTAATAACGCCAAAGTTGCGGGTTCGACCCCCGTGCTGGCCATTCCTTTGGCTTTCTGTTCACATCCAGTGACTTTTGGAAAAAGATCCGTAGGTTTTATCCATCCAATGTGTAAAATTAATTTACAAACTTGAAATAACTTGGTTAGAGTAAGAGAGTGGCGATGTTACATCGTCGTTAACCTTAAAGTATGACAGAGTAACGAATTGAAGCAAATTATAAATATAATTTATTGTATGGCCAGAGATATAACTGTAAATATTGAAAACTAAGTCTATCACTAATTGTAATGCAGGCAAAAACTAATCCAAGCAATGGCGTAATTTACTGGCTCATCACGTGACAAGTTAGAGTGGTTGGTGGCAACATATTGCTCATAATATAAAAAAAGCTTGTCAATTCTCATTTAAGATTGGTTCCTATGCATTTGATGGGCTCTCTAAGAATTAGTCAACTTTCAACGTATTTTACCTTTCACTGTGGACAGATCAAGCTTTGAGAGGTCAGTAGCTGGCTCAAAATTAGAGCAAGTTCATTAAAAGAGAGTAGATATGGGACAAAAGTGGCCGGGTAGCTCAATCGGTTAGAGCGTGGTGCTAATAACGCCAAGGTTGCGGGTTCGACCCCAGTGCTGGCTATTCCTTTGGCATTCTGTTTACATCCAGTGACTTTTGGAAAAAGATCCGTAGGTTTTATCCATCCAATGTGTAAAATTAATTTACAAACTTGAAACAACTTGGTTAGAGTAAGAGAGTGGCCATGTTACATCGTCGTTAACCTTAAAGTATGACAGAGTAACGAATTGAAGCAAAATAGAAATATAATCTATTGTATGGCCAGAGATTTCAGTTTCTAAGCGTTTTTTAAGACGTTTTGGGCAACTGGAATTCGATATAACTTTAAATATTGACAGCTAAGTCTATCACTAATTGTAATGCAGGCAAAACTAATCCAAGCGACTTGAAGCAAAATAGAAATATAATCTATTGTATGGCCAGAGATTTCAGTTTCTAAGCGTTTTTTAAGACGTTTTGGGCAACTGGAATTCGATATAACTGTAAATATTGACAGCTAAGTCTATCACTAATTGTAATGCAGGCAAAAACTAATCCAAGCAATGGCGTAATTTACTGGCTCATCACGTGACAAGTTAGAGTGGTTGGTGGCAATATATTGCTCATAATATAAAAAAAGCTTGTCAATTCTCATTTAAGATTGGTTCCTATGCTTTTGATGGGCTCTCTAAGAATTAGTCAACTTTCAATGTATTGTACCTTTCACTGTGGACAGATCAAGCTTTGAGAGGTCAGTAGCTGGCTCAAAATTAGAGCAAGTTCATTAAAAGAGAGTAGATATGGGGCAATAGTGGCCGGTTAGCTCAATCGGTTAGAGCGTGGTGCTAATAACGGCAAGGTTGCGGGTTCGACCCATGTGCTGGCCATTCCTTTGGCTTTCTGTTTACATCCAGTGACTTTTGGAAAAAGATCCGTAGGTTTTATCCATCCAATGTGTAAAATTAATTTACAAACTTGAAATAACTTGGTTAGAGTAAGAGAGTGGCCATGTTACATCGTCGTTAACCTTAAAGTATGACAGAGTAACGAATTGAAGCAAAATAGAAAGAAAATCTATTGTATGGCCAGAGATTTCAGTTTCTAAGCGTTTTTTAAGACGTTTTGGGCAACTGGAATTCGACATAACTTTAAATATTGACAGCTAAGTCTATCACTAATTGTAATGCAGGCAAAACTAATCCAAGCGACTTGAAGCAAAATAGAAATATAATCTATTGTATGGCCAGAGATTTCAGTTTCTAAGCGTTTTTTAAGAAGTTTTGGGCAACTGGAATTCGATATAACTGTAAATATTGACAGCTAAGTCTATCACTAATTGTAATGCAGGCAAAAACTAATCCAAGCAATGGCGTAATTTACTGGCTCATCACGTGACAAGTTAGAGTGGTTGGTGGCAATATATTGCTCATATTATAAAAAAAGCTTGTCAATTCTCATTTAAGATTGGTTCCTATGCTTTTGATGGGCTCTCTAAGAATTAGTCAACTTTCAACGTATTGTACCTTTCACTGTGGACAGATCAAGCTTTGAGAGGTCAGTAGCTGGCTCAAAATTAGAGCAAGTTCATTAAAAGAGAGTAGATATGGGGCAAAAGTGGCCGGTTAGCTCAATCGGTTAGAGCGTGGTGCTAATAACGCCAAAGTTGCGGGTTCGACCCCCGTGCTGGCCATTCCTTTGGCTTTCTGTTCACATCCAGTGACTTTTGGAAAAAGATCCGTAGGTTTTATCCATCCAATGTGTAAAATTAATTTACAAACTTGAAATAACTTGGTTAGAGTAAGAGAGTGGCGATGTTACATCGTCGTTAACCTTAAAGTATGACAGAGTAACGAATTGAAGCAAATTATAAATATAATTTATTGTATGGCCAGAGATATAACTGTAAATATTGAAAACTAAGTCTATCACTAATTGTAATGCAGGCAAAAACTAATCCAAGCAATGGCGTAATTTACTGGCTCATCACGTGACAAGTTAGAGTGGTTGGTGGCAACATATTGCTCATAATATAAAAAAAGCTTGTCAATTCTCATTTAAGATTGGTTCCTATGCATTTGATGGGCTCTCTAAGAATTAGTCAACTTTCAACGTATTGTACCTTTCACTGTGGACAGATCAAGCTTTGAGAGGTCAGTAGCTGGCTCAAAATTAGAGCAAGTTCATTAAAAGAGAGTAGATATGGGACAAAAGTGGCCGGGTAGCTCAATCGGTTAGAGCGTGGTGCTAATAACGCCAAGGTTGCGGGTTCGACCCCAGTGCTGGCCATTCCTTTGGCATTCTGTTTACATCCAGTGACTTTTGGAAAAAGATCCGTAGGTTTTATCCATCCAATGTGTAAAATTAATTTACAAACTTGAAACAACTTGGTTAGAGTAAGAGAGTGGCCATGTTACATCGTCGTTAACCTTAAAGTATGACAGAGTAACGAATTGAAGCAAAATAGAAATATAATCTATTGTATGGCCAGAGATTTCAGTTTCTAAGCGTTTTTTAAGACGTTTTGGGCAACTGGAATTCGATATAACTTTAAATATTGACAGCTAAGTCTATCACTAATTGTAATGCAGGCAAAACTAATCCAAGCGACTTGAAGCAAAATAGAAATATAATCTATTGTATGGCCAGAGATTTCAGTTTCTAAGCGTTTTTTAAGAAGTTTTGGGCAACTGGAATTCGATATAACTGTAAATATTGACAGCTAAGTCTATCACTAATTGTAATGCAGGCAAAAACTAATCCAAGCAATGGCGTAATTTACTGGCTCATCACGTGACAAGTTAGAGTGGTTGGTGGCAATATATTGCTCATAATATAAAAAAAGCTTGTCAATTCTCATTTAAGATTGGTTCCTATGCTTTTGATGGGCTCTCTAAGAATTAGTCAACTTTCAATGTATTGTACCTTTCACTGTGGACAGATCAAGCTTTAAGAGGTCAGTAGCTGGCTCAAAATTAGAGCAAGTTCATTAAAAGAGAGTAGATATGGGGCAATAGTGGCCGGTTAGCTCAATCGGTTAGAGCGTGGTGCTAATAACGCCAAGGTTGCGGGTTCGACCCCCGAGCTGGCCATTCCTTTGGCTTTCTGTTCACATCCAGTGACTTTTGGAAAAAGATCCGTAGGTTTTATCCATCCAATGTGTAAAATTAATTTACAAACTTGAAATAACTTGGTTAGAGTAAGAGAGTGGCGATGTTACATCGTCGTTAACCTTAAAGTATGACAGAGTAACGAATTGAAGCAAATTAGAAATATAATTTATTGTATGGCCAGAGATATAACTGTAAATATTGAAAACTAAGTCTATCACTAATTGTAATGCAGGCAAAAACTAATCCAAGCAATGGCGTAATTTACTGGCTCATCACGTTTCAAGTTAGAGTGGTTGGTGGCAACATATTGCTCATAATATAAAAAAAGCTTGTCAATTCTCATTTAAGATTGGTTCCTATGCATTTGATGGGCTCTCTAAGAATTAGTCAACTTTCAACGTATTTTACCTTTCACTGTGGACAGATCAAGCTTTGAGAGGTCAGTAGCTGGCTCAAAATTAGAGCAAGTTCATTAAAAGAGAGTAGATATTGGACAAAAGTGGCCGGTTAGCTCAATCGGTTAGAGCGTGGTGCTAATAACGCCAAGGTTGCGGGTTCGACCCCAGTGCTGGCCATTCCTTTGGCATTCTGTTTACATCCAGTGACTTTTGGAAAAAGATCCGTAGGTTTTATCCATCCAATGTGTAAAATTAATTTACAAACTTGAAACAACTTGGTTAGAGTAAGAGAGTGGCCATGTTACATCGTCGTTAACCTTAAAGTATGACAGAGTAACGAATTGAAGCAAAATAGAAATATAATCTATTGTATGGCCAGAGATTTCAGTTTCTAAGCGTTTTTTAAGATGTTTTGGGCAACTGGAATTCGATATAACTGTAAATATTGACAGCTAAGTCTATCACTAATTGTAATACAGGCAAAACTAATCCAAGCGAGTTGAAGCAAAATAGAAATATAATCTATTGTATGGCCAGAGATTTCAGTTTCTAAGCGTTTTTTAAGAAGTTTTGGGCAACTGGAATTCGATATAACTGTAAATATTGACAGCTAAGTCTATCACTATTTGTAATGCAGGCAAAAACTAATCCAAGCAATGGCGTAATTTACTGGCTCATCACGTGACAAGTTTGAGTGGTTGGTGGAAACATATTGCTCATAATATAAAAAAAGCTTGTCAATTCTCATTTAAGATTGGTTCCTATGCTTTTGATGGGCTCTCTAAGAATTAGTCAACTTTCAACGTATTGTACCTTTCACTGTGGACAGATCAAGCTTTGAGAGGTCAGTAGCTGGCTCAAAATTAGAGCAAGTTCATTAAAAGAGAGTAGATATGGGGCAAAAGTGGCTGGTTAGCTCAATCGGTTAGAGCGTGGTGCTAATAACGCCAAGGTTGCGGATTCGACCCCCGTGCTGGCCATTCCCTTGCCTTTCTGTTCACATCCAGTGACTTTTGGAAAAAGATCCGTAGGTTTTATCCATCCAATGTGTAAAATTAATTTACAAACTTGAAATAACTTGGTTAGAGTAAGAGAGTGGCGATGTTACATCGTCGTTAACCTTAAAGTATGACAGAGTAATGAATTGAAGCAAAATAGAAATATAATTTATTGTATGGCCAGAGATATAACTGTAAATATTGACAGCTAAGTCTATCACTAATTGTAATGCAGGCAAAAACTAATCCAAGCAATGGCATAATTTACTGGCTCATCACGTGACAAGTTAGAGTGGTTGGTGGCAACATATTGCTCATAATATAAACAAAGCTTGTC
Source organism: Anomaloglossus baeobatrachus (assembly GCF_048569485.1). NCBI lineage: Eukaryota > Metazoa > Chordata > Amphibia > Anura > Aromobatidae > Anomaloglossus > Anomaloglossus baeobatrachus. Next base: position 669,921,042 of record NC_134356.1, on the reverse strand, counting down.
AATTCTCATTTAAGATTGGTTCCTATGATTTTAATGGGCTCTCTAAGAATTAGTCAACTTTCAACGTATTTTACCTTTCACTGTGGACAGATCAAGCTTTGAGAGGTCAGTAGCTGGCTCAAAATTAGAGCAAGTTCATTAAAAGAGAGTAGATATGGGACAAAAGTGGCCGGTTAGCTCAATCGGTTAGAGCGTGGTGCTAATAACGCCAAGGTTGCGGATTCGACCCCCGTGCTGGCCATTCCTTTGGCATTCTGTTTACATACAGTGACTTTTGGAAAAAGATCCGTAGGTTTTATCCATCCAATGTGTAAAATTAATTTACAAACTTGAAATAACTTGGTTAGAGTAAGAGAGTGGCCATGTTACATCGTCGTTAACCTTAAAGTATGACAGAGTAACGAATTGAAGCAAAATAGAAATATAATCTATTGTATGGCCAGAGATTTCAGTTTCTAAGCGTTTTTCAAGACGTTTTGGGCAACTGGAATTCGATATAACTTTAAATATTGACAGCTAAGTCTATCACTAATTGTAATGCAGGCAAAACTAATCCAAGCGACTTGAAGCAATATAGAAATATAATCTATTGTATGGCCAGAGATTTCAGTTTCTAAGCGTTTTTTAAGAAGTTTTGCGCAACTGGAATTCGATATAACTGTAAATATTGACAGCTAAGTCTATCACTAATTGTAATGCAGGCAAAAACTAATCCAAGCAATGGCGTAATTTACTGGCTCATCACGTGACAATTTAGAGTGGTTGGTGGCAACATATTGCTCATAATATAAAAAAAGCTTGTCAATTCTCATTTAAGATTGGTTCCTATGCTTTTGATGGGCTCTCTAAGAATTAGTCAACTTTCAACGTATTGTACCTTTCACTGTGGACAGATCAAGCTTTGAGAGGTCAGTAGCTGGCTCAAAATTAGAGCAAGTTCATTAAAAGAGAGTAGATATGGGGCAAAAGTGGCCGGTTAGCTCAATCGGTTAGAGGGTGGTGCTAATAACGCCAAGGTTGCGGGTTCGACCACCGTGCTGGCCATTCCTTTGGCTTTCTGTTCACATCCAGTGACTTTTGGAAAAAGATCCGTAGGTTTTATCCATCCAATGTGTAAAATTAATTTACAAACTTGAAATAACTTGGTTAGAGTAAGAGAGTGGCGATGTTACATCGTCGTTAACCTTAAAGTATGACAGAGTAACGAATTGAAGCAAAATAGAAATATAATTTATTGTATGGCCAGAGATATAACTGTAAATATTGACAGCTAAGTCTATCACTAATTGTAATGCAGGCAAAAACTAATCCAAGCAATGGCGTAATTTACTGGCTCATCACGTGACAAGTTAGAGTGGTTGGTGGCAACATATTGCTCATAATATAAAAAAAGCTTGTCAATTCTCATTTAAGATTGGTTCCTATGATTTTAATGGGCTCTCTAAGAATTAGTCAACTTTCAACGTATTTTACCTTTCACTGTGGACAGATCAAGCTTTGAGAGGTCAGTAGCTGGCTCAAAATTAGAGCAAGTTCATTAAAAGAGAGTAGATATGGGACAAAAGTGGCCGGTTAGCTCAATCGGTTAGAGCGTGGTGCTAATAACGCCAAGGTTGCGGGTTCGACCCCCGTGCTGGCCATTCCTTTGGCATTCTGTTTACATCCAGTGACTTTTGGAAAAAGATCCGTAGGTTTTATCCATCCAATGTGTAAAATGAATTTACAAACTTGAAACAACTTGGTTAGAGTAAGAGAGTGGCCATGTTACATCGTCGTTAACCTTAAAGTATAACAGAGTAACGAATTGAAGCAAAATAGAAATATAATCTATTGTATGGCCAGAGATTTCAGTTTCTAAGCGTTTTTTAAGACGTTTTGGGCAACTGGAATTCGATATAACTGTAAATATTGACAGCTAAGTCTATCACTAATTGTAATGCAGGCAAAACTAATCCAAGCGACTTGAAGCAAAATAGAAATTTAATCTATTGTATGGCCAGAGATTTCAGTTTCTAAGCGTTTTTTAAGAAGTTTTGGGCAACTGGAATTCGATATAACTGTAAATATTGACAGCTAAGTCTACCACTAATTGTAATGCAGGCAAAAACTAATCCAAGCAATGGCGTAATTTACTGGCTCATCACGTGACAAGTTAATGTGGTTGGTGGCAACATATTGCTCATAATATAAAAAAAGCTTGTCAATTCTCATTTAGGATTGGTTCCTATGCTTTTGATGGGCTCTCTAAGAATTAGTCAACTTTCAACGTATTTTACCTTTCACTGTGGACAGATCAAGCTTTGAGAGGTCAGTAGCTGGCTCAAAATTAGAGCAAGTTCATTAAAAGAGAGTAGATAATGGGCAAAAGTGGCCGGTTAGCTCAATTGGTTAGAGCGTGGTACTAATAACGCCAAGGTTGCGGGTTCGACCCCCGTGCTGGCCATTCCTTTGGCTTTCTGTTCACATCCAGTGACTTTTGGAAAAAGATCCATAGGTTTTATCCTTACAATGTGTAAAATTAATTTACAAACTTGAAATAACTTGGTTAGAGTAAGAGAGTGGCCATGTTACATCGTCGTTAACCTTAAAGTATGACAGAGTAACGAATTGAAGCAAAATAGAAATATAATCTATTGTATGGCCAGAGATTTCAGTTTCTAAGCGTTTTTTAAGACGTTTTGGGCAACTGGAATTCGATATAACTTTAAATATTGACAGCTAAGTCTATCACTAATTGTAATGCAGGCAAAAACTAATCCAAGCAATGGCGTAATTTACTGGCCCATCACGTGACAAGTTAGAATGGTTGGTGGCAACATATTGCTCATAATATAAAAAAAGCTTGTCAATTCTCATTTAAGATTGGTTCCTATGCTTTTGATGGGCTCTCTAAGAATTAGTCAACTTTCAACGTATTTTACCTTTCACTGTGGACAGATCAAGCTTTGAGAGGTCAGTAGCTGGCTCAAAATTAGAGCAAGTTCATTAAAAGAGAGTAGATATGGGACAAAAGTACCGGTTAGCTCAATCGGTTAGAGCGTGGTGCTAATAACGCCAAGGTTGCGGGTTCGACCCCCATGCTGGCCATTCCTTTGGCTTTCTGTTCACATCCGGTGACTTTTGGAAAAAGATCCGTAGGTTTTATCCATCCAATGTGTAAAATTAATTTACAAATTTGAAATAACTTGGTTAGAGTAAGAGAGTGGCCATGTTACATCGTCGTTAACCTTAAAGTATGACAGAGTAACGAATTGAAGCAAAATAGAAATATAATCTATTGTATGGCCAGAGATTTCAGTTTCTAAGCGTTTTTTAAGAAGTTTTGGGCAACTGGAATTCGATATAAATGTAAATATTGACAGCTAAGTCTATCACTAATTGTAATGCAGGCAAAACTAATCCAAGCGACTTGAAGCAAAATAGAAATATAATCTATTGTATGGCCAGAGATTTCAGTTTCTAAGCGTTTTTTAAGAAGTTTTGGGCAACTGGAATTCGACATAACTGTAAATATTGACAGCTAAGTCTATCACTAATTGTAATGCAGGCAAAAACTAATCCAAGCAATGGCGTAATTTACTGGCTCATCACGTGACAAGTTAGAGTGGTTGGTGGCAACATATTGCTCATAATATAAAAAAAGCTTGTCAATTCTCATTTAAGATTGGTTCCTATGCTTTTGATGGGCTCTCTAAGAATTAGTCAACTTTCAACGTATTTTACCTTTCACTGTGGAGAGATCAAGCTTTGAGAGGACAGTAGCTGGCTCAAAATTAGAGCAAGTTCATTAAAAGAGAGTAGATATGGGGCAAAAGTGGCCAGTTAGCTCAATCAGTTAGAGCGTGGTGCTAATAACGCCAAGGTTGCGGGTTCGACCCCCGTGCTGGACATTCCTTTGGCTTTCTGTTCACATCCAGTGACTTTTGGAAAAAGATCCGTAGGTTTTATCCATCCAATGTGTAAAATTAATTTACAAACTTGAAATAACTTGGTTAGAGTAAGAGAGTGGCCATGTTACATCGTCGTTAACCTTAAAGTATGACAGAGTAACGAATTGAAGCAAAATAGAAATATAATTTATTGTATGGCCAGAGATATAACTGTAAATATTGACAGCTAAGTCTATCACTAATTGTAATGCAGGCAAAAACTAATCCAAGCAATGGCGTAATTTACTGGCTCATCACGTGACAAGTTAGAGTGGTTGGTGGCAACATATTGCTCATAATATAAAAAAAGCTTGTCAATTCTCATTTAAGATTGGTTCCTATGCTTTTGATGGGCTCTCTAAGAATTAGTCAACTTTCAACGTATTTTACCTTTCACTGTGGACAGATCAAGCTTTGAGAGGTCAGTAGCTGGCTCAAAATTAGAGCAAGTTCATTAAAAGAGAGTAGATATGGGACAAAAGTGGCCGGTTAGCTTAATTGGTTAGAGCGTGGTGCTAATAACGGCAAGGTTGCGGGTTCGACCCATGTGCTGGCCATTCCCTTGGCTTTCTGTTTACATCCAGTGACTTTTGGAAAAAGTTCCGTAGGTTTTATCCATCCAATGTGTAAAATTAATTTACAAACTTGAAATAACTTGGTTAGAGTAAGAGAGTGGCCATGTTACATCGTCGTTAACCTTAAAGTATGACAGAGTAACGAATTGAAGCAAAATAGAAATATAATCTATTGTATGGCCAGAGATTTCAGTTTCTAAGCGTTTTTTAAGACGTTTTGGGCAACTGGAATTCGATATAACTTTAAATATTGACAGCTAAGTCTATCACTAATTGTAATGCAGGCAAAACTAATCCAAGCGACTTGAAGCAAAATAGAAATATAATCTATTGTATGGCCAGAGATTTCAGTTTCTAAGCATTTTTTAAGAAATTTTGGGCAACTGGAATTCGATATAACTGTAAATATTGACAGCTAAGTCTATCACTAATTGTAATGCAGGCAAAAACTAATCCAAGCAATGGCGTAATTTACTGGCTCATCACGTGACAAGTTAGAGTGGTTGGTGGCAACATATTGCTCATAATATAAAAAAGCTTGTCAATTCTCATTTAAGATTGGTTCCTATGCTTTTGATGGGCTCTCTAAGAATTAGTCAACTTTCAACGTATTTTACTTTTCACTGTGGACAGATCAAGCTTTGAGAGGTCAGTAGCGGGCTCAAAATTAGAGCAAGTTCATTAAAAGAGAGTAGATGTGGGGCAAAAGTGGCCGGTTAGCTCAATCGGTTAGAGCGTGGTGCTAATAACGCCAAGGTTGCGGGTTCGACTCCCGTGCTGGCCATTCTTTTGGCTTTCTGTTCACATCCAGTGACTTTTGGAAAAAGATCCGTAGGTTTTATCCATCCAATGTGTAAAATTAATTTACAAACTTGAAATAACTTGGTTAGAGTAAGAGAGTGGCGATGTTACATCGTCGTTAACCTTAAAGTATGACAGAGTAACGAATTGAAGCAAAATAGAAATATAATTTATTGTATGGCCAGAGATATAACTGTAAATATTGACAGCTAAGTCTATCACTAATTGTAATGCAGGCAAAAACTAATCCAAGCAATGGCGTAATTTACTGGCTCATCACGTGACAAGTTAGAGTGGTTGGTGGCAACATATTGCTCATAATATAAAAAAAGCTTGTCAATTCTCATTTAAGATTGGTTCCTATGATTTTAATGGGCTCTCTAAGAATTAGTCAACTTTCAACGTATTTTACCTTTCACTGTGGACAGATCAAGCTTTGAGAGGTCAGTAGCTGGCTCAAAATTAGAGCAAGTTCATTAAAAGAGAGTAGATAGGGGACAAAAGTGGCCGGTTAGCTCAATCGGTTAGAGCGTGGTACTAATAACGCAAAGGTTGCGGGGTCGACCCCCGTGCTGGCCATTCCTTTGGCATTCTGTTTACATCCAGTGACTTTTGGAAAAAGATCCGTAGGTTTTATCCATCCAATGTGTAAAATGAAGTTACAAACTTGAAACAACTTGGTTAGAGTAAGAGAGTGGCCATGTTACATCGTCGTTAACCTTAAAGTATGACAGAGTAACGAATTGAAGCAAAATAGAAATATAATCTATTGTATGGCCAGAGATTTCAGTTTCTAAGCGTTTTTTAAGACGTTTTGGGCAACTGGAATTCGATATAACTGTAAATATTGACAGCTAAGTCTATCACTAATTGTAATGCAGGCAAAACTAATCCAAGCGACTTGAAGCAAAATAGAAATATAATCTATTGTATGGCCAGAGATTTCAGTTTCTAAGCGTTTTTTAAGAAGTTTTGGGCAACTGGAATTCGATATAACTGTAAATATTGACAGCTAAGTCTATCACTAATTGTAATGCAGGCAAAAACTAATCCAAGCAATGGCGTAATTTACTGGCTCATCACGTGACAAGTTAGAGTGGTTGGTGGCAACATATTGCTCATAATATAAAAAAAGCTTGTCAATTCTCATTTAAGATTGGTTCCTATGCTTTTGGTGGGCTCTCTAAGAATCAGTCAACTTTCAATGTATTGTACCTTTCACTGTGGACAGATCAAGCTTTGAGAGGTCAGTAGCTGGCTCAAAATTAGAGCAAGTTCATTAAAAGAGAGTAGATAAGGGGCAAAAGTGGCCGGTTAGCTCAATCGGTTAGAGCGTGGTGCTAATAACGCCAAGGTTGCGGGTTCGACCCCCATGCTGGCCATTCCTTTGGCTTTCTGTTCACATCCAGTGACTTTTGGAAAAAGGTCCGTAGGTTTTATCCATCCAATGTGTAAAATTAATTTACAAACTTGAAATAACTTGGTTAGAGTAAGAGAGTGGCGATGTTACATCGTCGTTAACCTTAAAGTATGACAGAGTAACGAATTGAAGCAAAATAGAAATATAATTTATTGTATGGCCAGAGATATAACTGTAAATATTGACAGCTAAGTCTATCACTAATTGTAATGCAGGCAAAAACTAATCCAAGCAATGGCGTAATTTACTGGCTCATCACGTGACAAGTTAGAGTGGTTGGTGGCAACATATTGCTCATAATATAAAAAAAGCTTGTCAATTCTCATTTAAGATTGGTTCCTATGATTTTAATGGGCTCTCTAAGAATTAGTCAACTTTCAACGTATTTTACCTTTCACTGTGGACAGATCAAGCTTTGAGAGGTCAGTAGCTGGCTCAAAATTAGAGCAAGTTCATTAAAAGAGAGTAGATATGGGACAAAAGTGGCCGGTTAGCTCAATCGGTTAGAGCGTGGTGCTAATAACGCCAAGGTTGCGGGTTCGACCCCCGTGCTGGCCATTCCTTTGGCATTCTGTTTACATCCAGTGACTTTTGGAAAAAGATCCGTAGGTTTTATCCATCCAATGTGTAAAATGAATTTACAAACTTGAAACAACTTGGTTAGAGTAAGAGAGTGGCCATGTTACATCGTCGTTAACCTTAAAGTATGACAGAGTAACGAATTGAAGCAAAATAGAAATATAATCTATTGTATGGCCAGAGATTTCAGTTTCTAAGCGTTTTTTAAGACGTTTTGGGCAACTGGAATTCGATATAACTGTAAATATTGACAGCTAAGTCTATCACTAATTGTAATGCAGGCAAAACTAATCCAAGCGACTTGAAGCAAAATAGAAATTTAATCTATTGTATGGCCAGAGATTTCAGTTTCTAAGCGTTTTTTAAGAAGTTTTGGGCAACTGGAATTCGATATAACTGTAAATATTGACAGCTAAGTCTACCACTAATTGTAATGCAGGCAAAAACTAATCCAAGCAATGGCGTAATTTACTGGCTCATCACGTGACAAGTTAATGTGGTTGGTGGCAACATATTGCTCATAATATAAAAAAAGCTTGTCAATTCTCATTTAGGATTGGTTCCTATGCTTTTGATGGGCTCTCTAAGAATTAGTCAACTTTCAACGTATTTTACCTTTCACTGTGGACAGATCAAGCTTTGAGAGGTCAGTAGCTGGCTCAAAATTAGAGCAAGTTCATTAAAAGAGAGTAGATAATGGGCAAAAGTGGCCGGTTAGCTCAATCGATTAGACCGTGGTGCTAATGACGCCAAGGTTGCAGGTTCGACCCCAGTGCTGGCCATTCCTTTGGCATTCTGTTTACATCCAGTGACTTTTGGAAAAAGATCCGTAGGTTTTATCCATCCAATGTGTAAAATTAATTTACAAACTTGAAACAACTTGGTTAGAGTAAGAGAGTGGCCATGTTACATCGTCGTTAACTTTAAAGTATAACAGAGTAACGAATTGAAGCAAAATAGAAATATAATCTATTGTATGGCCAGAGATTTCAGTTTCTAAGCGTTTTTTAAGACGTTTTGGGCAACTGAAATTCGATATAACTGTAAATATTGACAGCTAAGTCTATCACTAATTGTAATGCAGGCAAAAACTAATCCAAACAATGGCGTAATTTACTGACTCATCACGTGACAAGTTAGAGTGGTTGGTGGCAACATATTGCTCATAATATAAAAAAAGCTTGTCAATTCTCATTTAGGATTGGTTCCTATGCTTTTGATGGGCTCTCTAAGAATTAGTCAACTTTCAACGTATTTTACCTTTCACTGTGGACAGATCAAGCTTTGAGAGGTCAGTAGCTGGCTCAAAATTAGAGCAAGTTCATTAAAAGAGAGTAGATATGGGACAAAAGTGCCGGTTAGCTCAATCGGTTAGAGCGTGGTGCTAATAACGCCAAGGTTGTGGGTTTGACCCCCGTGCTGGCCATTCCTTTGGCTTTCTGTTCACATCCGGTGACTTTTGGAAAAAGATCCGTAGGTTTTATCCATCCAATGTGTAAAATTAATTTACAAATTTGAAATAACTTGGTTAGAGTAAGAGAGTGGCCATGTTACATCGTTGTTAACCTTAAAGTATGACAGAGTAACGAATTGAAGCAAAATAGAAATATAATCTATTGTATGGCCAGAGATTTCAGTTTCTAAGCGTTTTTTAAGAAGTTTTGGGCAACTGGAATTCGATATAAATGTAAATATTGACAGCTAAGTCTATCACTAATTGTAATGCAGGCAAAACTAATCCAAGCGACTTGAAGCAAAATAGAAATATAATCTATTGTATGGCCAGAGATTTCAGTTTCTAAGCGTTTTTTAAGAAGTTTTGGGCAACTGGAATTCGATATAACTGTAAATATTGACAGCTAAGTCTATCACTAATTGTAATGCAGGCAAAAACTAATCCAAGCAATGGCGTAATTTACTGGCTCATCACGTGACAAGTTAGAGTGGTTGGTGGCAACATATTGCTCATAATATAAAAAAAGCTTGTCAATTATCATTTAAGATTGGTTCCTATGCTTTTTATGGGCTCTCTAAGAATTAGTCAACTTTCAACTTATTTTACCTTTCACTGTGGACAGATCAAGCTTTGAGAGGACAGTAGAAGGCTCAAAATTAGAGAAAGTTCATTAAAAGAGAGTAGATATGGGGCAAAAGTGGCCAGTTAGCTCAATCGGTTAGAGCGTGGTGCTAATAACGCCAAGGTTGCGGGTTCGACCCCCGTGCTGGCCATTCCTTTGGCTTTCTGTTCACATCCAGTGACTTTTGGAAAAAGATCCGTAGGTTTTATCCATCCAATGTGTAAAATTAATTTACAAACTTGAAATAACTTGGTTAGAGTAAGAGAGTGGCCATGTTACATCGTCGTTAACCTTAAAGTATGACAGAGTAACGAATTGAAGCAAAATAGAAATATAATTTATTGTATGGCCAGAGATATAACTGTAAATATTGACAGCTAAGTCTATCACTAATTGTAATGCAGGCAAAAACTAATCCAAGCAATGGCGTAATTTACTGGCTCATCACGTGACAAGTTAGAGTGGTTGGTGGCAACATATTGCTCATAATATAAAAAAAGCTTGTCAATTCTCATTTAAGATTGGTTCCTATGCTTTTGATGGGCTCTCTAAGAATTAGTCAACTTTCAACGTATTTTACCTTTCACTGTGGACAGATGAAGCTTTGAGAGGTCAGTAGCTGGCTCAAAATTAGAGCAAGTTCATTAAAAGAGAGTAGATGTGGGGCAAAAGTGGCCGGTTAGCTCAATCGGTTAGAGCGTGATGCTAATAACGCCAAGGTTGCGGGTTCGACCCCCGTGCTGGCCATTCCTTTGGCTTTCTGTTCACATCCAGTGACTTTTGGAAAAAGATCCGTAGGTTTTATCCATCCAATGTGTAAAATTAATTTACAAACTTGAAATAACTTGGTTAGAGTAAGAGAGTGGCCATGTTACATCGTCGTTAACCTTAAAGTATGACAGAGTAACGAATTGAAGCAAAATAGAAATATAATTTATTGTATGGCCAGAGATATAACTGTAAATATTGACAGCTAAGTCTATCACTAATTGTAATGCAGGCAAAAACTAATCCAAGCAATGGCGTAATTTACTGGCTCATCACGTGACAAGTTAGAGTGGTTGGTGGCAACATATTGCTCATAATATAAAAAAAGCTTGTCAATTCTCATTTAAGATTGGTTCCTATGATTTTAATGGGCTCTCTAAGAATTAGTCAACTTTCAACGTATTTTACCTTTCACTGTGGACAGATCAAGCTTTGAGAGGTCAGTAGCTGGCTCAAAATTAGAGCAAGTTCATTAAAAGAGAGTAGATAGGGGACAAAAGTGGCCGGTTAGCTCAATCGGTTAGAGCGTGGTACTAATAACGCCAAGGTTGCGGGGTCGACCCCCGTGCTGGCCATTCCTTTGGCATTCTGTTTACATCCAGTGACTTTTGGAAAAAGATCCGTAGGTTTTATCCATCCAATGTGTAAAATGAAGTTACAAACTTGAAACAACTTGGTTAGAGTAAGAGAGTGGCCATGTTACATCGTCGTTAACCTTAAAGTATGACAGAGTAACGAATTGAAGCAAAATAGAAATATAATCTATTGTATGGCCAGAGATTTCAGTTTCTAAGCGTTTTTTAAGACGTTTTGGGCAACTGGAATTCGATATAACTGTAAATATTGACAGCTAAGTCTATCACTAATTGTAATGCAGGCAAAACTAATCCAAGCGACTTGAAGCAAAATAGAAATATAATCTATTGTATGGCCAGAGATTTCAGTTTCTAAGCGTTTTTTAAGAAGTTTTGGGCAACTGGAATTCGATATAACTGTAAATATTGACAGCTAAGTCTATCACTAATTGTAATGCAGGCAAAAACTAATCCAAGCAATGGCGTAATTTACTGGCTCATCACGTGACAAGTTAGAGTGGTTGGTGGCAACATATTGCTCATAATATAAAAAAAGCTTGTCAATTCTCATTTAAGATTGGTTCCTATGCTTTTGGTGGGCTCTCTAAGAATCAGTCAACTTTCAATGTATTGTACCTTTCACTGTGGACAGATCAAGCTTTGAGAGGTCAGTAGCTGGCTCAAAATTAGAGCAAGTTCATTAAAAGAGAGTAGATAAGGGGCAAAAGTGGCCGGTTAGCTCAATCGGTTAGAGCGTGGTGCTAATAACGCCAAGGTTGCGGGTTCGACCCCCATGCTGGCCATTCCTTTGGCTTTCTGTTCACATCCAGTGACTTTTGGAAAAAGGTCCGTAGGTTTTATCCATCCAATGTGTAAAATTAATTTACAAACTTGAAATAACTTGGTTAGAGTAAGAGAGTGGCGATGTTACATCGTCGTTAACCTTAAAGTATGACAGAGTAACGAATTGAAGCAAAATATAAATATTATTTATTGTATGGCCAGAGATATAACTGTAAATATTGACAGCTAAGTCTATCACTAATTGTAATGCAGGCAAAAACTAATCCAAGCAATGGCGTAATTTACTGGCTCATCACGTGACAAGTTAGAGTGGTTGGTGGCAACATATTGCTCATAATATAAAAAAAGCTTGTCAATTCTCATTTAAGATTGGTTCCTATGCTTTTGATGGGCTCTCTAAGAATTAGTCAACTTTCAACGTATTTTACCTTTCACTGTGGACAGATCAAGCTTTGAGAGGTCAGTAGCTGGCTCAAAATTAGAGCAAGTTCATTAAAAGAGAGTAGATATGGGACAAAAGTGGCCGGTTAGCTCAATCGATTAGACCGTGGTGCTAATGACGCCAAGGTTGCAGGTTCGACCCCAGTGCTGGCCATTCCTTTGGCATTCTGTTTACATCCAGTGACTTTTGGAAAAAGATCCGTAGGTTTTATCCATCCAATGTGTAAAATTAATTTACAAACTTGAAACAACTTGGTTAGAGTAAGAGAGTGGCCATGTTACATCGTCGTTAACTTTAAAGTATAACAGAGTAACGAATTGAAGCAAAATAGAAATATAATCTATTGTATGGCCAGAGATTTCAGTTTCTAAGCGTTTTTTAAGACGTTTTGGGCAACTGAAATTCGATATAACTGTAAATATTGACAGCTAAGTCTATCACTAATTGTAATGCAGGCAAAACTAATCCAAGCGACTTGAAGCAAAATAGAAATATAATCTATTGTATGGCCAGAGATTTCAGTTTCTAAGCGTTTTTTAAGAAGTTTTGGGCAACTGGAATTCGATATAACTGTAAATATTGACAGCTAAGTCTATCACTAATTGTAATGCAGGCAAAAACTAATCCAAACAATGGCGTAATTTACTGACTCATCACGTGACAAGTTAGAGTGGTTGGTGGCAACATATTGCTCATAATATAAAAAAAGCTTGTCAATTCTCATTTAGGATTGGTTCCTATGCTTTTGATGGGCTCTCTAAGAATTAGTCAACTTTCAACGTATTTTACCTTTCACTGTGGACAGATCAAGCTTTGAGAGGTCAGTAGCTGGCTCAAAATTAGAGCAAGTTCATTAAAAGAGAGTAGATATGGGACAAAAGTGCCGGTTAGCTCAATCGGTTAGAGCGTGGTGCTAATAACGCCAAGGTTGTGGGTTTGACCCCCGTGCTGGCCATTCCTTTGGCTTTCTGTTCACATCCGGTGACTTTTGGAAAAAGATCCGTAGGTTTTATCCATCCAATGTGTAAAATTAATTTACAAATTTGAAATAACTTGGTTAGAGTAAGAGAGTGGCCATGTTACATCGTTGTTAACCTTAAAGTATGACAGAGTAACGAATTGAAGCAAAATAGAAATATAATCTATTGTATGGCCAGAGATTTCAGTTTCTAAGCGTTTTTTAAGAAGTTTTGGGCAACTGGAATTCGATATAAATGTAAATATTGACAGCTAAGTCTATCACTAATTGTAATGCAGGCAAAACTAATCCAAGCGACTTGAAGCAAAATAGAAATATAATCTATTGTATGGCCAGAGATTTCAGTTTCTAAGCGTTTTTTAAGAAGTTTTGGGCAACTGGAATTCGATATAACTGTAAATATTGACAGCTAAGTCTATCACTAATTGTAATGCAGGCAAAAACTAATCCAAGCAATGGCGTAATTTACTGGCTCATCACGTGACAAGTTAGAGTGGTTGGTGGCAACATATTGCTCATAATATAAAAAAAGCTTGTCAATTATCATTTAAGATTGGTTCCTATGCTTTTTATGGGCTCTCTAAGAATTAGTCAACTTTCAACTTATTTTACCTTTCACTGTGGACAGATCAAGCTTTGAGAGGACAGTAGAAGGCTCAAAATTAGAGAAAGTTCATTAAAAGAGAGTAGATATGGGGCAAAAGTGGCCAGTTAGCTCAATCGGTTAGAGCGTGGTGCTAATAACGCCAAGGTTGCGGGTTCGACCCCCGTGCTGGCCATTCCTTTGGCTTTCTGTTCACATCCAGTGACTTTTGGAAAAAGATCCGTAGGTTTTATCCATCCAATGTGTAAAATTAATTTACAAACTTGAAATAACTTGGTTAGAGTAAGAGAGTGGCCATGTTACATCGTCGTTAACCTTAAAGTATGACAGAGTAACGAATTGAAGCAAAATAGAAATATAATTTATTGTATGGCCAGAGATATAACTGTAAATATTGACAGCTAAGTCTATCACTAATTGTAATGCAGGCAAAAACTAATCCAAGCAATGGCGTAATTTACTGGCTCATCACGTGACAAGTTAGAGTGGTTGGTGGCAACATATTGCTCATAATATAAAAAAAGCTTGTCAATTCTCATTTAAGATTGGTTCCTATGCTTTTGATGGGCTCTCTAAGAATTAGTCAACTTTCAACGTATTTTACCTTTCACTGTGGACAGATGAAGCTTTGAGAGGTCAGTAGCTGGCTCAAAATTAGAGCAAGTTCATTAAAAGAGAGTAGATATGGGGCAAAAGTGGCTGGTTAGCTCAATCGGTTAGAGCGTGATGCTAATAACGCCAAGGTTGCGGGTTCGACCCCCGTGCTGGCCATTCCTTTGGCTTTCTGTTCACATCCAGTGACTTTTGGAAAAAGATCCGTAGGTTTTATCCATCCAATGTGTAAAATTAATTTACAAACTTGAAATAACTTGGTTAGAGTAAGAGAGTGGCCATGTTACATCGTCGTTAACCTTAAAGTATGACAGAGCAACGAATTGAAGCAAAATAGAAATATAATTTATTGTATGGCCAGAGATATAACTGTAAATATTGACAGCTAAGTCTATCACTAATTGTAATGCAGGCAAAAACGAATCCAAGCAATGGCGTAATTTACTGGCTCATCACGTGACAAGTTAGAGTGGTTGGTGGCAACATATTGCTCATAATATAACAAAAGCTTGTCAATTCTCATTTAAGATTGGTTCCTATGATTTTAATAGGCTCTCTAAGAATTAGTCAACTTTCAACGTATTTTACCTTTCACTGTGGACAGATCAAGCTTTGAGAGGTCAGTAGCTGGCTCAAAATTAGAGCAAGTTCATTAAAAGAGAGTAGATATGGGGCAAAAGTGGCCAGTTAGCTCAATCGGTTAGAGCGTGGTGCTAATAACGCCAAGGTTGCGGGTTCGACCCCCATGCTGGCCATTCCTTTGGCTTTCTGTTCACATCCAGTGACTTTTGGAAAAAGGTCCGTAGGTTTTATCCATCCAATGTGTAAAATTAATTTACAAACTTGAAATAACTTGGTTAGAGTAAGAGAGTGGCGATGTTACATCGTCGTTAACCTTAAAGTATGACAGAGTAACGAATTGAAGCAAAATATAAATATTATTTATTGTATGGCCAGAGATATAACTGTAAATATTGACAGCTAAGTCTATCACTAATTGTAATGCAGGCAAAAACTAATCCAAGCAATGGCGTAATTTACTGGCTCATCACGTGACAAGTTAGAGTGGTTGGTGGCAACATATTGCTCATAATATAAAAAAAGCTTGTCAATTCTCATTTAAGATTGGTTCCTATGCTTTTGATGGGCTCTCTAAGAATTAGTCAACTTTCAACGTATTTTACCTTTCACTGTGGACAGATCAAGCTTTGAGAGGTCAGTAGCTGGCTCAAAATTAGAGCAAGTTCATTAAAAGAGAGTAGATATGGGACAAAAGTGGCCGGTTAGCTCAATCGATTAGACCGTGGTGCTAATGACGCCAAGGTTGCAGGTTCGACCCCAGTGCTGGCCATTCCTTTGGCATTCTGTTTACATCCAGTGACTTTTGGAATAAGATCCGTAGATTTTATCCATCCAATGTGTAAAATTAATTTACAAACTTGAAACAACTTGGTTAGAGTAAGAGAGTGGCCATGTTACATCGTCGTTAACTTTAAAGTATAACAGAGTAACGAATTGAAGCAAAATAGAAATATAATCTATTGTATGGCCAGAGATTTCAGTTTCTAAGCGTTTTTTAAGACGTTTTGGGCAACTGAAATTCGATATAACTGTAAATATTGACAGCTAAGTCTATCACTAATTGTAATGCAGGCAAAACTAATCCAAGCGACTTGAAGCAAAATAGAAATATAATCTATTGTATGGCCAGAGATTTCAGTTTCTAAGCGTTTTTTAAGAAGTTTTGGGCAACTGGAATTCGATATAACTGTAAATATTGACAGCTAAGTCTATCACTAATTGTAATGCAGGCAAAAACTAATCAAAACAATGGCGTAATTTACTGACTCATCACGTGACAAGTTAGAGTGGTTGGTGGCAACATATTGCTCATAATATAAAAAAAGCTTGTCAATTCTCATTTAGGATTGGTTCCTATGCTTTTGATGGGCTCTCTAAGAATTAGTCAACTTTCAACGTATTTTACCTTTCACTGTGGACAGATCAAGCTTTGAGAGGTCAGTAGCTGGCTCAAAATTAGAGCAAGTTCATTAAAAGAGAGTAGATATGGGACAAAAGTGCCGGTTAGCTCAATCGGTTAGAGCGTGGTGCTAATAACGCCAAGGTTGTGGGTTTGACCCCCGTGCTGGCCATTCCTTTGGCTTTCTGTTCACATCCGGTGACTTTTGGAAAAAGATCCGTAGGTTTTATCCATCCAATGTGTAAAATTAATTTACAAATTTGAAATAACTTGGTTAGAGTAAGAGAGTGGCCATGTTACATCGTTGTTAACCTTAAAGTATGACAGAGTAACGAATTGAAGCAAAATAGAAATATAATCTATTGTATGGCCAGAGATTTCAGTTTCTAAGCGTTTTTTAAGAAGTTTTGGGCAACTGGAATTCGATATAAATGTAAATATTGACAGCTAAGTCTATCACTAATTGTAATGCAGGCAAAACTAATCCAAGCGACTTGAAGCAAAATAGAAATATAATCTATTGTATGGCCAGAGATTTCAGTTTCTAAGCGTTTTTTAAGAAGTTTTGGGCAACTGGAATTCGATATAACTGTAAATATTGACAGCTAAGTCTATCACTAATTGTAATGCAGGCAAAAACTAATCCAAGCAATGGCGTAATTTACTGGCTCATCACGTGACAAGTTAGAGTGGTTGGTGGCAACATATTGCTCATAATATAAAAAAAGCTTGTCAATTATCATTTAAGATTGGTTCCTATGCTTTTGATGGGCTCTCTAAGAATTAGTCAACTTTCAACTTATTTTACCTTTCACTGTGGACAGATCAAGCTTTGAGAGGACAGTAGAAGGCTCAAAATTAGAGAAAGTTCATTAAAAGAGAGTAGATATGGGTCAAAAGTGGCCAGTTAGCTCAATCGGTTAGAGCGTGGTGCTAATAACGCCAAGGTTGCGGGTTCGACCCCCTTGCTGGCCATTCCTTTGGCTTTCTGTTCACATCCAGTGACTTTTGGAAAAAGATCCGTAGGTTTTATCCATCCAATGTGTAAAATTAATTTACAAACTTGAAATAACTTGGTTAGAGTAAGAGAGTGGCCATGTTACATCGTCGTTAACCTTAAAGTATGACAGAGTAACGAATTGAAGCAAAATAGAAATATAATTTATTGTATGGCCAGAGATATAACTGTAAATATTGACAGCTAAGTCTATCACTAATTGTAATGCAGGCAAAAACTAATCCAAGCAATGGCGTAATTTACTGGCTCATCACGTGACAAGTTAGAGTGGTTGGTGGCAACATATTGCTCATAATATAAAAAAAGCTTGTCAATTCTCATTTAAGATTGGTTCCTATGCTTTTGATGGGCTCTCTAAGAATTAGTCAACTTTCAACGTATTTTACCTTTCACTGTGGACAGATCAAGCTTTGAGAGGTCAGTAGCTGGCTCAAAATTAGAGCAAGTTCATTAAAAGAGAGTAGATATGGGGCAAAAGTGGCCGGTTAGCTCAATCGGTTAGAGCGTGATGCTAATAACGCCAAGGTTGCGGGTTCGACCCCCGTGCTGGCCATTCCTTTGGCTTTCTGTTCACATCCAGTGACTTTTGGAAAAAGATCCGTAGGTTTTATCCATCCAATGTGTAAAATTAATTTACAAACTTGAAATAACTTGGTTAGAGTAAGAGAGTGGCCATGTTACATCGTCGTTAACCTTAAAGTATGACAGAGCAACGAATTGAAGCAAAATAGAAATATAATTTATTGTATGGCCAGAGATATAACTGTAAATATTGACAGCTAAGTCTATCACTAATTGTAATGCAGGCAAAAACGAATCCAAGCAATGGCGTAATTTACTGGCTCATCACGTGACAAGTTAGAGTGGTTGGTGGCAACATATTGCTCATAATATAAAAAAAGCTTGTCAATTCTCATTTAAGATTGGTTCCTATGATTTTAATAGGCTCTCTAAGAATTAGTCAACTTTCAACGTATTTTACCTTTCACTGTGGACAGATCAAGCTTTGAGAGGTCAGTAGCTGGCTCAAAATTAGAGCAAGTTCATTAAAAGAGAGTAGATATGGGGCAAAAGTGGCCAGTTAGCTCAATCGGTTAGAGCGTGGTGCTAATAACGCCAAGGTTGCGGGTTCGACCCCCGTGCTGGCCATTCCTTTGGCTTTCTGTTCACATCCAGTGACTTTTGGAAAAAGATTTGTAGGTTTTATCCATCCAATGTGTAAAATTAATTTACAAACTTGAAATAACTTGGTTAGAGTAAGAGAGTGGCCATGTTACATCGTCGTTAACCTTAAAGTATGACAGAGTAACGAATTGAAGCAAAATAGAAATATAATCTATTGTATGGCCAGAGATTTCAGTTTCTAAGCGTTTTTTAAGAAGTTTTGGGCAACTGGAATTCGACATAACTGTAAATATTGACAGCTAAGTCTATAATTAATTGTAATGCAGGCAAAACTAATCCAAGCGACTTTAAGCAAAATAGAAATATAATCTATTGTATGGCCAGATATTTCAGTTTCTAAGTGTTTTTTAAGAAGTTTTGGGCAACTGGAATTCGATATAACTGTAAATATTGACAGCTAAGTCTATCACTAATTGTAATACAGGCAAAAACTAATCCAAGCAATGGCGTAATTTACTGGCTCATCACGTGACAAGTTAGAGTGGTTGGTGGCAACATATTGCTCATAATTAGAGATGAGCGAACCGGTCGCGGTTCGGCTCGAGGTCGGCTCGCCGAATGGGGGTCCCGTTCGAGTTCGGTTCGTCGAACGTTCGACGAACCGAACTCGAGCCAATAGGCTATAATGGGAGGCAATCACAAACACATAAAAATGCATGATAAATGTACACAAACAGTTAATAAACATTGCCATAACAGTTACCGGTCCTCGCGATCCCTTCTGCACTCTGTCTCCTGCCGCTATTCCATCCGATGATCGCTGAATCCTCCTGTGACCGGCACTGCCAGCAGAGATGCAGGACCTGTCGTGACGTCAGAGTAGCCATGTGACCAGTCACGTGGCTATTATCTCATTGGCTACAGACTGGTCACATGACTATGACGCGTCATGTAGGACCTGCGAGTGCATCTCTCCGGTACACGGTGCACATATGTGTATCGCCGTGTACCGGCGACATGCTCTAGCACACGGTCGACTCCCCGTTCCGTTAGGGAGCGGCTGACACAGCCGGTCATTAACGGAGATCACCGTTGTCATAGCAACGCAGTTAGCGGTGACGTCACCGCCAACCGCAGCTCCGAGAGCACCGTTGATATGGTAACGCGTCTGTCAGCGTTACCGCTGTTACCGCTGAAAACCAGCACTGCTGCACGCTGCTTCCCGATTGTAGTGAGGATTGTACTGAGGATGAGGTTCCCCAGCCCCAAGTGATGGGCTGGTGAACCTCATCCTCACTACAATCCTCACTACTACTACACTAGAAAGAAAGAAGACAGAAGAGCAGGATCGTGGAGGGCTGACAGGGGGTAATAAAGATGGAGTCTCTAATGTGTCTGTGTATTTATTTCTATTAAAGTATTTTTTCTCTGTGTGGTGTCTTTTTTTTAACCCTTTATTGGAGATTCTTAATGGCCGGGTCAAACGTGCCTGACATTAAGAATCTCTGGCTTAATACTGGCTAGTAAAAAAAAGCCAGTATTAACTCATGATTACCCAACAAGCCACCCGGCTCCAGGGCTGTTGGAAGAGTTGGATACAGCGCCAGATGATGGCGCTTCTATGAGAGCGCCATTTTCTGGGACGGCTGCGGACTGAAATCCGCAGCAGAGGTGCCCAGAAACCTCGGGCTAACCTGTGCTGCGGATTCCAATCCCCAGCTGCCTAGTTGTACCCAGCTGGACACAAAAATGGGGCGAAGCCCACGTCATTTGTTTTTTAATTATTTCATGAAATAAGTGAAATAATTAAAAAAAATGGGCTTCCCTATATTTTTGGTTCCCAGCCGGGTACAAATAGGCAACTGGGGGTTGGAGGCAGCCCGTGGCTGCCTGCTGTACCTGGCTAGCATACAAAAATATGGCGAAGCCCACGTCATTTTTTTTGTGGGCAAAAAACGTCTGCATACAGTCCTGGATGGAGTATGCTGAGCCTTGTAGTTCTGCAGCTGCTGTCTGCTCTTCTCCATACAGACAGACAGCAGCTGCAGAACTACAAGGCTCAGCATACTCCATCCAGGACTGTATGCAGAAGTTTTTTGCCCCCTGAAAAAATTATGTGGGCTTCGCCATATTTTGTAATTATTAATATTTATAAAATAATTATAAAAAAGAGCCTGAGGGGACCTCCACATTGGATCCCCAACCACGGTAAAGCTGCCAGCTGTGGTTTTCAGGCTACAGCCGTCTGCTTTACCCTAGCTGGCTATCAAAAATGGGGGGACCCAACGTCATTTTTTTTTTTAACTATTTTTTAAATAGAAAAAATTAATGGGCTTCCCTGTATTTTGATTGCCAACCAAGGTAACGGCAGGCAGATGGGGGTGGCAACCCATAGCTGTCTGCTTTATCTGCTGAGAATCAAAAATACCGCGGAGCGCTACGTCATTTTTTTAAAGATTTATTTTTACAGCACTGTGATGTCCAGCAATCAAAATACAGGGAAGCCCATTTTATTTTTAGTTATTTAAATAAATAATTAAAAAAAATATATATGGGCTCCTGCTGCATTTTTTGTATTGCTAGCTAAGGGTAATCCAAGCAGCTACTGGCTGCTAACCCCCACTGCTTGGTGTTACCTTCACTGGCAATGGAAAATCCAGGGAAGCATTTTTTATTTTTTTTGCCAAAAAACTACAAAAAAAGGACGTGAGCTTCGCCATATTTTTGTATGCTAGCCAGGTACAGCAGGCAGGTGCTGGAAGAGTTGGATACAGCGCCAGAAGATGGCACTTCTATGAAAGTGCCATTTTCTGAGGCGGCTGCAGACTGCAATTCGCAGCAGTGGGGCCCAGAAAGCTCAGGCCAACCTGTGCTGCGGATTCCAATCCCCAGCTGCCTAGTTGTACCTGGCTGGACACAAAAATGGGGCGAAGCCTACGTCATTTGTTTTCTAATTATTTCATGAAATTCATGAAATAATAAACAAAAGGGCTTCCCTTTATTTTTGGTTCCCAGCCGGGTACAAATAGGCAAGTGGGGGTTGGGGGCAGCCGTACCTGCCTGCTGTACCTGGCTAAAAAGGCAGCATTTCGGTAGCCAACAGCTTACAGAGGGATAGAGTCAACCTCTTAGCTTTGTCATGGGTCGGAGGAAGTGGCCTTTTATTTGACCACATCTGAGGGACAGAGATCTGGCTGCTGTGTGTAGACGGTGTTGAGTAGGGTGTCCCTGGAAAAATGCAGGTTTGTGAGGAAAGTGCAGGCGGAGACATGATGTTGCCTTGATCCATTGTTGGTGCTATCGATGTCTGAGAGAGCTGTACACACTCACTTGTTTCCCCTTCCAAACCAACTGACGACCTTACAAGCAAACTGCCTGTTGCGGTTACAGTGGTGGAAGTTTTGCGTGGAAAAACAGGTGTGACAGCTGTCCCCACAGTCCTAGAAGATGAAGAGTGCGCGGATGCACTGGAAGGGGCAGGCGGTGGATGGTTCGCTCCGCTAGGCCGAATTGCAGCACGGTGAGCTTCCCACCGGGACTTATGATATTTATTCATGTGACGATTCATGGAAGAAGTTGTCAAACTGCTGAGGTTTTGACCTCTACTAAGAGAATCATGACAAATGTTACATATCACATGATTTGGGCGATCTTTTTCGATGTCAAAAAAGGACCAGGCTAGGCAAGGCTTAGAGGCCATGCGACCTGTTGATCCACCCCGAATAATGCTCATAGGCAGAGTGGTGGCTGAGGATGCAGTTGTAGACGTGCTACCAGTGCTCCGACTCTGTCCAGGAAGGCGCAAGGTAACTTCGTCGTCGGTTGCATCCTCCTCCACCGCCTCTGTTGACCTCCTCGAGTGCCTGACTGGGGGTTGACAGTAGGTGGGATCTAGAACGTCATCATCAATTGTTGTGTTTGCACTCCCCTCCCCCTCAGACCGAGCCTCTTCTTGCCCTGACCGAATATTTAAGTTGTCATCCCAATCGGGTATCTGCGTCTCATCTTCATCAGTATGTTCCTCATTGTCTATAACCACAGGTGTTACAGTTTGTGACAAAGGGTCAACATTATGCTCAGAAACTTGGTCCTCACGGCCTGAATCAGAGTCACAAAGGTTCTGGGCATCACTGCAGACCATTTCCTGTTCTGTACTCACTGTAGCTTGGGAGCAGACCTCTGATTCCCAGGCTATAGTGTGACTGAACAGCTCTGCAGACTCAGCCATCTCAGTTCCACCATACTGTGCAGGGCTGATGGAGACTTCAGAGCTAGGAGAAATCAAGTGTGATTGGGATGACAACTCAGAGGACTGGTGTTTTTTGGATGCGGTACTTGAAGTGGCTGAGAGGGCACTTGTTGGACCACTTGAGATCCATTGAAGCATTTTCCTTTTTTGCCCATCATCTACCTTTCTTCCTGTTGTTCGTGTCCGTAAAAAAGGGAGCACATCGGATTGTCCACGGTAAGTAGAAGACATCTTACTTTTGCTGGTAGATGGTCTATCTTCAGCAGATGATAATGGAGCTTTGCCACCTTCCCCACGGACAAAACCTTTTTTGCCTTTTCCACCACGCCTCTTCCCCTTTCCACCAGCATCTGTCATTTTGCCACTCATGTTGATTGCGACAAGATTGTGGACTGAAAATGTGGTAGTAAAAATTGAGAGGTGGTGAAGATTGCAGTGGTGGTCTAGCTTTATTAACAGCAGAATAATAAAGAATAAATATCCCTGACAATGCAACTTAGTTATAATTAGTTGGAGTGTGCAACGCAGGCAGATGCGCTCTGCAAATGTCTTGGCACTAGTGGGACTATAGCAAAGTCCAATAGCCACGTATAGGATGCCACTAGGTACACTGAGTGTTTGCTAGTATAATGGCTTAGTTATAATTAGTTGGAGTGTGCAACTTGCCCTACTGATCCCTTCCCCACACCTCTACTCCAGTCCCTCTCTCCGGTTGTCGCCACTCACCTAACTAAAATCTTCAATCTCTCTCTCTCTTCGGGTATCTTCCCCTCCTCCCTCAAACACTCTATCATTACTCCATTATTAAAAAAACCTTCTCTTGATCCGTCCTGCACAAGCAACTACAGACCAGTCTCCAATCTCTCCTTCATCTCTAAACTCTTGGAGCGCCTGGTCTACTCTCGCCTCACCCGCTACCTCTCCTCTCACTCTCTTCTAGATCCTTTACAGTCTGGCTTCCGCCCTTTACACTCAACAGAAACTGCCCTTGTCAAAGTGACCAATGACCTATTGACAGCAAAACGTAACGGTGACCACTCTCTGCTTATTCTTCTTGACCTTTCTGCTGCCTTTGACACTGTTGACCACCATCTCCTTCTCTCTATGCTCCACTCTATCGGCCTAAAGGACACTGTTCTTTCCTGGTTCTCTTCCTATCTTTCTGGCCGCTCATTCAGTGTATCATTTGCTGGCTCCACATCTTCTCCTCTTCCTCTCACTGTTGGGGTCCCTCAAGGCTCAGTCCTTGGCCCTCTTCTTTTCTCCCTCTACACTGCCCCAATTGGTCAGACCATCAGCAGATTTGGCTTTCAGTACCATCTTTATGCTGATGACACACAGCTATACACCTCCTCCCCTGAGCTCACCCCCGCTGTACTACAGAACACCAGTGACTGCCTGACTGCAGTTTGCAATGTCATGTCTGCTCTCTATCTGAAACTTAACCTTTCCAAAACTGAACTTCTTCTTTTCCCTCCATCTTCCAACTTTCCTCAACCTGACATCTCCCTCTCTGTGTGTGGCACAACGATAAGTCCTAGGCCACAAGCCCGCTGCCTGGGGGTTATACTTGACACTGATCTTTCCTTCACCTCCCACATACAATCTCTTGCCCGCACCTGCCGCTTGCACCTCAAGAACATCTCTAGAATCCGCCCCTTTCTCACAATGGAAACGACAAAAACCCTCACCGTGGCCCTGATCCACTCTCGCTTGGACTACTGTAACTCTCTATTAATTGGTCTCCCCCTAACTAGACTCTCTCCTCTACAGTCAATCCTTAATGCAGCAGCCCGGGTCACCTATCTGGCTAACCGCTACTCGGATGCCTCTGCTCTGTGCCAGTCATTGCACTGGCTGCCCATATATCATAGGATCCAATTCAAACTGCTTGTTCTCACCCACAAAGCTCTCCACAGTGCAGCACCCCCCTACATCTCCACCCTCCTCTCTGTCTATCAGTCCACCCGTTCTCTACGCTCTGCAAGCGACTTTCGACTAACATCCACACTAATTCGAACCTCCCACTCCCGGATCCAAGACTTCTTCCGAGCTGCACCAACCCTCTGGAACGCTCTACCCCAAGAAGTTAGGACAAATCACAACTTACTCAGCTTCAGACGCACCCTAAAGACGCATCTTTTTAGGGCGGCCTATCACACTCCCTAATCAGATTCGATTCACATAGTTCCTCTACAACCTCTCACAACATAGCTCCACATCAAACTCCATGGCACCCAAAGGCATCTCAAGGCTCGGGCCCACTGGTCCAGGAAACCATTATCCAGCCCCATTTCCGTGAGATGGTTGGATTGTCATTGTAAATAAGCACTTGAACCTTGCCTCTCCCCCCATCTCATTGTAGATTGTAAGCTCTCACGAGCAGGGTTGTATTTTTTTTTTCCCCTCTAAATATTGTATTTCTATAACTGTTACTTGTTTGTATATGATCCTCCTGAATTGTAAAGCGCTACGGAATATGTTGGCGCTATAGAAATAAAGATTATTATTATTATTATTAGATGCGCTCTGCAAATGTCTTGGCACTAGTGGGACTATAGCAAAGTCCAATAGCCACGTATAGGATGCCACTAGGTACACTGAGTGTTTGCTAGTATAATGGCTTAGTTATAATTACTTGGAGTGTGCAACGCAGGCAGATGCGCTCTGCAAATGTCTTGGCACTAGTGGGACTATAGCAAAGTCCAATAGCCACGTATAGGATGCCACTAGGTACACTGAGTGTTTGCTAGTATAATGGCTTAGTTATAATTAGTTGGAGTGTGCAACGCAGGCAGACGTGCTGCAAATGTCTTGGCACTAGTGGGACTATAGCAAAGTCCAATAGCCACGTATAGGATGCCACTAGGTACACTGACTGTTTGCTAGTATAATGGCTTAGTTATAATTAGTTGGAGTGTGCAACGCAGGCAGATGCGCTCTGCAAATGTCTTGGCACTAGTGGGACTATAGCAAAGTCCAATAGCCACGTATAGGATGCCACTAGGTACACTGAGTGTTTGCTAGTATAATGGCTTAGTTATAATTAGTTGGAGTGTGCAACGCAGGCAGACGTGCTGCAAATGTCTTGGCACTAGTGGGACTATAGCAAAGTCCAATAGCCACGTATAGGATGCCACTAGGTACACTGAGTGTTTGCTAGTATAATGGTTTAGTTATAATTAGTTGGAGTGTGCAACGCAGGCAGATGCGCTCTGCAAATGTCTTGGCACTAGTGGGACTATAGCAAAGTCCAATAGCCACGTATAGGATGCCACTAGGTACACTGAGTGTTTGCTAGTATAATGGCTTAGTAATAATTAGTTGGAGTGTGCAACGCAGGCAGATGCGCTCTGCAAATGTCTTGGCACTAGTGGGACTATAGCAAAGTCCAATAGCCACGTATAGGATGCCACTAGGTACACTGAGTGTTTGCTAGTATAATGGCTTAGTTATAATTAGTTGGAGTGTGCAACGCAGGCAGATGCGCTCTGCAAATGTCTTGGCACTAGTGGGACTATAGCAAAGTCCAATAGCCACGTATAGGATGCCACTAGGTACACTGAGTGTTTGCTAGTATAATGGCTTAGTTATAATTAGTTGGAGTGTGCAACGCAGGCAGATGCGCTCTGCAAATGTCTTGGCACTAGTGGGACTATAGCAAAGTCCAATAGCCACGTATAGGATGCCACTAGGTACACTGAGTGTTTGCTAGTATAATGGCTTCGTTATAATTAGTTGGAGTGTGCAATGCAGGCAGATGCGCTCTGCAAATGTCTTGGCACTAGTGGGACTATAGCAAAGTCCAATAGCCACGTATAGGATGCCACTAGGTACACTGAGTGTTTGCTAGTATAATGGCTTCGTTATAATTAGTTGGAGTGTGCAACGCAGGCAGATGCGCTCTGCAAATGTCTTGGCACTAGTGGGACTATAGCAAAGTCCAATAGCCACGTATAGGATGCCACTAGGTACACTGAGTGTTTGCTAGTATAATGGCTTAGTTATAATTAGTTGGAGTGTGCAATGCAGGCAGATGCGCTCTGCAAATGTCTTGGCACTAGTGGGACTATAGCAAAGTCCAATAGCCACGTATAGGATGCCACTAGGTACACTGAGTGTTTGCTAGTATAATGGCTTAGTTATAATTAGTTGGAGTGTGCAACGCAGGCAGATGCGCTCTGCAAATGTCTTGGCACTAGTGGGACTATAGCAAAGTCCAATAGCCACGTATAGGATGCCACTAGGTACACTGAGTGTTTGCTAGTATAATGGCTTTGTTATAATTAGTTGGAGTGTGCAATGCAGGCAGATGCGCTCTGCAAATGTCTTGGCACTAGTGGGACTATAGCAAAGTCCAATAGCCACGTATAGGATGCCACTAGGTACACTGAGTGTTTGCTAGTATAATGGCTTCGTTATAATTAGTTGGAGTGTGCAATGCAGGCAGATGCGCTCTGCAAATGTCTTGGCACTAGTGGGACTAAAGCAAAGTCCAATAGCCACAGATAGGATGCCACTAGGTACACTGAGTGTTTGCTAGTATAATGGCTTAGTTATGAGTTGGAGTGTGCAGAGGACAAGAGGGTACAGTGGCAGGATTGTGGTGCTCTGGGTAGAGGAATGGAAGCCTGCCTTTCTATTCCCTCCTAATGGTGAAATGCAGGGAGGAAATCCCTGACCTTGGCTGCACAGACGCTGGCGCTGTTTTCAGGACCTGTCACCTTAACTCTGACCCTGCCGGTTTGAGCCCTTAAAAGTACTGCTATAAAGTGCTCTCCCTATGCTGTCTAACGCTGTGTATGCAGCGCATACAGCTGTATCGGCTATAGGACTCAGGATGACGGAGCTGCGACAGTGATGTCTGACACCAAAGACGCAGAAGGCAGATAATGGCGTCCGTGAAGAAAATGTCCGGTTTTATAATGCAGGGACATGTGACATGCAGATCCTATCACACATGCCGTTGCTTCTCTGGCTCAAAGTCCACTTAGCTGTGTGTGTGTCTGTGATTGGCTGACATGCTGGCCCGCCCCACAAGACGCGCGCGCTTAGGGAAGGAAGACAAGAAAAAAAAAAAAAAATGGCGATCGCCATTATAGAAACAGCAGTGATCTCAAGGCGCTGTTCACGCACACTATACACTGAAATGTGATAATAGTTTGATTCACAGAGTGACTTACACTATTACAGCAGAAACCAAGCTATGATTTAGCTGTTTTTTGGCTGCTAGAACCGTTCTCGAACGTTTCTAGAACTATCGAGCTTTTGCAAAATGCTCGAGTTCTAGTTCGATCTAGAACATGCCCCAAAATCACTCGAGCCTAGAACTGGAGAACCACGAACCACGAACCGCGCTCAACTCTACTCATAATATAAAAAAAGCTTGTCAATTCTCATTTAAGATTGGTTCCTATGCTTTTGATGGGCTCTCTAAGAATTAGTCAACTTTCAACGTATTTTACCTTTCACTGTGGACAGATCAAGCTTTGAGGGGTCAGTAGCTGGCTCAAAATTAGAGCAAGTTCATTTAAAGAGAGTAGATATGGGGCCAAAGTGGCAGGTTAGCTCAATCGGTTAGAGCGTGGTGCTAATAACGCCAAGGTTGCAGGTTCGACCCCTGTGCTGGCCATTCCTTTGGCTTTCTGTTCACATCCAGTGACTTTTGGAAAAAGATCCGTAGGTTTTATCCATCCAATGTGTAAAATTAATTTACAAACTTGAAATAACTTGGTTAGAGTAAGAGAGTGGCCATGTTACATCGTCGTTAACCTTAAAGTATGACAGAGTAACGAATTGAAGCAAAATAGAAATATAATCTATTGTATGGCCAGAGATTTCAGTTTCTAAGCGTTTTTTAAGAAGTTTCGGGCAACTGGAATTCGATATAACTGTAAATATTGACAGCTAAGTCTATCACTAATTGTAACGCAGGCAAAACTAATCCAAGCGACTTTAAGCAAAATAGAAATATAATCTATTTTATGGCCAGAGATTTCAGTTTCTAAGCGTTTTTTAAGAAGTTTTGTGCAACTGGAATTCGATATAACTGTAAATATTGACAGCTAAGTCTTTCACTAATTGTAATGCAGGCAAAACTAATCCAAGCAACTTGAAGCAAAATAGAAATATAATCTATTGTATGGCCAGAGATTTCAGTTTCTAAGCGTTTTTTAAGAAGTTTTGGGCAACTGGAATTCGATATAACTGTAAATATTGACAGCTAAGTCTATCACTAATTGTAATGCAGGCAAAAACTAATCCAAGCAATGGCGTAATTTACTGGCTCATCACGTGACAAGTTAGAGTGGTTGGTAGCAACATATTGCTCATAATATAAAAAAAGCTTGTCAATTCTCATTTAAGATTGGTTCCTATGCTTTTGATGGGCTCTCTAAGAATTAGTCAACTTTCAACGTATTTTACCTTTCACTGTGGACAGGTCAAGCTTTGAGAGGTCAGTAGCTGGCTCAAAATTAGAGCAAGTTCATTAAAAGAGAGTAGATATGGGGCAAAAGTGGCCGGTTAGCTTAATCGGTTAGGGCGTGGTGCTGATAACGCCAAGGTTGCGGGTTCGACCCCCGTGCTGGCCATTCCTTTGGCTTTCTGTTCACATCCAGTGACTTTTGGAAAAAGATCCGTAGGTTTTATCCATCCAATGTGTAAAATTAATTTACAAACTTGAAATAACTTGGTTAGAGTAAGAGAGTGGCCATGTTACATCGTCGTTAACCTTAAAGTATCACAGAGTAACGAATTGAAGCAAAATAGAAATATAATCTATTGTATGGCCAGAGATTTCAGTTTCTAAGTGTTTTTTAAGAAGTTTTGGGCAACTGGAATTCGATATAACTGTAAATATTGACAGCTAAGTCTATCACTAATTGTAATGCAGGCAAAAACTAATCCAAGCAATGGCGTAATTTACTGGCTCATCACGTGACAAGTTAGAGTGGTTGGTGGCAACATATTGCTCATAATATAAAAAAAAGCTTGTCAATTCTCATTTAAGATTGGTTCCTATGCTTTTGATGGGCTCTCTAAGAATTAGTCAACTTTCAACGTATTTTACCTTTCACTGTGGACAGGTCAAGCTTTGAGAGGTCAGTAGCTGGCTCAAAATTAGATCAAGTTCATTAAAAGAGAGTAGATTTGGGGCAAAAGTGGCCGGTTAGCTCAATCGGTTAGAGCGTGGTGCTAATAACGCCAAGGTTGCGGGTTCGACCCCCGTGCTGGCCATTCCTTTGGCTTTCTGTTCACATCCAGTGACTTTTGGAAAAAGATCCGTAGGTTTTATCCATCCAATGTGTAAAATTAATTTACAAACTTGAAATAATTTGGTTAGAGTAAGAGAGTGGCCATGTTACATCGTCGTTAACCTTAAAGTACGACAGAGTAACGAATTGAAGCAAAATAGAAATATAATCTATTGTATGGCCAGAGATTTCAGTTTCTAAGTGTTTTTTAAGAAGTTTTGGGCAACTGGAATTCGATATAACTGTTAATATTGACAGCTAAGTCTATCACTAATTGTAATGCAGGCAAAACTAATCCAAGCAACTTGAAGCAAAATAGAAATATAATCTATTGTATGGCCAGAGATTTCAGTTTCTAAGCGTTTTTTAAGAAGTTTTGGGCAACTGGAATTCGATATAACTGTAAATATTGACAGCTAAGTCTATCACTAATTGTAATGCAGGCAAAAACGTATCCAAGCAATGGCGTAATTTACTGGTTCATCACTTGACAAGTTAGAGTGGTTGGTGGCAACATATTGCTCATAATATAAAAAAAAGCTTGTCAATTCTCATTTAAGATTGGTTCCTATGCTTTTGATGGGCTCTCTAAGAATTAGTCAACTTTCAACGTATTTTACCTTTCACTGTGGACAGGTCAAGCTTTGAGAGGTCAGTAGCTGGCTCAAAATTAGAGCAAGTTCATTAAAAGAGAGTAGATATGGGGCAAAAGTGGCCGGTTAGCTTAATCGGTTAGAGCATGGTGCTAATAACGCCAAGGTTGCGGGTTCGACCCCCGTGCTGGCCATTCCTTTGGCTTTCTGTTCACATCCAGTGACTTTTGGAAAAAGATCCGTAGGTTTTATCCATCCAATGTGTAAAATTAATTTACAAACTTGAAATAACTTGGTTAGAGTAAGAGAGTGGCCATGTTACATCGTCGTTAACCTTAAAGTATGACAGAGTAACGAATTGAAGCAAAATAGAAATATAATCTATTGTATGGCCAGAGATTTCAGTTTCTTAGCGTTTTTTAAGAAGTTTTGGGCAACTGGAATTCGATATAACTGTAAATATTGACAGCTAAGTCTATCACTAATTGTAATGCAGGCAAAAACTAATCCAAGCAATGGCGTAATTTACTGGCTCATCACGTGACAAGTTAGAGTGGTTGGTGGCAACATATTGCTCATAATATAAAAAAAGCTTGTCAATTCTCATTTAAGATTGGTTCCTATGCTTTTGATGGGCTCTCTAAGAATTAGTCAACTTTCAACGTATTTTACCTTTCACTGTGGACAGGTCAAGCTTTGAGAGGTCAGTAGCTGGCTCAAAATTAGAGCAAGTTCATTAAAAGAGAGTAGATATGGGGCAAAAGTGGCCGGTTAGCTTAATCGGTTAGAGCGTGGTGCTAATAACGCCAAGGTTGCGGGTTCGACCCCCGTGCTGGCCATTCCTTTGGCTTTTTGTTCACATCCAGTGACTTTTGGAAAAAGATCCGTAAGTTTTATCCATCCAATGTGTAAAATTAATTTACAAACTTGAACTAACTTGGTTAGAGTAAGAGAGTTGCCATGTTATATCATCGTTAACCTTAAAGTATGACAGAGTAACGAATTGAAGCAAAATAGAAATATAATCTATTGTATGGCCAGATATTTCAGTTTCTTAGCGTTTTTTAAGAAGTTTTTGGCAACTGGAATTCGATATAACTGTAAATATTGACAGCTAAGTCTATCACTAATTGTAATGCAGGCAAAAACTGATCCAAGCAATGGCGTAATTTACTGGCTCATCACGTGACAAGTTAGAGTGGTTGGTGGCAACATATTGCTCATAATATAAAAAAGGCTTGTCAATTCTCATTTAAGATTTGTTCCTATGCTTTTGATGGGCTCTCTAAGAATTAGTCAACTTTCAACGTATTTTACCTTTCACTGTGGACAGATCAAGCTTTGAGAGGTCAGTAGCTGGCTCAAAATTAGAGCAAGTTCATTAAAAGAGAGTAGCTATGGGGCAAAAGTGGCCGGCTAGCTCAATCGGTTAGAGCATGGTGCTAATAACACCAAGGTTGCGGGTTCGACCCATGTGCTGGCCATTCCTTTGGCTTTCTGTTCACATCCAGTGACTTTTGGAAAAAGATCCGTAGGTTTTATCCATCCAATGTGTAAAATTAATTTACAAACTTGAAATAACTTGGTTAGAGTAAGAAAGTGGCCATGTTACATCGTCGTTAACCTTAAAGTACGACAGAGTAACGAATTGAAGCAAAATAGAAATATAATCTATTGTATGGCCAGAGATTTCAGTTTCTAAGTGTTTTTTAAGAAGTTTTGGGCAACTGGAATTCGATATAACTGTTAATATTGACAGCTAAGTCTATCACTAATTGTAATGCAGGCAAAACTAATCCAAGCAACTTGAAGCAAAATAGAAATATAATCTATTGTATGGCCAGAGATTTCAGTTTCTAAGCGTTTTTTAAGAAGTTTTGGGCAACTGGAATTCGATATAACTGTAAATATTGACAGCTAAGTCTATCACTAATTGTAATGCAGGCAAAAACTTATCCAAGCAATGGTGTAATTTACTGGCTCATCACGTGACAAGTTAGAGTGGTTGGTGGCAACATATTGCTCATAATATAAAAAAAGCTTGTCAATTCTCATTTAAGATTGGTTCCTATGCTTTTGATGGGCTCTCTAAGAATTAGTCAACTTTCAACGTATTTTACCTTTCACTGTGGACAGGTCAAGCTTTGAGAGGTCAGTAGCTGGCTCAAAATTAGAGCAAGTTCATTAAAAGAGAGTAGATATGGGGCAAAAGTGGCCGGTTAGCTTAATCGGTTAGAGCGTGGTGCTAATAACGCCAAGGTTGCGGGTTTGACCCCCGTGCTGGCCATTCCTTTGGCTTTCTGTTCACATCCAGTGACTTTTGGAAAAAGATCCGTAGGTTTTATCCATCCAATGTGTAAAATTAATTTACAAACTTGAAATAACTTGGTTAGAGTAAGAGAGTGGCCATGTTACATCGTCGTTAACCTTAAAGTATGACAGAGTAACGAATTGAAGCAAAATAGAAATATAATCTATTGTATGGCCAGAGATTTCAGTTTCTTAGCGTTTTTTAAGAAGTTTTGGGCAATTGGAATTCGATATAACTGTAAATATTGACAGCTAAGTCTATCACTAATTGTAATGCAGGCAAAAACTAATCCAAGCAATGGCGTAATTTACTGGCTCATCACGTGACAAGTTAGAGTGGTTGGTGGCAACATATTGCTCATAATATAAAAAAAGCTTGTCAATTCTCATTTAAGATTGGTTCCTATTAGTGATGAGCGAGTACTAAAAAGCTCGGGTGCTCGAAGCTCGGGCCGAGCATCCCAAGATACTCGTGTACTCGGGCCGAGCAACGAGCCCAATGTTATCCTATGGGAGACCCGAGTATTTTTGTGAAATGACCCCCCGGCAGCATGGAGAAACCCTAAAAATGTCACAAAAGTCTTAGAAGAGTGCTCAAATGACATGGCAACAGCATGGGGAAGACCCCTTGAAGCATTTATCACTGAAAAGTCACAGCTGTGAACAATTTTGTCCGCGTTTTACGCCATTTTTACGAACTCACCAGAAAACCTTCCAAAATGACCCCAAAATGATTTTTCATGGCGGAAATGTTAAGGGCACATACCCAATAGTGAGATAGAGCTGGTGTATGTTACTTTTTGAGATTAATACATGAAAGATTTTACGTGAAAACATTGTGTGGCACTCCGATGTCCCTGAGAAGAGACGTACATGAAGGCCTCTTGAGTCTAATGTGCCCATTTTGAGGAAGTGAGTCTTTGTAGTATTTTCCTTTGCCAGGGCAGTCCAAAATTGTGAGGTTCACCAATGCCCCTGCATACAGACGTGCATGAGGGCCTGTAAACCTGAAGTGCCCATTGGAAGGAAGTGGGTCTATTGTAGTATAGCCCTTAGGCAGGGCAGCCAAAAATTGGGAGGCTCCACGTTGTCCCTGGGTAGAGACGTGCATGAGGGCCTTTAAACCTGAAGTGCCCATTGTAAGGAAGTGGGTCTATTTCAGTATAGCCCTTTGCCAGGGCAGCCAAAAATTGGGAGGCTCCACATTGTCCCTGGGTAGAGACGTGCATGAGGGCCTCAAAACATTAAGTGTCCATTTTAAGGAAGTGGGTGTATTATAGTATAGCCCTTAGGCAGGGCAGCCAAAAATTGGGAGGCTCCACGTTGTCCCTGGGTAGAGACGTGCATGAGGGCCTCAAAACATTAAGTGTCCATTTTAAGGAAGTGGGTGTATTATTGTATAGCCCTTAGGCAGGGCAGCCAAAAATTGGGAGGCTCCACGTTGTCCCTGGGTAGAGACGTGCATGAGGGCCTTTAAACCTGAAGTGCCCATTGTAAGGAAGTGGGTCTATTTCAGTATAGCCCTTTGCCAGGGCAGCCAAAAATTGGGAGGCTCCATGTTGTCCCTGGGTAGAGACGTGCATGAGGGCCTCAAAACATTAAGTGTCCATTTTAAGGAAGTGGGTGTATTATAGTATAGCCCTTAGGCAGGGCAGCCAAAAATTGGGAGGCTCCACGTTGTCCCTGGGTAGAGACGTGCATGAGGGCCTCAAAACATTAAGTGTCCATTTTAAGGAAGTGGGTGTATTATAGTATAGCCCTTAGGCAGGGCAGCCAAAAATTGGGAGGCTCCACGTGTCCCTGGGTAGAGACGTGCATGAAGGCCTCAAAACATTAAGTGTCCATTTTAAGGAAGTGGGTGTATTATAGTATAGCCCTTAGGCAGGGCAGCCAAAAATTGGGAGGCTCCACGTTGTCCCTGGGTAGAGACGTGCATGAGGGCCTCAAAACATTGTTCCCATTGCAAAGGAGCGGGTCTCCTGTTGTTGTAATGTCCATTCTGCAAAGAATGGGCGAAAAAATTTACCACTGGGGGTATACCTGAAACAAAGGCCTAAGTATTGCAATTTGTAACGGTCATCATCATGGTGGCACATGAGGAGAAGGAGGAGGAGTCCAGCGATTATCCAAAGTCCAGAAGTGTGTACCCATGGGTGAGTGGAGGTACATGGCAAACTTTAAATTCCGCTCTCATTTGCTGGTGGTGTGGTGAAGTCTGGCCCAATCCAACCCTTGTTCATCTTGATCAGAGTCAGCCTGTCAGCATTTTCAGTTGACAGGCGGGTGCGTTTATCTGTAATGATTCCACCTGCGGCACTAAAAACACGCTCTGACAAAACGCTAGCAGCAGGGCAGGCCAGGACTTCCAAGGCGTAGAGAGCCAATTCATGCCACGTGTCCAGCTTGGATACCCAATAATTATAAGGCACAGAGGAATGTCGGAGTACTGTTGTTCGATCTGCAAGGTACTCCTTCAGCATCTGGGCAAACTTAGGATTTCTTGTGGCACTACCCCGCACCTCAGGGGCTGTGGTACGTGAGGGGCTGAGAAAACTGTCCCACATCTTAAAGACTGTTCCCCTACCTCTGGCGGATTGGACTTGTGCCTCTCTCGGCTGTACGCCTCGGTTGTCCACTGATTCATGACATATGCCGCTAGCGTTTTGTGAGGGGAATGCTTTGCCTACTTCCGTGAGTATGGCCTTCCGAAACTGCTGCATTTTGGTTGACCTCTCCTCCACGGGAATAAGAGACAAAAAGTTCTCCTTGTAGCGTGGGTCTAACAGTGTTACCAACCAGTAATGATTGTCGGCCAAGATGTTCTTAACGCGAGGGTCACGAGACAGGCAGCTTACCATAAAGTCAGCCATGTGCGCCAGACTCTTAACAGCCAGGACTTCAGTAGCCTGACCAACAAGATGACTGAACATGCTGTCCTCCTCCTCCTCCTCCTCCTCATCTACCCTGTCCTCTGGCCAGCCACGCTGAACCGAGGATATGACTGGTGTGCATGTCATATCCTCAATTTGGCCGGAGAGTTGCTCCATGTCTTCATCCTCCTCCTCGTCATAGTCCTCCACTGCACGTTGTGATGAGACGAGGCTGGGCTGTGTGTTATCACCCACACCCACTACTGTTTCTTGCTGCAACTCATCGCGCTCCGCCTGCAATGCATCATGTTTGTTTTTCAGCAGAGACCGTTTTAGAAGGCAGAGTAGCGGTATGGTGACGCTAATAATGGCGTCATCACCACTCACCATCTTGGTGGAGTCCTCAAAGTTTTGGAGGATGGTACATAGGTCTGACATCCATCTCCACTCCTCAGGTGTTATGTGTGGAGTTTGACCCATTTCCCGACGGCTTAGGTGATGCAGGTACTCAACAACTGCCCTCTTCTGCTCACATATCCTGACCAACATGTGCAGAGTTGAATTCCAACGCGTGGGGACATCACACACCAGTCTGTGAGCCGGAAGATGCAAACGGCGCTGAAAGCCGGCAAGGCCGGCTGAAGCAGTAGGTGACTTTCGAAAATGTGCAGACAGGCGGCGAACTTTTACCAGTAGATCAGACAGCTCTGGGTATGACTTTATAAACCGCTGAACCACGAGGTTGAGCACATGGGCCACGCATGGAACATGTGTCAGCTGGCCTCGCCTCAAAGCCGCCACCAGGTTCCGGCCATTGTCACACACGACCTTTCCTGGCTTTAGGTTCAGAGGTGTGAGCCAGTGATCTGCCTGCTGTTTCAGAGCTGTCCACAGCTCTTCTGCATTGTGGGGTTTGTCACCTATGCAGATTAGCTTCAGCACAGCCTGTTGCCGCTTCGCCGAGGCAGTGCTGCAGTGCTTCCAGCTTGTGACTGGTGTGGAGGGCACAGTGGATGAGGATGCGCAGGAGGAGGAGGAGGCTGAAGAGCATGACATTCCGGAGCTGTAGAGTGTGGGTGAAACACTGACTGAGGTAGGGCCTGCAAACCTTGGTGTGGGAAGGACGTGTTCCGTCCCTCGCTCAGACTGGGTCCCAGCTTCCACAATATTAACCCAGTGTGCCGTCAACGAGATGTAGCGGCCTTGCCCACAAGCACTTGTCCACGTGTCTGTGGTTAGGTGGACCTTGGGTGAAACAGCGTTGTTCAGGGCACGTGTGATGTTTTGTGACACGTGGTTATGCAACGCGGGGACGGCACACCGGGAGAAATAGTGGCGGCTGGGGACCGAGTAACGTGGGACAGCTGCCGCCATCAGGTCACGGAATGCTTCAGTCTCCACCAGCCTAAAAGGCAACATTTCCAGCGCAAGCAGTCGCGAAATGTTAGCATTTAGAACTGTGGCATGTGGGGTGTTGGCAGTGTATTTGCGCCTGCGTTCAAAGGTTTGCTGAATGGATAACTGAACGCTGCGCTGGGACAAGGACGTGCTTGATGATGGTGTTCTTTCTGCGTAGGCAACTGCAGGTGCAGGAGTGGAGGAGGCTTGTTCGCAGGCAGCATAGACAGAGGATTGGCTCGCATGCACAACCAGCGAAGACGTAGCAGTGACATCAGCAAGCACTGCTCCTCGACTCTGTTGTACTTCCCACAAAGTCGGGTGCTTGGCTGACATGTGCCTGATCATGCTGGTGGTGGTCAGGCTGCTAGTTTTGGTACCCCTGCTGATGCTGGCACGGCAGGTGTTGCAAATGGCCTTTTTTGAATCATCTGGATCCAACTTAAAAAACTGCCAGACTCGGGAAGACCTAACATTTGTACAGGCACCTTGTGTCGTCGTGTTGTTCCGGGGAACGGTTGCCTGACTTCTGCCTGGGGCCACCACCCTGCTTCTTACTGCCTGTTGTGATGCTACGCCTCCCTCCCCCTGTGCACTGCTGTCCTCGCTCTGCATATCCTCCTGCCAGGTTGGGTCAGTTACTGGATCATCCACCACGTCGTCTTCCTCTTCCGCACCCTGCTCCTCCTCCTGACTTGCTGACAATTGTGTCTCATCATCGTCCACCACTTGTTGAGACACGTTGCCAACTTCGTGAGAACGTGGCTGCTCAAATATTTGGCCATCTGTACAGACGATCTCCTCATGACCCACTTCAATATGAGCTGGCGAGAGGCCAGAATGTGTGAATGGAAACGTGAACAGCTCTTCCGAGTGTCCAAGTGTGGGATCATTAATGTCCGAGGAGGACGTGTACTCAGCCTGGTGGTAGGAAGGAGGATCAGGTTCAGAAATGTGCGGTGCAGTATCACGGCTACTGACACTTGACCGTGTGGAAGACAGAGTGTTTGTGGTGGTGCCAATCTGACTGGAAGCATTATCTGCTATCCAACTAACAACCTGTTGACACTGGTCTTGGTTCAAGAGCGGTGTACTGCTGCGGTCCCCAAGAATTTGGGACAGGACGTGCGAGCGACTAGATGTGGCCCTTTGTTGTGGCGAAATTAGAGCTTGCCCACGACCTCGGCCTCTGCCTGCACAACCATCACGTCCACTTCCTTGTTCCTTGCCAATGCCCTTGCGCATTTTGCAATGCTGTGCACTGCTGACGTGTATATTCACTACTTGTGCGTTATATCAAAGTGTGTGGAAATTGCACACAAGTGCACCTGTACGCTGCCACCAACAGGCACACACGTGCGGTTTTAAAAACCAAGCACGGACGCAATAATAACCTAACAGGTTTTTTTGGGGAGCGACAATTACAGACAAGTCAGACACTATCTGGACTGTTTTACACTGTGTACACCAGCCCCAGATATGATGAAGGCTGGTATACGGTCACCACTACCCTGCCTGCCTGCCTGCCTGTATACTGGTACAATAGTCCTGACAAGGACTCTTTTGGTCACTAGCCTGTATTCAGACCTGGCTATACCCTGCCTGTATATAGCAACAGTAGTCCTGAGAAGGACTCTGCTACTGTACTCCGACCTGGCTATACCCTGCCTGCCTGTATACAACTAGAATAGTCCTGAGAAGGACTTTTGGTCACACTGTTTGCAGCCCTGCAACTGAAAAAGCTATAAAGGGCCGCAAAGCTTTCCCTGAATCAGCGACACTCTCCCTGCACTCACTGTCTGGATAGCTGTGAGCAGAGCACAGCGCGCCGGCCGATATAAAGGCTCGGTCCCGCTGTGCAGGCCGGCCAATCACTGCAATTCCACAACTAACAGGGCTGTGGCATTGCAGTGGTCTGCCAGCCAATCCCTGCATGAGGGCTGGCTCTCAAAAGAGCGCCAACATGCAGAAATGAAGACCACGAGTACAGCACGAGTATCGCGAGATTACTCGGTCCCCGCCGAGCAGCCCGAGTACAGCGATACTCGTGCGAGTACCGAGTAGTGACAAGCATGCTCGCTCATCACTAGTTCCTATGCTTTTGATGGGCTCTCTAAGAATTAGTCAACTTTCAACGTATTTTACCTTTCACTGTGGACAGATCAAGCTTTGAGAGGTTAGTAGCTGGCTCAAAATTAGAGCAAGTTCATTAAAAGAGAGTAGATATGGGGCAACAGTGGCCGGCTAGCTCAATCGGTTAGAGCGTGGTGAAAATAACGCCAAGGTTGCGGGTTCGACCCCCGTGCTGGCCATTGCTTTGGCTTTCTGTTCACATCCAGTGACTTTTGGAAAAAGATCCGTAGGTTTTATCCATCCAATGTGTAAAATTAATTTACAAACTTGAAATAACTTGGTTAGAGTAAGAGAGTGGCCATGTTACATCGTCGTTAACCTAAAAGTATGACAGAGTAACGAATTGAAGCAAAATAGAAATATAATCTATTGTATGGCCAGAGATTTAAGTTTCTAAGTGTTTTTTAAGAAGTTTTGGGCAACTGGAATTCGATATAACTGTTAATATTGACAGCTAAGTCTATCACTAATTGTAATGCTGGCAAAACTAATCCAAGCAACTTGAAGCAAAATAGAAATATAATCTATTGTATGGCAAGAGATTTCAGTTTCTAAGCGTTTTTTAAGAAGTTTTGGGCAACTGGAATTCGACATAACTGTAAATATTGACAGCTAAGTCTATCACTAATTGTAATGCAGGCAAAAACTAATCCAAGCAATGGCGTAATTTACTGGCTCATCACGTGACAAGTTAGAGTGGTTGGTGGCAACATATTGCTCATAATATAAAAAAAGCTTGTCAATTCTCATTTAAGATTGGTTCCTATGCTTTTGATGGGCTCTCTAAGAATTAGTCAACTTTCAACGTATTTTACCTTTCACTGTGGACAGGTCAAGCTTTGAGAGGTCAGTAGCTGGCTCAAAATTAGAGCAAGTTCATTAAAAGAGAGTAGATATGGGGAAAAAGTGGCCGGTTAGCTTAATCGGTTAGAGCGTGGTGCTAATAACGCCAAGGTTGCGGGTTCGACCCCCGTGCTGGCCATTCCTTTGGCTTTCTGTTCACATCCAGTGACTTTTGGAAAAAGATCCGTAAATATTATCCATCCATAGTGTAAAATTAATTTACAAATTTGAAATAACTTGGTAAGATTAAGAGAGTGGCCATGTTACATCGTCGTTAACCTTAAAGTATAACAGAGTAACGAATTGAAGCAAAATAGAAATATAATCTATTGTATGGCCAGAGATTTCAGTTTCTAAGCGTTTTTTAAGAAGTTTTGGGCAACTGGAATTCGATATAACTGTAAATATTGACAGCTAAGTCTATCACTAATTGTAATGCAGGCAAAACTAATCCAAGCAACTTGAAGCAAAATAGAAATATAATCTATTGTATGGCCAGAGATTTCAGTTTCTAAGCGTTTTTTAAGAAGTTTTGGGCAACTGGAATTCGATATAACTGTAAATATTGACAGCTAAGTCTATCACTAATTGTAATGCAGGCAAAAACTAATCCAAGCAATGGCGTAATTTACTGGCTCATCACGTGACAAGTTAGAGCGGTTGGTGGCAACATATTGCTCATAATATAAAAAAAGCTTGTCAATTCTCATTTAAGATTGGTTCCTATGCTTTTGATGGGCTCTCTAAGAATTAGTCAACTTTCAACGTATTTTACCTTTCACTGTGGACAGATCAAGCTTTGAGAGGTCAGTAGCTGGCTCAAAATTAGAGCAAGTTCATTAAACGAGAGTAGAAATGGGGCAAAAGTGGCCGGTTAGCTTAATCGGTTAGAGCGTGGTGCTAATAACGCCAAGGTTCCAAGTTCGACCCCCGTGCTGGCCATTCCTTTGGATTTTCTGGCTCATCACGTGACAAGTTAGAGTGGTTAGTGGCAACATATTGCTCATAATATAAAAAAAAGCTTGTCAATTCTCATTTAATATTGGTTCCTATGCTATTGATGGGCTCTCTAAGAATTAGTCAACTTTCAACGTATTTTACCTTTCACTGTGGACAGATCAAGCTTTGATAGGTCAGTAGCTGGCTCAAAATTAGAGCAAGTTCAATAAAAGAGAGTAGATATGGGGCAAAAGTGGCCGGTTAGCTCAATCGGTTAGAGCGTGGTGCTAATAACGCCAAGGTTGCTGGTTCAACCCCCGTGCTTGCCATTCCCTTTGCTTTCTGTTCACATCCAGTGACTTTTGGAAAAAGATCCGTAGGTTTTATCCATCCAATGTGTAAAATTAATTTACAAACTTGAAATAACTTGGTTAGAGTAAGAGAGTGGCCATGTTACATCGTCGTTAACCTTAAAGTATGACAGAGTAACGAATTGAAGCAAAATAGAAATATAATCTATTGTATGGCCAGAGATTTCAGTTTCTTAGCGTTTTTTAAGAAGTTTTGGGCAACTGGAATTCGATATAACTGTAAATATTGACAGCTAAGTCTATCACTAATTGTAATGCAGGCAAAAACTAATCCAAGCAATGGCGTAATTTACTGGCTCATCACGTGACAAGTTAGAGTGGTTGGTGGCAACATATTGCTCATAATATAAAAAAAGCTTGTCAATTCTCATTTAAGATTGGTTCCTATGCTTTTGATGGGCTTTCTAAGAATTAGTCAACTTTCAACGTATTTTACCTTTCTCTGTGGACAGATCAAGCTTTGAGAGGTCAGTAGCTGGCTCAAAATTAAAGCAAGTTCATTAAAAGAGTGTAGATCTGGGGCAAAAGTGGCCGGTTAGCTCAATTGGTTAGAGCGTGGTGCTAATAAAGCCATGGTTGCGGGTTCGACCCCCGTGCTGGCCATTCCTTTGGCTTTCTGTTCACATCCAGTGACTTTTGGAAAAAGATCCGTAGGTTTTATTCATCCAATGTGTAAAATTAATTTACAAACTTATAATAACTTGGTTAGAGTAAGAGAGTGGCCATGTTACATCGTCGTTAACCTTAAAGTATGACAGAGTAACGAATTGAAGCAAAATAGAAATATAATCTATTGTATGGCCAGAGAATTCAGTTTCTAAGCGTTTTTTTAAGAAGTTTTGGGCAACTGGAATTCGATATAACTGTAAATATTGACAGCTAAGTCTATCACTAATTGTAATGCAGGCAAAACTAATCCAAGCGAATTGAAGCAAAATAGAAAAATAATCTATTTTATGGCCAGAGATTTCAGTTTCTAAGTGTTGTTTAAGAAGTTTTTGGCAACTGGAATTCGATATAACTGTAAATATTGACAGCTAAGTCTATCACTAATTGTAATGCAGGCAAAAACTAATCCAAGCAATGGCGTAATTTACTGGCTCATCACGTGACAAGTTGGAGTGGTTCGTGGCAACATATTGCTCATAATATAAAAAAAGCTTGTCAATTCTCATTTAAGATTGGTTCCTATGCTTTTGATGGGCTCTCTAAGAATTAGTCAACTTTCAACGTATTTTACCTTTCACTGTGGACAGATCAAGCTTTGAGAGGTCAGTAGCTGGCAAAAAAAAAAGAAAAAAAAAAGATCCGTAGGTTTTATCCATCCAATGTGTAAAATTAATTTACAAACTTGAAATAACTTGGTTAGAGTAAGAGAGTGGCCATGTTACATCGTCGTTAACCTTAAAGTATGACAGAGTAACGAATTGAAGCAAAATAGAAATATAATCTATTGTATGGCCAGAGATTTCAGTTTCTAAGCGTTTTTTAAGAAGTGTTGGGCAACTGGAATTCGATATAACTGTAAATATTGACAGCTAAGTCTATCACTTATTGTAATGCAGGCAAAAACTAATCCAAGCAATGGCGTAATTTACTGGCTCATCACGTGACAAGTTAGAGTGGTTGGTGGCAACA
The DNA here is from genome assembly GCF_048569485.1 of Anomaloglossus baeobatrachus. Taxonomy (NCBI): domain Eukaryota; kingdom Metazoa; phylum Chordata; class Amphibia; order Anura; family Aromobatidae; genus Anomaloglossus; species Anomaloglossus baeobatrachus. The sequence goes on along the minus strand of NC_134356.1, from coordinate 669,878,152 downwards.
TATTGCTCATAATATAAAAAAAGCTTGTCAATTCTCATTTAAGATTGGTTCCTATGCTTTTGATGGGCTCTCTAAGAATTAGTCAACTTTCAACGTATTTTACCTTTCACTGTGGACAGATCAAGCTTTGAGAGGTCAGTAGCTGGCTCAAAATTAGAGCAAGTTCATTAAAAGAGAGTAGATGTGGGGCAAAAGTGGCCGGTTAGCTCAATCGGTTAAAGCGTGGTGCTAATAACGCCAAGCTTGCGGGTTCGACCCCCGTGCTGGCCATTCGTTTGGCTTTCTGTTCACATCCAGTGACTTTTGGAAAAAGATCCGTAGGTTTTATCTATCCAATGTGTAAAATTAATTTACAAACTTGAAATAACTTGGTTAGAGTAAGAGAGTGGCCATGTTACATCGTCGTTAACCTTAAAGTATGACAGAGTAACGAATTGAAGCAAAATAGAAATATAATCTATTGTATGGCCAGAGATTTCAGTTTCTAAGCGTTTTTTAAGAAGTTTTGGGCAACTGGAATTCGATATAACTGTAAATATTGACAGCCCAGTCTATCACTAATTGTAATGCAGGCAAAAACTAATCCAAGCAATGGCGTAATTTACTGGCTCATCACGTGACAAGTTAGAGTGGTTGGTGGCAACATATTGCTCATAATATAAAAAAAGCTTGTCAATTCTCATTTAAGATTGGTTCCTATGCTTTTGATGGGCTCTTTAAGAATTAGTCATCTTTCAACGTATTTTACCTTTCACTGTGGACAGATCAAGCTTTGAGAGGTCAGTAGCTGGCTCAAAATTAGAGCAAGTTCATTAAAAGAGAGTAGATATGGGGCAAAAGTGGCCGGTTAGCTCAATTGGTTAGAGCGTGGAGCTAATAACGCCAAGGTTGCGGGTTCAACCCCCGTGCTGGCCATTCCTTTGGCTTTTTGTTCATATCCAGTGACTTTTGGAAAAAGATCCGTAGGTTTTATCCATCCAATGTGTAAAATTAATTTACAAACTTGAAATAACTTGGTTAGAGCAAGAGAGTGGCCATGTTACATCGTCGTTAACCTTAAAGTATGACAGAGTAACGAATTGAAGCAAAATAGAAATATAATCTATTGTATGGCCAGAGATTTCAGTTTCTAAGCGTTTTTTAAGAAGTTTTGGGCAACTGGAATTCGATATAACTGTAAATATTGACAGCTAAGTCTACCACTAATTGTAATGCAGGCAAAAACTAATCCAAGCAATGGCGTAATTTACTGGCCCATCACGTGACAAGTTAGAGTGGTTGGTGGCAACATATTGCTCATAATATAAAAAAAGCTTGTCAATTCTCATTTAAGATTGGTTCCTATGCTTTTGATGGTCTCTCTAAGAATTAGTCAACTTTCAACGTATTTTACCTTTCACTGTGGACAGATCAAGCTTTGAGAGGTCAGTAGCTGGCTCAAAATTAGAGCAAGTTCATTAAAAGAGAGTAGATATGGGGCAAAAGTGGCCGATTAGCTCAATCGCTTAGAGCGTGGTGCTAATAACGCCAGGGTTGCGGGTTCGACCCCCGTGCTGGCCTTTCCTTTGGCTTTATGTTTACATCCAGTGACTTTTGGAAAAAGATCCGTAGGTTTTATCCATCCAATGTGTAAAATTAATTTACAAACTTGAAATAACTTGGTTAGAGTAAGAGAGTGGCGATGTTACATCGTCTTTAACTTTAAAGTATGACAGAGTAACGAATTGAAGCAAAATAGAAATATAATTTATTGTATGGCCAGAGATATAACTGTAAATATTGACAGCTAAGTCTATCACTAATTGTAATGCAGGCAAAAACTAATCCAAGCAATGGCGTAATTTGCTGGCTCTTCACGTGAAAAGTTAGAGTGGTTGGTGGCAACATATTGCTCATAATATAAAAAAAGCTTGTCAATTCTCATTTAAGATTGGTTCCTATGATTTTAATGGGCTCTCTAAGAATTAGTCAACTTTCAACGTATTTTACCTTTCACTGTGGACAGATCAAGCTTTGAGAGGGCAGTAGCTGGCTCAAAATTAGAGCAAGTTCATTAAAAGAGAGTAGATATGGGACAAAAGTGGCCGGTTAGCTCAATCGGTTAGAGCGTGGTGCTAATAACGCCAAGGTTGCGGGTTCGACCCCTGTGCTGGGCAATTCCTTTGGCATTCTGTTTACATCCAGTGACTTTTGGAAAAAGATCCGTAGGTTTTATCCATCCAATGTGTAAAATTAATTTACAAACTTGAAATAACTTGGTTAGAGTAAGAGAGTGGCCATGTTACATCGTCGTTAACCTTAAAGTATGACAGAGTAACAAATTGAAGCAAAATAGAAATATAATCTATTGTATGGCCAGAGATTTCAGTTTCTAAGCGTTTTTAAGACGTTTTGGGCAACTGGAATTCGACATAACTGTAAATATTGACAGCTAAGTCTATCACTAATTGTAATGCAGGCAAAACTAATCCAAGCGACTTGAAGCAAAATAGAAATATAATCTATTGTATGGCCAGAGATTTCAGTTTCTAAGCGTTTTTTAAGAAGTTTTGGGCAACTGGAATTCGATATAACTGTAAATATTGACAGCTAAGTCTATCACTAATTGTAATGCAGGCAAAAACTAATCCAAGCAATGGCGTCATTTACTGGCTCAACACGTGACAAGTTAGAGTGGTTGGTGGCAACATATTGCTCATAATATAAAAAAAGCTTGTCAATTCTCATTTAAGATTGGTTCCTATGCTTTTGATGGGCTCTCTAAGAATTAGTCAGCTTTCAACGTATTTTACCTTTCACTGTGGACAGATCAAGCTTTGAGAGGTCAGTAGCTGGCTCAAAATTAGAGCAAGTTCATTAAAAGAGAGTAGATATGGGGCAAAAGTGGCCGCTTAGCTCAATCGGTTAGAGCGTGGTGCTAGTAACACCAAGGTTGCGGGTTCGACCCCTGTGCTGGCCATTCCTTTGGCTTTCTGTTTACATCCAGTGACTTTTGGAAAAAGATCCGTAGGTTTTATCCATCCAATATGTAAAATTAATTTACAAACTTGAAATAACTTGGTTAGAGTAAGGAGGTGGCCATGTTACATCGTCGTTAACCTTAAAGTATGACAGAGTAATGAATTGAAGCAAAATAGAAATATAATTTATTGTATGGCCAGAGATTTCAGTTTCTAAGCGTTTTTTAAGAAGTTTTGGGCAACTGGAATTCGATATAACTGTAAATATTGACAGCTAAGACTATCACTAATTGTAATGCAGGCAAAAACTAATCCAAGCAATGGCGTAATTTACTGGCTCATCACGTGTCAAGTTAGAGTGGTTGGTGGCAACATATTGCTCATAATATAAAAAAAGCTTGTCAATTCTCATTTAAGATTGGTTCCTATGATTTTAATGGGCTCTCTAAGAATTAGTCAACTTTCAACGTATTTTACCTTTCACTGTGGACAGATCAAGCTTTGAGAGGTCAGTAGCTGGCTCAAAATTAGAGCAAGTTCATTAAAAGAGAGTAGATATGGGACAAAAGTGCCGGTTAGCTCAATCAGTTAGAGCGTGGTGCTAATAACGCCAAGGTTGCAGGTTCGACCCCCATGCTGGCCATTCCTTTGGCTTTCTGTTCACATCCAGTGACTTTTGGAAAAAGATCCGTAGGTTTTATCCATCCAATGTGTAAAATTAATTTACAAACTTGAAATAACTTGGTTAGAGTAAGAGAGTGGCCATGTTACATCGTCGTTAACCTTAAAGTATGACAGAGTAACGAATTGAAGCAAAATAGAAATATAATCTATTGTATGGCCAGAGATTTCAGTTTCTAAGCGTTTTTTAAGAAGTTTTGGGCAACTGGAATTCGATATAAATGTAAATATTGACAGCTAAGTCTATCACTAATTGTAATGCAGGCAAAACTAATCCAAGCGACTTGAAGCAAAATAGAAATATAATCTATTGTATGGCCAGAGATTTCAGTTTCTAAGCGTTTTTTAAGAAGATTTGGGCAACTGGAATTCGATATAACTGTAAATATTGACAGCTAAGTCTATCACTAATTGTAATGCAGGCAAAAACTAATCCAAGCAACGGTGTAATTTACTGGCTCATCACGTGACAAGTTAGAGTGGTTGGTGGCAACATATTGCTCATAATATAAAAAAAGCTTGTCAATTCTCATTTAAGATTGGTTCCTATGCTTTTGATGGGCTCTCTAAGGATTAGTCAACTTTCAACGTATTTTACCTTTCACTGTGGACAGATCAAGCTTTGAGAGGACATTAGCGGGCTCAAAATTAGAGCAAGTTCATTAAAAGAGAGTAGATATGGGGCAAACGTGGCCGGTTAGCTCAATCGGTTAGAGCGTGGTGCTAATAACGCCAAGGTTGCGGGCTCGACCCCCGTGCTGGCCATTCCTTTGGCTTTCTGTTCACATCCAGTGACTTTTGGAAAAAGATCCGTAGGTTTTATCCATCCACTGTGTAAAATTAATTTACAAACTTGAAATAACTTGGTTAGAGTAAGAGAGTGGCCATGTTACATCGTCGTTAACCTTAAAGTATGACAGAGTAACGAATTGAAGCAAAATAGAAATATAATTTATTGTATGGCCAGAGATATAACTGTAAATATTGACAGCTAAGTCTATCACTAATTGTAATGCAGGCAAAAACTAATCCAAGCAATGGCGTAATTTACTGGCTCATCACGTGACAAGTTAGAGTGGTTGGTGGCAACATATTGCTCATAATATAAAAAAAGCTTGTCAATTCTCATTTAAGATTGGTTCCTATGATTTTAATGGGCTCTCTAAGAATTAGTCAACTTTCAACGTGTTTTACCTTTCACTGTGGACAGATCAAGCTTTGAGAGGTCAGTAGCTGGCTCAAAATTAGAGCAAGTTCATTAAAAGAGAGTAGATATGGGGCAAAAGTGGCCGGTTAGCTCAATCGGTTAAAGCGTGGTGCTAATAACGCCAAGCTTGCGGGTTCGACCCCCGTGCTGGCCATTCGTTTGGCTTTCTGTTCACATCCAGTGACTTTTGGAAAAAGATCCGTAGGTTTTATCTATCCAATGTGTAAAATTAATTTACAAACTTGAAATAACTTGGTTAGAGTAAGAGAGTGGCCATGTTACATCGTCGTTAACCTTAAAGTATGATAGAGTAACGAATTGAAGCAAAATAGAAATATAATCTATTGTATGGCCAGAGATTTCAGTTTCTAAGCGTTTTTTAAGAAGTTTTGGGCAACTGGAATTCGATATAACTGTAAATATTGACAGCCCAGTCTATCACTAATTGTAATGCAGGCAAAAACTAATCCAAGCAATGGCGTAATTTACTGGCTCATCACGTGACAAGTTAGAGTGGTTGGTGGCAACATATTGCTCATAATATAAAAAAAGCTTGTCAATTCTCATTTAAGATTGGTTCCTATGCTTTTGATGGGCTCTTTAAGAATTAGTCATCTTTCAACGTATTTTACCTTTCACTGTGGACAGATCAAGCTTTGAGAGGTCAGTAGCTGGCTCAAAATTAGAGCAAGTTCATTAAAAGAGAGTAGATATGGGGCAAAAGTGGCCGGTTAGCTCAATTGGTTAGAGCGTGGAGCTAATAACGCCAAGGTTGCGGGTTCAACCCCCGTGCTGGCCATTCCTTTGGCTTTTTGTTCATATCCAGTGACTTTTGGAAAAAGATCCGTAGGTTTTATCCATCCAATGTGTAAAATTAATTTACAAACTTGAAATAACTTGGTTAGAGCAAGAGAGTGGCCATGTTACATCGTCGTTAACCTTAAAGTATGACAGAGTAACGAATTGAAGCAAAATAGAAATATAATCTATTGTATGGCCAGAGATTTCAGTTTCTAAGCGTTTTTTAAGAAGTTTTGGGCAACTGGAATTCGATATAACTGTAAATATTGACAGCTAAGTCTACCACTAATTGTAATGCAGGCAAAAACTAATCCAAGCAATGGCGTAATTTACTGGCCCATCACGTGACAAGTTAGAGTGGTTGGTGGCAACATATTGCTCATAATATAAAAAAAGCTTGTCAATTCTAATTTAAGATTGGTTCCTATGCTTTTGATGGTCTCTCTAAGAATTAGTCAACTTTCAACGTATTTTACCTTTCACTGTGGACAGATCAAGCTTTGAGAGGTCAGTAGCTGGCTCAAAATTAGAGCAAGTTCATTAAAAGAGAGTAGATATGGGGCAAAAGTGGCCGATTAGCTCAATCGCTTAGAGCGTGGTGCTAATAACGCCAGGGTTGCGGGTTCGACCCCCGTGCTGGCCTTTCCTTTGGCTTTATGTTTACATCCAGTGACTTTTGGAAAAAGATCCGTAGGTTTTATCCATCCAATGTGTAAAATTAATTTACAAACTTAAAATAACTTGGTTAGAGTAAGAGAGTGGCGATGTTACATCGTCGTTAACTTTAAAGTATGACAGAGTAACGAATTGAAGCAAAATAGAAATATAATTTATTGTATGGCCAGAGATATAACTGTAAATATTGACAGCTAAGTCTATCACTAATTGTAATGCAGGCAAAAACTAATCCAAGCAATGGCGTAATTTGCTGGCTCTTCACGTGAAAAGTTAGAGTGGTTGGTGGCAACATATTGCTCATAATATAAAAAAAGCTTGTCAATTCTCATTTAAGATTGGTTCCTATGATTTTAATGGGCTCTCTAAGAATTAGTCAACTTTCAACGTATTTTACCTTTCACTGTGGACAGATCAAGCTTTGAGAGGGCAGTAGCTGGCTCAAAATTAGAGCAAGTTCATTAAAAGAGAGTAGATATGGGACAAAAGTGGCCGGTTAGCTCAATCGGTTAGAGCGTGGTGCTAATAACGCCAAGGTTGCGGGTTCGACCCCTGTGCTGGGCAATTCCTTTGGCATTCTGTTTACATCCAGTGACTTTTGGAAAAAGATCCGTAGGTTTTATCCATCCAATGTGTAAAATTAATTTACAAACTTGAAATAACTTGGTTAGAGTAAGAGAGTGGCCATGTTACATCGTCGTTAACCTTAAAGTATGACAGAGTAACAAATTGAAGCAAAATAGAAATATAATCTATTGTATGGCCAGAGATTTCAGTTTCTAAGCGTTTTTAAGACGTTTTGGGCAACTGGAATTCGACATAACTGTAAATATTGACAGCTAAGTCTATCACTAATTGTAATGCAGGCAAAACTAATCCAAGCGACTTGAAGCAAAATAGAAATATAATCTATTGTATGGCCAGAGATTTCAGTTTCTAAGCGTTTTTTAAGAAGTTTTGGGCAACTGGAATTCGATATAACTGTAAATATTGACAGCTAAGTCTATCACTAATTGTAATGCAGGCAAAAACTAATCCAAGCAATGGCGTCATTTACTGGCTCATCACGTGACAAGTTAGAGTGGTTGGTGGCAACATATTGCTCATAATATAAAAAAAGCTTGTCAATTCTCATTTAAGATTGGTTCCTATGCTTTTGATGGGCTCTCTAAGAATTAGTCAGCTTTCAACGTATTTTACCTTTCACTGTGGACAGATCAAGCTTTGAGAGGTCAGTAGCTGGCTCAAAATTAGAGCAAGTTCATTAAAAGAGAGTAGATATGGGGCAAAAGTGGCCGCTTAGCTCAATCGGTTAGAGCGTGGTGCTAGTAACACCAAGGTTGCGGGTTCGACCCCTGTGCTGGCCATTCCTTTGGCTTTCTGTTTACATCCAGTGACTTTTGGAAAAAGATCCGTAGGTTTTATCCATCCAATATGTAAAATTAATTTACAAACTTGAAATAACTTGGTTAGAGTAAGGAGGTGGCCATGTTACATCGTCGTTAACCTTAAAGTATGACAGAGTAATGAATTGAAGCAAAATAGAAATATAATTTATTGTATGGCCAGAGATTTCAGTTTCTAAGCGTTTTTTAAGAAGTTTTGGGCAACTGGAATTCGATATAACTGTAAATATTGACAGCTAAGTCTATCACTAATTGTAATGCAGGCAAAAACTAATCCAAGCAATGGCGTAATTTACTGGCTCATCACGTGTCAAGTTAGAGTGGTTGGTGGCAACATATTGCTCATAATATAAAAAAAGCTTGTCAATTCTCATTTAAGATTGGTTCCTATGATTTTAATGGGCTCTCTAAGAATTAGTCAACTTTCAACGTATTTTACCTTTCACTGTGGACAGATCAAGCTTTGGGAGGTCAGTAGCTGGCTCAAAATTAGAGCAAGTTCATTAAAAGAGAGTAGATATGGGACAAAAGTGCCGGTTAGCTCAATCAGTTAGAGCGTGGTGCTAATAACGCCAAGGTTGCAGGTTTGACCCCCATGCTGGCCATTCCTTTGGCTTTCTGTTCACATCCAGTGACTTTTGGAAAAAGATCCGTAGGTTTTATCCATCCAATGTGTAAAATTAATTTACAAACTTGAAATAACTTGGTTAGAGTAAGAGAGTGGCCATGTTACATCGTCGTTAACCTTAAAGTATGACAGAGTAACGAATTGAAGCAAAATAGAAATATAATTTATTGTATGGCCAGAGATATAACTGTAAATATTGACAGCTAAGTCTATCACTAATTGTAATGCAGGCAAAAACTAATCCAAGCAATGGCGTAATTTACTGGCTCATCACGTGTCAAGTTAGAGTGGTTGGTGGCAACATATTGCTCATAATATAAAAAAAGCTTGTCAATTCTCATTTAAGATTGGTTCCTATGATTTTAATGGGCTCTCTAAGAATTAGTCAACTTTCAACGTATTTTACCTTTCACTGTGGACAGATCAAGCTTTGAGAGGTCAGTAGCTGGCTCAAAATTAGAGCAAGTTCATTAAAAGAGAGTAGATATGGGATAAAAGTGCCGGTTAGCTCAATCAGTTAGAGCGTGGTGCTAATAACGCCAAGGTTGCAGGTTCGACCCCCATGCTGGCCATTCCTTTGGCTTTCTGTTCACATCCAGTGACTTTTGGAAAAAGATCCGTAGGTTTTATCCATCCAATGTGTAAAATTAATTTACAAACTTGAAATAACTTGGTTAGAGTAAGAGAGTGGCCATGTTACATCGTCGTTAACCTTAAAGTATGACAGAGTAACGAATTGAAGCAAAATAGAAATATAATCTATTGTATGGCCAGAGATTTCAGTTTCTAAGCGTTTTTTAAGAAGTTTTGGGCAACTGGAATCCGATATAAATGTAAATATTGACAGCTAAGTCTATCACTAATTGTAATGCAGGCAAAACTAATCCAAGCGACTTGAAGCAAAATAGAAATATAATCTATTGTATGGCCAGAGATTTCAGTTTCTAAGCGTTTTTTAAGAAGTTTTGGGCAACTGGAATTCGATATAACTGTAAATATTGACAGCTAAGTCTATCACTAATTGTAATGCAGGCAAAAACTAATCCAAGCAATGGTGTAATTTACTGGCTCATCACGTGACAAGTTAGAGTGGTTGGTGGCAACATATTGCTCATAATATAAAAAAAGCTTGTCAATTCTCATTTAAGATTGGTTCCTATGCTTTTGATGGGCTCTCTAAGGATTAGTCAACTTTCAACGTATTTTACCTTTCACTGTGGACAGATCAAGCTTTGAGAGGACATTAGCGGGCTCAAAATTAGAGCAAGTTCATTAAAAGAGAGTAGATATGGGGCAAAAGTGGCCGGTTAGCTCAATCGGTTAGAGCGTGGTGCTAATAACGCCAAGGTTGCGGGCTCGACCCCCGTGCTGGCCATTCCTTTGGCTTTCTGTTCACATCCAGTGACTTTTGGAAAAAGATCCGTAGGTTTTATCCATCCACTGTGTAAAATTAATTTACAAACTTGAAATAACTTGGTTAGAGTAAGAGAGTGGCCATGTTACATCGTCGTTAACCTTAAAGTATGACAGAGTAACGAATTGAAGCAAAATAGAAATATAATTTATTGTATGGCCAGAGATATAACTGTAAATATTGACAGCTAAGTCTATCACTAATTGTAATGCAGGCAAAAACTAATCCAAGCAATGGCGTAATTTACTGGCTCATCACGTGACAAGTTAGAGTGGTTGGTGGCAACATATTGCTCATAATATAAAAAAAGCTTGTCAATTCTCATTTAAGATTGGTTCCTATGATTTTAATGGGCTCTCTAAGAATTAGTCAACTTTCAACGTGTTTTACCTTTCACTGTGGACAGATCAAGCTTTGAGAGGTCAGTAGCTGGCTCAAAATTAGAGCAAGTTCATTAAAAGAGAGTAGATATGGGGCAAAAGTGGCCGGTTAGCTCAATCGGTTAGCACGTGGTGCTAATAACGCCAAGGTTGCGGGTTCGACCCCCGTGCTGGCCATTCCTTTGGCTTTCTGTTCACATCCAGTGACTTTTGGAAAATGATCCGTAGGTTTTATCCATCCAATGTGTAAAATTAATTTACAAACTTGAAATAACTTGGTTAGAGTAAGAGAGTGGCCATGTTACATCGTCGTTAACCTTAAAGTATGACAGAGTAACGAATTGAAGCAAAATAGAAATATAATTTATTGTATGGCCAGAGATATAACTGTAAATATTGACAGCTAAGTCTATCACTAATTGTAATGCAGGCAAAAACTAATCCAAGCAATGGCGTAATTTACTGGCTCATCACGTGACAAGTTAGAGTGGTTGGTGGCAACATATTGCTCATAATATAAAAAAAGCTTGTCAATTCTCATTTAAGATTGGTTCCTATGATTTTAATGGGCTCTCTAAGAATTAGTCAACTTTCAACGTGTTTTACCTTTCACTGTGGACAGATCAAGCTTTGAGAGGTCAGTAGCTGGCTCAAAATTAGAGCAAGTTCATTAAAAGAGAGTAGATATGGGGCAAAAGTGGCCGGTTAGCTCAATCGGTTAGCACGTGGTGCTAATAACGCCAAGGTTGCGGGTTCGACCCCCGTGCTGGCCATTCCTTTGGCTTTCTGTTCACATCCAGTGACTTTTGGAAAATGATCCGTAGGTTTTATCCATCCAATGTGTAAAATTAATTTACAAACTTGAAATAACTTGGTTAGAGTAAGAGAGTGGCCATGTTACATCGTCGTTAACCTTAAAGTATGACAGAGTAACGAATTGAAGCAAAATAGAAATATAATTTATTGTATGGCCAGAGATATAACTGTAAATATTGACAGCTAAGTCTATCACTAATTGTAATGCAGGCAAAAACTAATCCAAGCAATGGCGTAATTTACTGGCTCATCACGTGACAAGTTAGAGTGGTTGGTGGCAACATATTGCTCATAATATAAAAAAAGCTTGTCAATTCTCATTTAAGATTGGTTCCTATGATTTTAATGGGCTCTCTAAGAATTAGTCAACTTTCAACGTATTTTACCTTTCACTGTGGACAGATCAAGCTTTGAGAGGTCAGTAGCTGGCTCAAAATTAGAGCAAGTTCATTAAAAGAGAGTAGATATAGGGCAAAAGTGGCCGGTTAGCTCAATCGGTTAGAGCATGGTGCTAATAACGCCAAGGTTGCAGGTTCGACCCCCGTGCTGGCCTTTCCTTTGGCTTTCTGTTCACATCCAGTGACTTTTGGAAAAAGATCCGTAGGTTTTATCCATCCAATGTGTAAAATTAATTTACAAACTTGAAATAACTTGGTTAGAGTAAGAGAGTGGCCATGTTACATCGTCGTTAACCTTAAAGTATGACAGAGTAACGAATTGAAGCAAAATAGAAATATAATCTATTGTATGGCCAGAGATTTCAGTTTCTTAGCGTTTTTTAAGAAGTTTTGGGCAACTGGAATTCGATATAACTGTAAATATTGACAGCTAAGTCTATCACTAATTGTAATGCAGGCAAAACTAATCCAAGCGACTTGAAGCAAAATAGAAATATAATCTATTGTATGGCCAGAGATTTCAGTTTCTAAGCGTTTTTTAAGAAGTTTTGGGCAACTGGAATTCGATATAACTGTAAATATTGACAGCTAAGTCTATCACTAATTGTAATGCAGGCAAAAACTAATCCAAGCAATGGCGTAATTTACTGGCTCATCACTAGAGATGAGCGAACCGGTCCCGTTTCGGCTCGAGGTCGGCTCGCCGAACGGGGGTCCCGTTCGAGTTCGGTTCGTCGAACGTTCGACGAACCGAACTCGAACGTATAGGCTAGAATGGGAGGCAATCAAAAACACATAAAAATGCATGATAAATGTACACAAACAGTTAATAAACATTGCCATAACACTTACCGGTCCTCGCGATCCCTTCTGCACTCTGTCTCCTGCCGCTATTCCATCCGATGATCGCTGAATCCTCCCGTGACCGGCACTGCCAGCAGAGATGCAGGACCTGTCGTGACGTCAGAATAGCCATGTGACCAGTCACGTGGCTATTATCTCATTGGCTACAGACTGGTCACATGACTATGACGCGTCATGTAGGACCTGCGAGTGCATCTCTCCGGTACACGGTGCACATATGTGTATCGCCGTGTACCGGCGACATGCTCTAGCACACGGTCGACTCCCCGTTCCGTTAGGGACCGGCTGTCACAGCCGGTCATTAACGGAGATCACCGTTGCCATAGCAGCGCAGTTAGCGGTGATGTCACCGCTAACCGCGGCTCCGAGAGCACCGTTGCTATGGTAATGCGTCTGTCAGCGTTACCGCTGTTACCGCTGACAGCCAACACTGATCACTCACGGAGTGAAGGCTGCACGATTGTAGTGAGCATTGTAGTGAGGATGGAGGTTCCCCAGCCCCAAGTGATGAGCTGGTGAACCTTATCCTCACTACAAGTGTCACTACTACTACACTAGTGAGGATTGTAGTGAGCATTGTAGTGAGGATGGAGGTTCCCCAGCCCCAAGTGATGAGCTGGTGAATCTCATCCTCAGTACAATCGTCACTACTACTACACTAGTGAGGATTGTAGTGAGGATGGAGGTTCCCCAGCCCCAAGTGATGAGCTGGTGAATCTCATCCTCACTACAATCGTCACTACTACTACACTAGAAAGAAAGAAGACAGAAGAGCAGGATCGTGGAGGGCTGACAGGGGGTAATAAAGATGGAGTCTCTAATGTGTCTGTGTATTTATTTCTATTAAAGTATTTTTTCTCTGTGTGGTGTTTTTTTTAACCCTTTATTGGAGATTCTTAATGGCCGGGTCAAACGTGCCTGACATTAAGAATCTCTGGCTTAATACTGGCTAGTAAAACAAAGCCAGTATTAACTCATGATTACCCAACAAGCCACCCGGCTCCAGGGCTGTTGGAAGAGTTGGATACAGCGCCAGATGATGGCGCTTCTATGAGAGCGCCATTTTCTGGGGCGGCTGCGGACTGAAATCCGCAGTAGAGGGGCCCAGAAACCTCGGGCTAACCTGTGCTGCGGATTCCAATCCCCAGCTGCCTATTTGTACCCGGGAGAAACAAAAATGGGGCGAAGCCCACGTCATTTGTTTTTTAATTATTTCATGAAATAAGTGAAATAATTAAAAAAAAATGGGCTTCCCTATATTTTTGGTTCCCAGCCGGGTACAAATAGGCAACTGGGGGTTGGAGGCAGCCTGTGGCTGCCTGCTGTACCTGGCTAGCATACAAAAATATGGCGAAGCTCACGTCCTTTTTTTTTTAGTTTTTTGGCAAAAAAAATAAAAAATGCTTCCCTGGATTTTCCATTGCCAGTGAAGGTAACACCAAGCAGTGGGGGTTAGCCACCAGTAGCTGCTTGGATTACCCTTAGCTAGCAATACAAAAAATGCAGCGGGAGCCCATATATATTTTTTTTAATTATTTATTTAAATAACTAAAAATAAAATGGGCTTCCCTGTATTTTGATTGCTAGACATCACAGTGCTGTAAAAATAAATCTTTAAAAAAATGACGTAGCGCTCCGCGGTATTTTTGATTCTCAGCGCAGATAAAGCAGACAGCTATGGGTTGCCACCCCCATCTGCCTGCCGTTACCTTGGTTGGCAATCAAAATACAGGGAAGCCCATTAATTTTTTCTATTTAGAAAATGGTTAAAAAAAAATGACGTTGGGTCCCCCCATTTTTGATAGCCAGCTAGGGTAAAGCAGACGGCTGTAGCCTGAAAACCACAGCTGGCAGCTTTACCGTGGTTGGGGATCCAATGTGGAGGTCCCCTCAGGCTCTTTTTTATAATTATTTTATAAATATTAATAATTACACAATAAAAGTAGGGTCCCCCCCAAATTGGATCACCAGCCAAGGTAAAGTGGACAGCTGTGGTCTGGTATTCTCAGGGTGGGAAGGTCCATAGTTATTGGGCCTTCACAGCCTAAAAATAGCAAGCCGCAGGCACCCCAGACGTGGCGCATCCACTAGATGCGCCAATCCTGGCGCTTCACCCCAGCTCATCCCGTGCCCTGGTGCAGTGGCAAACGGGGTAATAAATCGGGTTGATACTAGCTGTAAAGTCACCTGAGATCAAGCCCAGCAGTTTGTGATGTCATGGCATCTATTAGATACCCAACATCATAAACTGTCAGTACTAACAAAAAAAAAAAATCGACAAAAGAAATTTATTTGAAAAAACAGTCCCCAAAACATTTCCTCTTTCACCAATTTATTGTAAGAAAAAAAATAAAGGGGTCCCACGACGACTCTGGACCGTCTAGAATATGGGGGGGAGACACTCAGGGAACGTATCCCCCATTTTCTAGGAGTGCGGACCCTTCATGTGAGGAGTGTGGGTGCAATGAATCTGCACTCACTCTCCCCGGGTCCACAGCAGCAGAGTCCATGTCGTAATGGTTGCTACCAAAGCTGCAATGCCCTGCTCATGAGGTAAGGGCATGCCTAATCAGGAGAACTACTGTAGAGGAAGCTCTGCTCACTGGTATATAGGTGCTCAGAGGTAATAATAGATACAATTAGTGAGTAACCTCGGCACTCTAAATCTCCCAGACTAAGTCAGTAAGTCACAACGGATAGTAATGCAAAATCACTCTTTATTGGTCCGTATTAAGAAAAAAAATTTTTTCATAAGCATATATGTTTTTGTCCAAAACAAGTTACAAATGACGTTTCAGCCTGAGCCTTCGTCAGATTGGACTTATCTGCATGTAATCATGAAAAATGACAATAATCAGTATCACATAAGAGTGAGAGAAAAATAACATAAACTCGAACAATGTAGAGGTACAATTGGGATGCAGCAAAAAAATTGCAACACAGCAAGAAATGAAACACATGATACAAATGTCATAATACAGTACAAGGACAATATAGTAATGACAAATATGGGGTCAGAGTAGACTTAGACAGCTCTGGTATGAAAGAGATGTCAATCATAAAGTAACATGTGCAGTAGGTGTAGAGCTACAGTATGCATGGCAGAGCTAATGGGTAGACCGACCATAGAAAAAGAACGGAGAAAAAGTGTATAAAAAGTGGAGAAAAAAATGGAGAAAAAGTGGAGAAAAAGTGGAGAAAAAAATGGAGAAAAAGTGGAAAATAAGTGGAGAAAAAGTGGAGAATAAGTGGAGAAAAAGTGGAGAAAAAGTGGAGAAAAAAATGGAGAAAAAGTGGAGAATAAGTGGAGAAAAAGTGGAGAATAAGTGGAGAAAAAGTGGAGAAAAAGTAGAGAAAAAGTGGAGAAAAAAAGGAGAAAAAGTGGAGAAAAAGTAGAGAAAAAAATGGAAAAAAAGTGGAGAAAAAGTGGAGTAAAAATGGAGAAAAAATGGAGAAAAAAATGGATAAAAAGTGGAGAAAAAGTGGAGAAAAAGTGGAGAAAAAGTGGAGAAAAAATGGATAAAAAGTGGAGAAAAAGTGGGGAATAAGTGGCGAAAAAGTGGAGAAAAAGTGGAGAAAAAAATGGAGAAAAAGTGGAGAAAAAGTGCAGAAAAAAATGGAGAAAAAGTGAAGAAAAAGTGGAGAATAAGTGGAGAAAAAGTGGAGAAAAAGTGGAGAAAAAAAAGGAGAAAAAGTGGAGAAAAAGTGGAGAAAAAGTGGAGAAAAAGTGGAGAAAAAAGTGGAGAAAAAATGGAGAAAAAGTGGAGAAAAAGTGGAGAAAAAAGTGGAGAAAAAATGGAGAAAAAAGTGGAGAAAAAATGGAGAAAAAGTGGAGAAAAAGTGGAGAAAAAAGTGGAGAAAAAATGGAGAAAAAGTGGAGAAAAAGTGGAGAAAACGTGGAGAAAAAGTGGAGAAAAAGTGGAGAAAAAATGGAGAAAAAGTGGAGAAAAAATGGAGAAAAAGTGGAGAATAAGTGGAGAAAAAGTGGAGAAAAAGTGGAGAAAAAAAGGAGAAAAAGTGGAGAAAAAGTGGAGAAAAAGTGGAGAAAAAGTGTAGAAAAAGTGGAGAAAAAGTGGAAAAAGTGGAGAAAAAGTGGAGAAAAAGTGGAGAAAAAAGTGGAGAAAAAATGGAGAAAAAGTGGAGAAAAAGTGGAGAAAACGTGGAGAAAAAGTGGAGAAAAAAGTGGAGAAAAAATGGAGAAAAAGTGGAGAAAAAGTGGAGAAAAAAATGGAGAAAAAATGGAGAAAAAGTGGAGAAAAAGTGGAGAAAACGTGGAGAAAAAGTGGAGAATAAGTGGAGAATAAGTGGAGAATAAGTGGAGAAAAAGTGGAGAAAAAGTGGAGAAAAAGTGGAGAAAAAAATGGAGAAAAAGTGGAGAAAAAGTGGAGAAAAAGTGGAGAAAAAAATGGAGAAAAAGTGGAAAAAAAGTGGAGAAAAAGTGGAGAAAAAGTGGAGAAAAAAATGGAGAAAAAGTGGAGAAAAAGTGGAGTAAAAATGGAGAAAAAGTGGAGAAAAAAATGGGGAAAAAGTGGAGAAAAAGTGGAGAAAAAATGTAGAAAAAGTGGAGAAAAAGTGGAGAAAAAGTGGAGAAAAAGTGGAGAAAAAATGGAGAAAAAGTGGAGAAAAAGTGGAGAAAAAGTAGAGAAAAAGAAGAGAAAAAAATGGAGAAAAGTGGAGAAAAAAATGGAGAAAAAGTGGAGTAAAAATGGAGAAAAAGTGGAGAAAAAATGGAGAAAAAAATGTAGAAAAAGTGGAGAAAAAAATGGAGAAAAAGTGGAGAAAAAGTGGAGAAAAAATGGAGAAAAAGTGGAGAAAAAGTGGAGAAAAAGTAGAGAAAAAAATGGAGAAAAAGTGGAGAAAAAGTGGAGTAAAAATGGAGAAAAAGTGGAGAAAAAATGGAGAAAAAATGGATAAAAAGTGGAGAAAAAGTGGAGAAAAAGTGGAGAAAAAAATGGATAAAAAGTGGAGAAAAAAGTGGAGAAAAAATGGAGAAAAAGTGGAGAAAAAGTGGAGAAAAAAGTGGAGAAAAAATGGAGAAAAAGTGGAGAAAAAGTGGAGAAAACGTGGAGAAAAAGTGGAGAAAAAGTGGAGAAAAAAATGGAGAAAAAGTGGAGAAAAAGTGGAGAAAAAGTGGAGAATAAGTGGAGAAAAAGTGGAGAAAAAGTGGAGAAAAAAAAGGAGAAAAAGTGGAGAAAAAGTGGAGAAAAAGTGGAGAAAAAGTGGAGAAAAAAGTGGAGAAAAAATGGAGAAAAAGTGGAGAAAAAGTGGAGAAAAAAGTGGAGAAAAAATGGAGAAAAAGTGGAGAAAAAGTGGAGAAAAAGTGGAGAAAAAAGTGGAGAAAAAATGCAGAAAAAGTGGAGAAAAAGTGGAGAAAAAAATGGAGAAAAAATGGAGAAAAAGTGGAGAAAAAGTGGAGAAAACGTGGAGAAAAAGTGGAGAATAAGTGGAGAATAAGTGGTGAATAAGTAGAGAAAAAAATGGAGAAAAAGTGGAGAAAAAGTGGAGTAAAAATGGAGAAAAAGTGGAGAAAAAATGGAGAAAAAATGGATAAAAAGTGGAGAAAAAGTGGAGAAAAAGTGGAGAAAAAATGGATAAAAAGTGGAGAAAAAGTGGGGAATAAGTGGAGAAAAAGTGGAGAAAAAAATGGAGAAAAAGTGGAGAAAAAGTGGAGAAAAAGTGGAGAAAAAGTGGAGAAAAAAATGGAGAAAAAGTGGAGAAAAAGTGGAGAAAAAGTGGAGAAAATGTGGAGAAAAAAATGGAGAAAAAGTGGAGAAAAAGTGGAGAAAAAATGGAGAAAAAGTGGAGAAAAAGTAAAGAAAAAAATGGAGAAAAAGTGGAGAAAAAGTGGAGTAAAAATGGAGAAAAAGTGGAGAAAAAATGGAGAAAAAAATGGATAAAAAGTGGAGAAAAAGTGGAGAAAAAGTGGAGAAAAAATGGATAAAAAGTGGAGAAAAAGTGAAGAAAAAGTGGAGAAAAAATGGAGAAAAAATGGAGAAAAAAAATGTAGAAAAAGTGGAGAAAAAGTGGAGAAAAAAATGGAGAAAAAGTGGAGAAAAAGTGGAGCACCTTTTGGTGCCTTTCATGTGGCACTAAGGGGTGCTTAGCTTTGTATTTAGCCAAAAAAATGAAAAAAAAAATGACGTAGGGTTCCCCCTAGTTTTGTAGCCAGCTAGGGTAAAGCAGACGGCTGCAGCCTGCAGACCACAGCTGGCAACCTCACCTTGGCTGGTAATCCAAAACTGAGGGCACCCCACGCTGTTATTTTAAATTAAATAAATAATTAAAAAAAAAAACACGTAGGGGTCCCCCAAAATTGGATCACCAGCCAAGGTAAAGCAGACAGCTGGGGCCTGATATTCTCAGACTAGGGAGGTCCATGGTTATTGGACTCTCCCCAGCCTAAAAATAGCAGGCCGCAGCCGCCCCAGAAGTGGCGCATCCATTAGATGCGCCAATCCTGGTGCTTCGCCCCAGCTCATCCCGCGCCCTGGTGCGGTGGCAAACGGGGTAATATATGGGGTTAATACCAGGTGTGTAATGTCACCTGGCATCAAGCCCTGGGGTTGGTGAGGTCAGGCGTCTATCAGATACCCGACATCACCAACCCAGTCAGTAATAAAAAAAATAGACGACAAACACATTTTTATTTGAAAAAACACTCCCCAAAACATTCCCTCTTTAACCAATTTATTAGAATGAAAAACAAATCCAGGTCTGCTGTAATCCAAGGGGTTTCCATGACGATCCACACTGTCCCAGTCAATAAAGAGCAGGATGTTCCCCATTGGCTGGGAGAGCAATGCAGTGACCTGAGCTAACATCAATGGGTCAGCCCAGGTCACTGCAGGGCATGACATGTGCTGCTGTCAGCGAGGTACATTACCTGCGCTGATCTCCAGCACTGCTGACAGCCCCTGTCACTAAGTTCAATGACCGCCGCCTTCACAGCCAAGAATCGCGAGAGGCCCGTGACGTCACCGCTAGTCAGTCTCGGGTCGGAAGCGAGAGAAGGTGATGTGACAAGCGGCGACCATGAAGGACAGTGACAGCGCTGAGGTCGGGATGGCGGGACTTCATCACCGCAGGCAGGGCCGGCTCCAGGTTTTTGTGGGCCCCGCGCGGAAGAGTCTCAGTGGGTCCCATACACACGCAGACACACACACATACACAGATACATACACGTACATATACATATTTATAGACAAACTCACAAAAATACATATAAACAGACAGATCTATACAGTCATATACACTGACATACATATACACATCATACATGCATACATACAGAGACACACACTGCTATGCTGCATACATACATACAGACACACACATACTGCTCTGCATGCATACATACATATAGACAGACACACACACACTGCTCTGCTACATACATACATATAGACAGACACACACATACTGCTCTGCTGCATACATACAGACACACACACACACTGCTCTGCTGCATACATACATACAGACACACACACACTGCTCTGCTGCATACATACATACAGACACACACACACACTGCTCTGCTGCATACATACATACAGACACGCATACTGCTCTGCTGCATACATACATGCATACATACATACAGACAGACACGCATACTGCTCTTCTGCATACATACATACATACATACATACAGACAGACAGACACGCATACTGCTCTGCATGCATACATACAGACACGCATACTGCTCTGCTGCATACATACATGCATACATACAGACACGCATACTGCTCTGCGGCATACATACATGCATACATACAGACACGCATACTGCTCTGCTGCATACATACATGCATACATACAGACACGCATACTGCTCTGCTGCATACATACATGCATACATACAGACACGCATACTGCTCTGCTGCATATATACATGCATACATACAGACACGCATACTGCTCTGCTGCATATATACATACATACATACAGACACGCATACTGCTCTGCTGCATATATACATACATACATACAGACACATATACTGCTCTGCTGCATACATACATGCATACATACAGACACACATACTGCTCTGCTGCATATATACATGCATACAGACATGCATACTGCTCTGCTGCATATATACATGCATACAGACATGCATACTGCTCTGCTGCATATATACATGCATACAGACATGCATACTGCTCTGCTGCATATATACATACATACATACAGACACATATACTGCTCTGCTGCATACATACATGCATACATACAGACACGCATACTGCTCTGCTGCATATATACATACATACAGACATGCATACTGCTCTGCTGCATATATACATACATACATACAGACACATATACTGCTCTGCTGCATATATACATGCATACATACAGACACGCATACTGCTCTGCTGCATACATACATGCATACATACAGACAGACACGCATACTGCTCTGCTGCATACATACATGCATACATACAGACACGCATACTGCTCTGCTGCATACATACATGCATACATACAGACACGCATACTGCTCTGCTGCATACATACATGCATACATACAGACACGCATACTGCTCTGCTGCATACATACATGCATACATACAGACACGCATACTGCTCTGCTGCATATATACATGCATACATACAGACACGCATACTGCTCTGCTGCATATATACATACATACATACAGATACATATACTGCTCTGCTGCATAAATACATGCATACATACAGACACGCATACTGCTCTGCTGCATATATACATGCATACAGACATGCATACTGCTCTGCTGCATATATATTATTATTATTATTATTATTGTTTATTTATAGAGCACCATTGATTCCATGGTGCTGTACATGAGGGGGTTACATACAGAATACATGTACACGTTACAATAGACAGACTAGCACAGGGGGAAGAGGGCCCTGCCCTTGCGGGCTTACATCCTAAAGGATTTTGGGGAGGAGACAGTAGGTGGGGTGTAGGTGGGGCGGCAGCTCCGCACGGTGGTGGGGCGGCAGCTCCGCACGGTGGTGGGGCGGCAGCTCCGCACGGTGGTGGGGCGGCAGCTCCGCACGGTGGTGGGGCGGCAGCTCCGCACGGTGGTGGGGCGGCAGCTCCGCACGGTGGTGGGGCGGCAGCTCCGCACGGTGGTGGGGCGGCAGCTCCGCACGGTGGTGAAGCAGTGAGGTCATTGAAGGTTATAGGCATTTCTGAACAGATGAGTCTTTAGGTTCCGTTTGAAGCTTGCGAGTGTAGTAGATAGTCTGACGTGTTGAGGCAGTGAGTTCCAGGAGACTGGGGATGCTCGGGAGAAGTCTTGGAGTCGGTTGCATGAGGAGCGAATGAGAGAGGAGGATAGAAGGAGATCTTGGGAGGACCGGAGGTTACGTTTTGGAGTGTAGCGAGAGATTAGTTCAGAGATATATGGAGGAGACAGATTATGGATAGCTTTGTAGGTCAGTGTTAGTAATTTGAATTGGATACGGTGGAAGATTGGGAGCCAGTGGAGGGACTTGCAGAGAGGAGAAGCGGGGTGGTATTGAGGAGAGAGGTGGATCAGTCGGGCAGCAGAGTTAAGGATGGACTGGAGAGGGGCGAGTGTGTTAGCAGGGAGACCACAGAGGAGGATGTTGCAGTAGTCGATGCGGGAGATTATGAGGGCGTGCACTAGAATTTTTGTAGATTGGGGATTGAGAAAAGGGCGGATTCTGGAGATATTTTTGAGTTGAAAACGGCAGGAGGTGGTGAGGGATTGGACATATATACATGCATACAGACATGCATACTGCTCTGCTGCATATATACATACATACATACAGACACATATACTGCTCTGCTGCATACATACATGCATACATACAGACACGCATACTGCTCTGCTGCATATATACATACATACAGACATGCATACTGCTCTGCTGCATATATACATACATACATACAGACACATATACTGCTCTGCTGCATACATACATGCATACATACAGACACGCATACTGCTCTGCTGCATACATACATGCATACATACAGACAGACATGCATATTGCTCTGCTGCATACATACATACATACATACAGACACGCACACTGCTCTGCTGCATATATACATACATACACGCATACTGCTCTGCTGCATATATACATACATACATACAGACACGCATACTGCTCTGCTGCATATATACATACATACAGACACGCATACTGCTCTGCTGCATATATACATACATACATACAGACACGTATACTGCTCTGCTGCATACATACATGCATACATACAGACAGACACGCATATTGCTCTGCTGCATATATATATATACAGACAGACACGCATACTACTCTGCTACATATATACATACATACAGACACGTATACTGCTCTGCTGCATAAATACATGCATACATACATACAGACACGCATATTGCTCTGCTGCATATATATATACATACATACAGACACACATACTGCTCTGCTGCATACATACATGCATACATACAGACATGCATACTACTTTGCTACATATATACATACATACATAGACACGCATACTGCTCTGCTGCATATATACATACATACAGACACGCATACTGCTCTGCTGCATATATACATACATACAGACACGCATACTGCTCTGCTGCATATATACATACATACAGACACGCATACTACTCTGCTGCATATATACATACATACAGACACGCATATTGCTCTGCTGCATATATACATACATACAGACACGCATACTGCTCTGCTGCATATATACATACATACAGACACGCATACTGCTCTGCTGCATATATACATACATACATACAGACACGCATACTGCTCTGCTGCATACATACATACATATAGACATGCATACTGCTCTGCTGCATATATACATACATACATACAGACACGCATACTGCTCTGCTGCATATATACATACATACATACAGACACGCATACTGCTCTGCTGCATATATACATACATACATATAGACACGCATACTGCTCTGCTGCATACATACATACAGACACGCATACTGCTCTGCTGCATACATACATACATATAGACACGCATACTGCTCTGCTGCATGCATACATACAAACACACACCTTGCTCTGCGGGGCCCACACACGCGGCTCCGGGGGTCACCCACACGGCTCTGCGGGGCCCACAGGGAGGGGCGGGGAGGGAGTGATGTCCCACATACTGATCAGGTCACGGTGCAGATGGGGCCCACACAGCGCCGGAGGGAAGCGATTTGCTGGGGGTCGCTGGCTGGCACTGTGACTCCTTCATCTGTGCGACCGAGCAGGACGCCGGGCGGTAGCTCCGCCCACAGATGATGATCAATGCAGGAGAACACAGTGGCCTTAAAGGGCCGGCAGCCACAGTTTCCAGTGCCAAGGACTGCTGCCCCCGGGCCGACCGCAGGTAAGCCGAGCGGGACCGTCTGTGTGTGTGTGTGTGTGTGTGTGTGTGTGTGTGTATGTATGTATGTGTACATGCCGCGGGCAGGAGGGGGCGGAGCGAGCTGAGCGGGAAAGTGTGGGCTTCCTGCACGTAACTAAGATAAACATCGGGTTACTAACCAAAGCGTTTTGCTTGGATACCCGATGTTTATCTTGGTTACCAGCTTCTGGCAGGCTGCCAGCGATGGCTCCTGCACACTCTAGCTGTAAAAAGCCCTGCTTTTTGCTGCTAGAACCGTTCTCGAACGTATCTAGAACTATCGAGCTTTTGCAAAAAGCTCGAGTTCTAGTTCGATCTCGAACAGCCCCCAAAATCACTCGAGCCCCGAACTGGAGAACCACGAACCACGACTCGCGCTCAACTCTACTCATCACGTGACAAGTTAGAGTGGTTGGTGGCAACATATTGCTCATAATTAGAGATGAGCGAACCGGTCGCGGTTCGGCTCGAGGTCGGCTCGCCGAACGGGGGTCCCGTTCGAGTTCGGTTCGTCGAACGTTCGACGAACCGAACTCGAGCCAATAGGCTATAATGGGAGGCAATCACAAACACATAAAAATGCATGATAAATGTACACAAACAGTTAATAAACATTGCCATAACACTTACCGGTCCTCGCGATCCCTTCTGCACTCTGTCTCCTGCCGCTATTCCATCCGATGATCGCTGAATCCTCCTGTGACCGGCACTGCCAGCAGAGATGCAGGACCTGTCGTGACGTCAGAATAGCCATGTGACCAGTCACGTGGCTATTATCTCATTGGCTACAGACTGGTCACATGACTATGACGCGTCATGTAGGACCTGCGGGTGCATCTCTCCGGTACACGGTGCACATATGTGTATCGCCGTGTACCGGCGACATGCTCTAGCACACGGTCGACTCCCCGTTCCGTTAGGGACCGGCTGACACAACCGGTCATTAACGGAGATCACCGTTGCCATAGCAACGCAGTTAGCGGTGACGTCACCGCTAACCGCAGCTCCGAGAGCACCGTTGCTATGGTAACGTGTCTGTCAGCGTTACCGCTGTTACCGCTGACAGCCAGCACTGCTGCACGCTGCTTCCCGATTGTAGTGAGGATTGTACTGAGGATGAGGTTCCCCAGCCCCAAGTGATGGGCTGGTGAACCTCATCCTCACTACTACTACACTAGAAAAAAAGAAGACAGAAGAGCAGGATCGTGGAGGGCTGACAAGGGGTAATAAAGATGGAGTCTCTAATGTGTCTGTGTATTTATTTCTATTAAAGTATTTTTTCTCTGTGTGGTGTCTTTTTTTTAACCCTTTATTGGAGATTCTTAATGGCCGGGTCAAACGTGCCTGACATTAAGAATCTCTGGCTTAATACTGGCTAGTAAAACAAAGCCAGTATTAACTCATGATTACCCAACAAGCCACCCGGCTCCAGGGCTGTTGGAAGAGTTGGATACAGCGCCAGATGATGGCGCTTCTATGAGAGCGCCATTTTCTGGGACGGCTGCGGACTGAAATCCGCAGCAGAGGCGCCCAGAAACCTCGGGCTAACCTGTGCTGCGGATTCCAATCCCCAGCTGCCTAGTTGTACCCGGCTGGACACAAAAATGGGGCGAAGCCCACGTCATTTGTTTTTTAATTATTTCATGAAATAAGTGAAATAATTAAAAAAAATGGGCTTCCCTATATTTTTGGTTCCCAGCCGGGTACAAATAGGCAACTGGGAGTTGGAGGCAGCCCGTGGCTGCCTCCTGTACCTGGCTAGCATACAAAAATATGGCGAAGCCCACGTCATTTTTTTGATGGGCAAAAAACTTCTGCATACAGTCCTGGATGGAGTATGCTGAGCCTTGTAGTTCTGTAGCTGCTGTCTGCTCTTCTCCATACAGACAGACAGCAGCTGCAGAACTACAAGGCTCAGCATACTCCATCCAGGACTGTATGCAGAAGTTTTTTGCCCCCTGAAAAAATTAAGTGGGCTTCACCATATTTTTGTATGCTAGCCAGGTACAGCAGGCAGGTACGGCTGCCCCCAACCCCCAGTTGCCTATTTGTACCCGGCTGGGAACCAAAAATAAAGGGAAGCCCTTTTGTTTATTATTTCATGAATTTCATGAAATAATTAGAAAACAAATGACGTAGGCTTCGCCCCATTTTTGTGTCCAGCCAGGTACAACTAGGCAGCTGGGGATTGCAATCCGCAGCACAGGTTGGCCTGAGCTTTCTGGGCCCCACTGCTGCGAATTGCAGTCTGCAGCCGCCTCAGAAAATGGCACTTTCATAGAAGCGCCATCTTCTGGCGCTGTATCCAACTCTTCCAGCACCTGCCTGCTGTACCTGGCTAGCATACAAAAATATGGCGAAGCTCACGTCCTTTTTTTGTAGTTTTTTGGCAAAAAAAATAAAAAATGCTTCCCTGGATTTTCCATTGCCAGTGAAGGTAACACCAAGCAGTGGGGGTTAGCAGCCAGTAGCTGCTTGGATTACCCTTAGCTAGCAATACAAAAAATGCAGCGGGAGCCCATATATATTTTTTTTAATTATTTATTTAAATAACTAAAAATAAAATGGGCTTCCCTGTATTTTGATTGCTGGACATCACAGTGCTGTAAAAATAAATCTTTAAAAAAATGACGTAGCGCTCCGCGGTATTTTTGATTCTCAGCAGATAAAGCAGACAGCTATGGGTTGCCACCCCCATCTGCCTGCCGTTACCTTGGTTGGCAATCAAAATACAGGGAAGCCCATTAATTTTTTCTATTTAAAAAATAGTTAAAAAAAAAAATGACGTTGGGTCCCCCCATTTTTGATAGCCAGCTAGGGTAAAGCAGACGGCTGTAGCCTGAAAACCACGGCTGGCAGCTTTACCTTGGTTGGGGATCCAATGTGGAGGTCCTCTCAGGCTCTTTTTTATAATTATTTTATAAATATTAATAATTACACAATAAAAGTAGGGTCCCCCCCAAATTGGATCACCAGCCAAGGTAAAGCGGACAGCTGTGGTCTGGTATTCTCAGGGTGGGAAGGTCCATAGTTATTGGGCCTTCCCAGCCTAAAAATAGCAGGCCGCAGGCACCCCAGACGTGGCGCATCCACTAGATGCGCCAATCCTTGCGCTTCACCCCAGCTCATCCCGTGCCCTGGTGCAGTGGCAAATGGGGGTAATAAATCGGGTTGATAGTAGCTGTAAAGTCACCTGAGATCAAGCCCAGCAGTTTGTGATGTCATGGCGTCTATTAGATACCCAACATCATAAACTGTCAGTACTAACAAAAAAAAATCGACAAAAGAAATTTATTTGAAAAAACAGTCCCCAAAACATTTCCTCTTTCACCAATTTATTGTAAGAAAAAAAATAAAGGGGTCCCACGACGACTCTGGACCGTCTAGAATATCGGGGGGGGAGACACTCAGGGAACGTATCCCCCATTTTCTAGGAGTGCGGACCCTTCATGTGAGGAGTGTGGGTGCAATGAATCTGCACTCACTCTCCCCGGGTCCACAGCAGCAGAGTCCATGTCGTAATGGTTGCTACCAAAGCTGCAATGCCCTGCTCATGAGGTAAGGGCATGCCTAATCAGGAGAACTACTGTAGAGGAAGCTCTGCTCACTGGTATATAGGTGCTCAGAGGTAATAATAGATAAAATTAGTGAGTAACCTCGGCACTCTAAATCTCCCAGACTAAGTCAGTAAGTCACAACGGATAGTAATGCAAAATCACTCTTTATTGGTCCGTATTAAGAAAAAAAAAATTTTCATAACCATATATGTTTTTGTCCAAAACAAGTTACAAATGACGTTTCGGCCTGAGCCTTCGTCAGATTGGACTTATCTGCTTGTAATCATGAAAAATGACAATAATCAGTATCACATAAGAGTGAGAGAACAATAACATAAACTCGAACAATGTAGAGGTACAATTGGGATGCAGCAAAAAAATTGCAACACAGCAAGAAATGAAACACATGATACAAATGTCATAATACAGTACATGGACAATATAGTAATGACAAATAGAGTAGGCTTAGACAGGTCTGGTACGAAAGAGATGTCAATCATAAAGTAACATGTGCAGTAGGTGTAGAGCTACAGTATGCATGGCAGAACTAATGGGTAGACTGACCATAGAAAAAGAACGGAGAAAAAGTGGATAAAAAGTGGAGAAAAAAATGGAGAAAAAGTGGAGAAAAAGTGGAGAAAATGTGGAGAAAAAAGTGGAGAAAAAAGAGGAGAAAAAAGTGGAGAAAAAGTGGAGAAAAAGTGGAGAAAAAGTGGAGAAAAAAATGTAGAAAAAGTGGATAAAAAGTGGAGAAAAAAATGGAGAAAAAGTGGAGAAAAAGTGGAGAAAAAGTGGAAAAAGTGGAGAAAAAAATGGAGAAAAAGTGGAGAAAAAGTGGAGAAAAAAATGTAGAAAAAGTGGAGAAAAAAATGTAGAAAAAGTGGAGAAAAAAATGGAGAAAAAGTGGAGAAAAAGTGGAGAAAAAGTGGAGAAAAAATGGAGAAAAAGTGGAGAAAAAGTAGAGAAAAAAATAGAGAAATAGTGGAGAAAAAGTGGAGAAAAAAATGGATAAAAAGTGGAGAAAAAGTGGAGAAAAAGTGGAGAAAAACTGGAGAAAAAGTAGAGAAAAAAATGGAGAAAAAAATGGAGAAAAAGTGGAGAAAAAATGGAGAAAAAAATGTAGAAAAAGTGGAGAAAAAGTGGAGAAAAAGTCGAGAAAAAGTGGAGAAAAAAATGGAGAAAAAGTGGAGAAAAAGTGGAGAAAAAAATGTAGAAAAAGTGGAGAAAAAGTGGAGAAAACAATGTAGAAAAAGTGGAGAAAAAAATGTAGAAAAAGTGGAGAAAAAGTGGAGAAAAAAATGGAGAAAAAGTGGAGAAAAAGTGGAGAAAAAGTAGAGAAAAAAATGGAAAAAAGTGGAGAAAAAGTGGAGTAAAAATGGAGAAAAAGTGGACAAAAAATGGAGAAAAAAAATGTAGAAAAAGTGGAGAAAAAGTGGAGAAAAAGTGGAGAAAAAGTGGAGAAAAAGTGGAGAAAAAGTGGAGAAAAAAATGTAGAAAAAGTGGAGAAAAAGTGGAGAAAACAATGTAGAAAAAGTGGAGAAAAAAATGTAGAAAAAGTGGAGAAAAAGTGGAGAAAAAAATGGAGAAAAAGTGGAGAAAAAGTGGAGAAAAAGTAGAGAAAAAAATGGAAAAAAGTGGAGAAAAAGTGGAGTAAAAATGGAGAAAAAGTGGACAAAAAATGGAGAAAAAAAATGTAGAAAAAGTGGAGAAAAAGTGGAGAAAAAGTGGAGAAAAAAATGGAGAAAAAGTGGAGAAAAAGTGGAGAAAAAGTGGAGAAAAAATGGAGAAAAAGTGGAGAAAAAGTGGAGAAAAAGTGGAGAAAAAGTAGAGAAAAAGTAGAGAAAAAGTGGAGAAAAAGTAGAGAAAAAAAATGGAGAAAAAGTGGAGAAAAAGTGAAGAAAAAGTGGATAAAAAGTGGATAAAAAGTGGAGAAAAAGTAAAGAAAAAGTGGAGAAAAAATGGAGAAAAAGTGGATAAAAAGTGGAGAAAAAGTGGAGAAAAAGTGGAGAAAAAATGGAGAAAAAGTGGAGAAAAAGTGGAGAAAAATATGGAGAAAAAGTGGAGTAAAAATGGAGAAAAAGTGGAGAAAAAATGGAGAAAAAAATGGAGAAAAAGTGGATAAAAAGTGGAGAAAAAAATGGAGAAAAAGTGGAGAAAAAGTGGAGAAAAAATGGAGAAAAGATGGAGAAAAAGTGGAGAAAAAGTGGAGAAAAAGTGGAGAAAAAGTAGAGAAAAAGTGGAGCACCCTTTGGTGCCTTTCATGTGGCACTAAGGGGTGCTTAGCTTTGTATTTAGCCAAAAAAATGAAAAAAAAATGACGTAGGGTTCCCCCTAGTTTTGTAGCCACCTAGGGTAAAGCAGACGGCTGCAGCCTGCAGACCACAGCTGGCAACCTCACCTTGGCTGGTAATCCAAAACTGAGGGCACCCCACACTTATTTTAAATTAAATAAATAATTTTAAAAAAAAAACACGTAGGGGCCCCCAAAATTGGATCACCAGCCAAGGTAAAGCAGACAGCTGGGGCCTGATATTCTCAGACTAGGGAGGTCCATGGTTATTGGACTCTCCCCAGCCTAAAAATAGCAGGCCACAGCCGCCCCAGAAGTGGCGCATCCATTAGATGCGCCAATCCTGGTGCTTCGCCCCAGCTCATCCCGCACCCTGGTGCGGTGGCAAACGGGGTAATATATGGGGTTAATACCAGATGTGTAATGTCACCTGGCATCAAGCCCTGGGGTTGGTGAGGTCAGGCGTCTATCAGATACCCGACATCACCAACCCAGTCAGTAATAAAAAAAATAGACGACAAACACATTTTTATTTGAAAAAACACTCCCCAAAACATTCCCTCTTTAACCAATTTATTAGAATGAAAAACAAATCCAGGTCTGGTGTAATCCAAGGGGTTGCCATGACGATCCACACTGTCCCAGTCAATGAAGAGCAGGATGTTCCCCATTGGCTGGGAGAGCAGTGCAGTGACCTGAGCTAACATCAATGGGTCAGCCCAGGTCACTGCAGGGCATGACAAGTGCTGCTGTCAGCGAGGTACATTACCTGCGCTGATCTCCAGCACACTGACAGCCCCTGTCACTGAGTTCAATGACCGGCGTCTTCACACCAAGTATCGTGAGAGGCCCGTGACGTCACCGCTAGTCAGTCTCGAGTAGGAAGCGAGAGAAGATGATGTGACAAGCGCCGGCTATGGAGGACAGTGACAGCGCTGAGGTTGGGATGGCGGGACTTCATAACCGCAGGTAAGCCGAGAGGGACCGTGTGTGTGTGTGTGTGTGTGTGTGTGTATGTGTGTATGTGTACATGCTGCGGGCAGGAGGGGGTGGAGCGAGCTGAGCGGGGAAGTGTCTGCTTCCTGCACTTAACTAGGATAAACATCGGGTTACTAATCAATGCGCTTTGCTTGGATACCCGATGTTTATCTTGGTTACCAGCTTCTGGCAGGCTGCCAGCAATAGCTCCTGCACACTGTAGCTGTAAAAAGCCCTGCTTTTTGCTGCTAGAACCGTTCTCGAACGTATCTAGAACTATCGAGCTTTTGCAAAAAAGCTCGAGTTCTAGTTCGATCTAGAACAGCCCCAAAATCACTCGAGCCTAGAACTGGAGAACCACGAACCGCGAACCGCGCTCAACTCTACTCATAATATAAAAAAAGCTTGTCAATTCTCATATAAGATTGGTTCCTATGCTTTTGATGGGCTCTCTAAGAATTAGTCAACTTTCAACGTATTTTACCTTTCACTGTGGACAGATCAAGCTTTGAGAGGTCAGTAGCTGGTTTAAAATTAGAGCAAGTTCATTAAAAGAGAGTAGACATGGGGCAAAAGTGGCCGGTTAGCTCAATCGGTTAGAGCGTGGTGCTAATCACGCCAAGGTTGCGGGTTCGACCCCCGTGCTGGCCATTCCTTTGGCTTTCTGTTCACATCCAGTGACTTTTGGAAAAAGATCCGTAGGTTTTAGCCATCCAATGTGTAAAATTAATTTACAAACTTGAAATAACTTGGTTAGAGTAATAGAGTGGCCATGTTACATCGTCGTTAACCTTAAAGTATGACAGAGTAACGAATTGAAGCAAAATAGAAATATAATTTATTGTATGGCCAGAGATATAACTGTAAATATTGACAGCTTAGTCTATCACTAATTGTAATGCAGGCAAAAACTAATCCAAGCAATGGCGTAATTTACTGGCTCCTCACGTGACAAGTTAGAGTGGTTGGTGGCAACATATTGCTCATAATATAAAAAAAGCATGTCAATTCTCATTTAAGATTGGTTCCTATGATTTTAATGGGCTCTCTAAGAATTAGTCAACTTTCAACGTATTTTACCTTTCACTGTGGACAGATCAAGCTTTGAGAGGTCAGTAGCTGGCTCAAAATTAGAGCAAGTTCAATAAAAAAAAGTAGATATGGGGTAAAAGTGGCCGGTTAGCTCAATCGGTTAGAGCGTGGTGCTAATAACGCCAAGGTTGCGGGTTCGACCCCTGTGCTGGCCATTCCTTTGGCTTTCTGTTCACATCCAGTGACTTTTGGAAAAAGATCCGTAGGTTTTATCCATCCAATGTGTAAAATTAATTTACAAACTTGAAATAACTTGGTTAGAGTAAGAGAGTGGCCATGTTACATCGTCGTTAACCTTAAAGTATGACAGAGTAACGAACTGAAGCAAAATAGAAATATAATATATTGTATGGCCAGAGATTTCAGCTTCTAATCGTTTTTTAAGAAGTTTTGGGCAACTGGAATTCGATATAACTGTAAATATTGACAGCTAAGTCTATCACTAATTGTAATGCAGGCAAAAACTAATCCAAGCAATGGCGTAATTTACTGGCTCATCACGTGACAAGTTAGAGTGGTTGGTGGCAACATATTGCTCATAATATAAAAAAAGCTTGTCAATTCTCATTTAAGATTGGTTCCTATGCTTTTGATGGGCTCTCTAAGAATTAGTCAACTTTCAACGTATTTTACCTTTCACTGTGGACAGATCAAGCTTTGAGAGGTCAGTAGCTGGCTCAAAATTAGAGCAAGTTCATTAAAAGAGAGTAGATATGGGGCAAAAGTGGCCGCTTAGCTCAATCGGTTAGAGCGTGGTGCTAATAACACCAAGGTTGCGGGTTCGACCCCTGTGCTGGCCATTCCTTTGGCTTTCTGTTCACATCCAGTGACTTTTGGAAAAAGATCCGTAGGTTTTATCCATCCAATATGTAAAATTAATTTACAAACTTGAAATAACTTGGTTAGAGTAAGGAGGTGGCCATGTTACATCGTCGTTAACCTTAAAGTATGACAGAGTAATGAATTGAAGCAAAATAGAAATATAATTTATTGTATGGCCAGAGATTTCAGTTTCTAAGCGTTTTTTAAGAAGTTTTGGGCAACTGGAATTCGATATAACTGTAAATATTGACAGCTAAGTCTATCACTAATTGTAATGCAGGCAAAAACTAATCCAAGCAATGGCGTAATTTACTGGCTCATCACGTGTCAAGTTAGAGTGGTTGGTGGCAACATATTGCTCATAATATAAAAAAAGCTTGTCAATTCTCATTTAAGATTGGTTCCTATGATTTTAATGGGCTCTCTAAGAATTAGTCAACTTTCAACGTATTTTACCTTTCACTGTGGACAGATCAAGCTTTGAGAGGTCAGTAGCTGGCTCAAAATTAGAGCAAGTTCATTAAAAGAGAGTAGATATGGGACAAAAGTGCCAGTTAGCTCAATCAGTTAGAGCGTGGTGCTAATAACGCCAAGGTTGCGGGTTCGACCCCCATGCTGGCCATTCCTTTGGCTTTCTGTTCACATCCAGTGACTTTTGGAAAAAGATCCGTAGGTTTTATCCATCCAATGTGTAAAATTAATTTACAAACTTGAAATAACTTGGTTAGAGTAAGAGAGTGGCCATGTTACATCGTCGTTAACCTTAAAGTATGACAGAGTAACGAATTGAAGCAAAATAGAAATATAATCTATTGTATGGCCAGAGATTTCAGTTTCTAAGCGTTTTTTAAGAAGTGTTGGGCAACTGGAATTCGATATAAATGTAAATATTGACAGCTAAGTCTATCACTAATTGTAATGCAGGCAAAACTAATGCAAGCGACTTGAAGCAAAATAGAAATATAATCTATTGTATGGCCAGAGATTTCAGTTTCTAAGCATTTTTTAAGAAGTTTTGGGCAACTGGAATTCGATATAACTGTAAATATTGACAGCTATGTCTATCACTAATTGTAATGCAGGCAAAAACTAATCCAAGCAATGGTGTAATTTACTGGCTCATCACGTGACAAGTTAGAGTGGTTGGTGGCAACATATTGCTCATAATATAAAAAAAGCTTGTCAATTCTCATTTAAGATTGGTTCCTATGCTTTTGATGGGCTCTCTAAGGATTAGTCAACTTTCAACGTATTTTACCTTTCACTGTGGACAGATCAAGCTTTGAGAGGACATTAGCGGGCTCAAAATTAGAGCAAGTTCATTAAAGAGAGTAGATATGGGGCAAAAGTGGCCGGTTAGCTCAATCGGTTAGAGCGTGGTGCTAATAACGCCAAGGTTGCGGGTTCGACCCCCGTGCTGGCCATTCCTTTGGCTTTCTGTTCACATCCAGTGACTTTTGGAAAAAGATCCGTAGGTTTTATCCATCCACTGTGTAAAATTAATTTACAAACTTGAAATAACTTGGTTAGAGTAAGAGAGTGGCCATGTTACATCGTCGTTAACCTTAAAGTATGACAGAGTAACGAATTGAAGCAAAATAGAAATATAATTTATTGTATGGCCAGAGATATAACTGTAAATATTGACAGCTAAGTCTATCACTAATTGTAATGCAGGCAAAAACTAATCCAAGCAATGGCGTAATTTACTGGCTCATCACGTGACAAGTTAGAGTGGTTGGTGGCAACATATCGCTCATAATATAAAAAAAGCTTGTCAATTCTCATTTAAGATTGGTTCCTATGATTTTAATGGGCTCTCTAAGAATTAGTCAACTTTCAACGTGTTTTACCTTTCACTGTGGACAGATCAAGCTTTGAGAGGTCAGTAGCTGGCTCAAAATTAGAGCAAGTTCATTAAAAGAGAGTAGATATGGGGCAAAAGTGGCCGGTTAGCTCAATCGGTTAGCACGTGGTGCTAATAACGCCAAGGTTGCGGGTTCGACCCCCGTGCTGGCCATTCCTTTGGCTTTCTGTTCACATCCAGTGACTTTTGCAAAAAGATCCGTAGGTTTTATCCATCCAATGTGTAAAATTAATTTACAAACTTGAAATAACTTGGTTAGAGTAAGAGAGTGGCCATGTTACATCGTCGTTAACCTTAAAGTATGACAGAGTAACGAATTGAAGCAAAATAGAAATATAATTTATTGTATGGCCAGAGATATAACTGTAAATATTGACAGCTAAGTCTATCACTAATTGTAATGCAGGCAAAAACTAATCCAAGCAATGGCGTAATTTACTGGCTCATCACGTGACAAGTTAGAGTGGTTGGTGGCAACATATTGCTCATAATATAAAAAAAGCTTGTCAATTCTCATTTAAGATTGGTTCCTATGATTTTAATGGGCTCTCTAAGAATTAGTCAACTTTCAACGTATTTTACCTTTCACTGTGGACAGATCAAGCTTTGAGAGGTCAGTAGCTGGCTCAAAATTAGAGCAAGTTCATTAAAAGAGAGTAGATATAGGGCAAAAGTGGCCGGTTAGCTCAATCGGTTAGAGCGTGGTGCTAATAACGCCAAGGTTGCGGGTTCGACCCCCGTGCTGGCCTTTCCTTTGGCTTTCTGTTCACATCCAGTGACTTTTGGAAAAAGATCCGTAGGTTTTATCCATCCAATGTGTAAAATTAATTTACAAACTTGAAATAACTTGGTTAGAGTAAGAGAGTGGCCATGTTACATCGTCGTTAACCTTAAAGTATGACAGAGTAACGAATTGAAGCAAAATAGAAATATAATCTATTGTATGGCCAGAGATTTCAGTTTCTTAGCGTTTTTTAAGAAGTTTTGGGCAACTGGAATTCGATATAACTGTAAATATTGACAGCTAAGTCTATCACTAATTGTAATGCAGGCAAAACTAATCCAAGCGACTTGAAGCAAAATAGAAATATAATCTATTGTATGGCCAGAGATTTCAGTTTCTAAGCGTTTTTTAAGAAGTTTTGGGCAACTGGAATTCGATATAACTGTAAATATTGACAGCTAAGTCTATCACTAATTGTAATGCAGGCAAAAACTAATCCAAGCAATGGCGTAATTTACTGGCTCATCACTAGAGATGAGCGAACCGGTCCCGGTTCGGCTCGAGGTCGGCTCGCCGAACGGGGGTCCCGTTCGAGTTCGGTTCGTCGAACGTTCGACGAACCGAACTCGAACGTATAGGCTAGAATGGGAGGCAATCACAAACACATAAAAATGCATGATAAATGTACACAAACAGTTAATAAACATTGCCATAACACTTACCGGTCCTCGCGATCCCTTCTGCACTCTGTCTCCTGCCGCTATTCCATCCGATGATCGCTGAATCCTCCCGTGACCGGCACTGCCAGCAGAGATGCAGGACCTGTCGTGACGTCAGAATAGCCATGTGACCAGTCACGTGGCTATTATCTCATTGGCTACAGACTGGTCACATGACTATGACGCGTCATGTAGGACCTGCGAGTGCATCTCTCCGGTACACGGTGCACATATGTGTATCGCCGTGTACCGGCGACATGCTCTAGCACACGGTCGACTCCCCGTTCCGTTAGGGACCGGCTGTCACAGCCGGTCATTAACGGAGATCACCGTTGCCATAGCAACGCAGTTAGCGGTGATGTCACCGCTAACCGCGGCTCCGAGAGCACCGTTGCTATGGTAATGCGTCTGTCAGCGTTACCGCTGTTACCGCTGACAGCCAGCACTGATCACTCACGGAGTGAAGGGCTGCACGATTGTAGTGAGCATTGTAGTGAGGATGGAGGTTCCCCAGCCCCAAGTGATGAGCTGGTGAACCTTATCCTCACTACAAGTGTCACTACTACTACACTAGTGAGGATTGTAGTGAGCATTGTAGTGAGGATGGAGGTTCCCCAGCCCCAAGTGATGAGCTGGTGAATCTCATCCTCACTACAATCGTCACTACTACTACACTAGTGAGGATTGTAGTGAGCATTGTAGTGAGGATGGAGGTTCCCCCAGCCCCAAGTGATGAGCTGGTGAATCTCATCCTCACTACAATCATCACTACTACTACACTAGAAAGAAAGAAGACAGAAGAGCAGGATCGTGGAGGGCTGACAGGGGGTAATAAAGATGGAGTCTCTAATGTGTCTGTGTATTTATTTCTATTAAAGTATTTTTTCTCTGTGTGGTGTTTTTTTTAACCCTTTATTGGAGATTCTTAATGGCCGGGTCAAACGTGCCTGACATTAAGAATCTCTGGCTTAATACTGGCTAGTAAAACAAAGCCAGTATTAACTCATGATTACCCAACAAGCCACCCGGCTCCAGGGCTGTTGGAAGAGTTGGATACAGCGCCAGATGATGGCGCTTCTATGAGAGCGCCATTTTCTGGGGTGGCTGCGGACTGAAATCCGCAGTAGAGGGGCCCAGAAACCTCGGGCTAACCTGTGCTGCGGATTCCAATCCCCAGCTGCCTATTTGTACCCGGGAGAAACAAAAATGGGGCGAAGCCCACGTCATTTGTTTTTTAATTATTTCATGAAATAAGTGAAATAATTAAAAAAAAATGGGCTTCCCTATATTTTTGGTTCCCAGCCGGGTACAAATAGGCAACTGGGGGTTGGAGGCAGCCTGTGGCTGCCTGCTGTACCTGGCTAGCATACAAAAATATGGCGAAGCTCACGTCCTTTTTTTTTAGTTTTTTGGCAAAAAAAATAAAAAATGCTTCCCTGGATTTTCCATTGCCAGTGAAGGTAACACCAAGCAGTGGGGGTTAGCCGCCAGTAGCTGCTTGGATTACCCTTAGCTAGCAATACAAAAAATGCAGCGGGAGCCCATATATATTTTTTTTAATTATTTATTTAAATAACTAAAAATAAAATGGGCTTCCCTGTATTTTGATTGCTAGACATCACAGTGCTGTAAAAATAAATTTTTAAAAAAATGACGTAGCGCTCCGCGGTATTTTTGATTCTCAGCGCAGATAAAGCAGACAGCTATGGGTTGCCACCCCCATCTGCCTGCCGTTACCTTGGTTGGCAATCAAAATACAGGGAAGCCCATTAATTTTTTCTATTTAGAAAATGGTTAAAAAAAAATGACGTTGGGTCCCCCCATTTTTGATAGCCAGCTACGGTAAAGCAGACGGCTGTAGCCTGAAAACCACAGCTGGCAGCTTTACCGTGGTTGGGGATCCAATGTGGAGGTCCCCTCAGGCTCTTTTTTATAATTATTTTATAAATATTAATAATTACACAATAAAAGTAGGGTCCCCCCCAAATTGGATCACCAGCCAAGGTAAAGTGGACAGCTGTGGTCTGGTATTCTCAGGGTGGGAAGGTCCATAGTTATTGGGCCTTCACAGCCTAAAAATAGCAGGCCGCAGGCACCCCAGACGTGGCGCATCCACTAGATGCGCCAATCCTGGCGCTTCACCCCAGCTCATCCCGTGCCCTGGTGCAGTGGCAAACGGGGTAATAAATCGGGTTGATACTAGCTGTAAAGTCACCTGAGATCAAGCCCAGCAGTTTGTGATGTCATGGCATCTATTAGATACCCAACATCATAAACTGTCAGTACTAACAAAAAAAAAAAAATCGACAAAAGAAATTTATTTGAAAAAACAGTCCCCAAAACATTTCCTCTTTCACCAATTTATTGTAAGAAAAAAAATAAAGGGGTCCCACGACGACTCTGGACCGTCTAGAATATGGGGGGGAGACACTCAGGGAACGTATCCCCCATTTTCTAGGAGTGCGGACCCTTCATGTGAGGAGTGTGGGTGCAATGAATCTGCACTCACTCTCCCCGGGTCCACAGCAGCAGAGTCCATGTCGTAATGGTTGCTACCAAAGCTGCAATGCCCTGCTCATGAGGTAAGGGCATGCCTAATCAGGAGAACTACTGTAGAGGAAGCTCTGCTCACTGGTATATAGGTGCTCAGAGGTAATAATAGATACAATTAAAGAGTAACCTCGGCACTCTAAATCTCCCAGACTAAGTCAGTAAGTCACAACGGATAGTAATGCAAAATCACTCTTTATTGGTCCGTATTAAGAAAAAAAATTTTTTCATAAGCATATATGTTTTTGTCCAAAACAAGTTACAAATGACGTTTCAGCCTGAGCCTTCGTCAGATTGGACTTATCTGCATGTAATCATGAAAAATGACAATAATCAGTATCACATAAGAGTGAGAGAAAAATAACATAAACTCGAACAATGTAGAGGTACAATTGGGATGCAGCAAAAAAATTGCAACACAGCAAGAAATGAAACACATGATACAAATGTCATAATACAGTACAAGGACAATATAGTAATGACAAATATGGGGTCAGAGTAGACTTAGACAGCTCTGGTATGAAAGAGATGTCAATCATAAAGTAACATGTGCAGTAGGTGTAGAGCTACAGTATGCATGGCAGAGCTAATGGGTAGACCGACCATAGAAAAAGAACGGAGAAAAAGTGGAGAAAAAGTGGAGAAAAAAATGGAGAAAAAGTGGAGAAAAAGTGGAGAAAAAAATGGAGAAAAAGTGGAGAAAAAGTGGAGAATAAGTGGAGAAAAAGTGGAGAATAAGTGGAGAAAAAGTGGAGAAAAAGTGGAGAATAAGTGGAGAAAAAGTGGAGAAAAAAATGGAGAAAAAGTGGAGAATAAGTGGAGAAAAAGTGGAGAAAAAGTGGAGAATAAGTGGAGAAAAAAATGGAGAAAAAGTGGAGAATAAGTGGAGAAAAAGTGGAGAATAAGTGGAGAAAAAGTGGAGAAAAAGTAGAGAAAAAGTGGAGAAAAAAAAGGAGAAAAAGTGGAGAAAAAGTAGAGAAAAAAATGGAGAAAAAGTGGAGTAAAAATGGAGAAAAAATGGAGAAAAAAATGGATAAAAAGTGGAGAAAAAGTGGAGAAAAAGTGGATAAAAAGTGGAGAAAAAATGGATAAAAAGTGGAGAAAAAGTGGGGAATAAGTGGAGAAAAAGTGGAGAAAAAGTGGAGAAAAAAATGGAGAAAAAGTGGAGAAAAAGTGCAGAAAAAAATGGAGAAAAAGTGAAGAAAAAGTGGAGAATAAGTGGAGAAAAAGTGGAGAAAAAGTGGAGAAAAAAAAGGAGAAAAAGTGGAGAAAAAGTGGAGAAAAAGTGGAGAAAAAAGTGGAGAAAAAATAGAGAAAAAGTGGAGAAAAAGTGGAGAAAACGTGGAGAAAAAGTGGAGAAAAAGTGGAGAAAAAATGGAGAAAAAGTGGAGAAAAAGTGGAGAAAAAGTGGAGAAAAAGTGGAGAATAAGTGGAGAAAAAGTGGAGAAAAAAAAGGAGAAAAAGTGGAGAAAAAGTGGAGAAAAAGTGGAGAAAAAGTGGAGAAAAAATGGAGAAAAAATGGAGAAAAAGTGGAGAAAAAGTGGAGAAAAAAGTGGAGAAAAAATGGAGAAAAAGTGGAGAAAAAGTGGAGAAAACGTGGAGAAAAAGTGGAGAAAAAAGTGGAGAAAAAATGGAGAAAAAGTGGAGAAAAAGTGGAGAAAAAAAATGGAGAAAAAATGGAGAAAAAGTGGAGAAAAAGTGGAGAAAACGTGGAGAAAAAGTGGAGAATAAGTGGAGAATAAGTAGAGAAAAAGTGGAGAAAAAGTGGAGAAAAAGTGGAGAAAAAAATGGAGAAAAAGTGGAGAAAAAGTGGAGAAAAAGTGGAGAAAAAAATGGAGAAAAAGTGGAGAAAAAGTGGAGAAAAAGTGGAGAAAAAGTGGAGAAAAAAATGGAGAAAAAGTGGAGAAAAAGTAAAGTAAAAATGGAGAAAAAGTGGAGAAAAAAATGGGGAAAAAGTGGAGAAAAAGTGGAGAAAAAATGGAGAAAAAGTGGAGAAAAAGTGGAGAAAAAGTGGAGAAAAAATGGAGAAAAAGTGGAGAAAAAGTGGAGAAAAAGTAGAGAAAAAGAAGAGAAAAAAATGGAGAAAAGTGGAGAAAAAAATGGAGAAAAAGTGGAGTAAAAATGGAGAAAAAGTGGAGAAAAAATGGAGAAAAAAATGTAGAAAAAGTGGAGAAAAAAATGGAGAAAAAGTGGAGAAAAAGTGGAGAAAAAATGGAGAAAAAGTGGAGAAAAAGTGGAGAAAAAGTAGAGAAAAAAATGGAGAAAAAGTGGAGAAAAAGTGGAGTAAAAATGGAGAAAAAGTGGAGAAAAAATGGAGAAAAAATGGAGAAAAAGTGGAGAAAAAGTGGAGAAAAAGTGGAGAAAAAATGGATAAAAAGTGGAGAAAAAAGTGGAGAAAAAATGGAGAAAAAGTGGAGAAAAAGTGGAGAAAAAAGTGGAGAAAAAATGGAGAAAAAGTGGAGAAAAAGTGGAGAAAACGTGGAGAAAAAGTGGAGAAAAAGTGGAGAAAAAAATGGAGAAAAAGTGGAGAAAAAGTGGAGAATAAGTGGAGAAAAAGTGGAGAAAAAGTGGAATAAAAAAAGGAGAAAAAGTGGAGAAAAAGTGGAGAAAAAGTGGAGAAAAAGTGGAGAAAAAAGTGGAGAAAAAATGGAGAAAAAGTGGAGAAAAAGTGGAGAAAAAAGTGGAGAAAAAATGGAGAAAAAGTGGAGAAAAAGTGGAGAAAACGTGGAGAAAAAGTGGAGAAAAAAGTGGAGAAAAAATGGAGAAAAAGTGGAGAAAAAGTGGAGAATAAAATGGAGAAAAAAATGGAGAAAAAGTGGAGAAAAAGTGGAGAAAACGTGGAGAAAAAGTGGAGAATAAGTGGAGAATAAGTGGTGAATAAGTAGAGAAAAAAATGGAGAAAAAGTGGAGAAAAAGTGGAGTAAAAATGGAGAAAAAGTGGAGAAAAAATGGAGAAAAAATGGATAAAAAGTGGAGAAAAAGTGGAGAAAAAGTGGAGAAAAAATGGATAAAAAGTGGAGAAAAAGTGGGGAATAAGTGGAGAAAAAGTGGAGAAAAAAATGGAGAAAAAGTGGAGAAAAAGTGGAGAAAAAGTGGAGAAAAAGTGGAGAAAAAAATGGAGAAAAAGTGGAGAAAAAGTGGAGAAAAAGTGGAGAAAATGTGGAGAAAAAAATGGAGAAAAAGTGGAGAAAAAGTGGAGAAAAAATGGAGAAAAAGTGGAGAAAAAGTAGAGAAAAAAAATGGAGAAAAAGTGGAGAAAAAGTGGAGTAAAAATGGAGAAAAAGTGGAGAAAAAATGGAGAAAAAAATGGATAAAAAGTGGAGAAAAAGTGGAGAAAAAGTGGAGAAAAAATGGATAAAAAGTGGAGAAAAAGTGAAGAAAAAGTGGAGAAAAAATGGAGAAAAAATGGAGAAAAAAAATGTAGAAAAAGTGGAGAAAAAGTGGAGAAAAAAATGGAGAAAAAGTGGAGAAAAAGTGGAGCACCCTTTGGTGCCTTTCATGTGGCACTAAGGGGTGCTTAGCTTTGTATTTAGCCAAAAAAATGAAAAAAAAAATGACGTAGGGTTCCCCCTAGTTTTGTAGCCAGCTAGGGTAAAGCAGACGGCTGCAGCCTGCAGACCACAGCTGGCAACCTCACCTTGGCTGGTAATCCAAAACTGAGGGCACCCCACGCTGTTATTTTAAATTAAATAAATAATTTAAAAAAAAAACACGTAGGGGTCCCCCAAAATTGGATCACCAGCCAAGGTAAAGCAGACAGCTGGGGCCTGATATTCTCAGACTAGGGAGGTCCATGGTTATTGGACTCTCCCCAGCCTAAAAATAGCAGGCCGCAGCCGCCCCAGAAGTGGCGCATCCATTAGATGCGCCAATCCAGGTGCTTCGCCCCAGCTCATCCCGCGCCCTGGTGCGGTGGCAAACGGGGTAATATATGGGGTTAATACCAGGTGTGTAATGTCACCTGGCATCAAGCCCTGGGGTTGGTGAGGTCAGGCGTCTATCAGATACCCGACATCACCAACCCAGTCAGTAATAAAAAAAATAGACGACAAACACATTTTTATTTGAAAAAACACTCCCCAAAACATTCCCTCTTTAACCAATTTATTAGAATGAAAAACAAATCCAGGTCTGGTGTAATCCAAGGGGTTGCCATGACGATCCACACTGTCCCAGTCAATGAAGAGCAGGATGTTCCCCATTGGCTGGGAGAGCAATGCAGTGACCTGAGCTAACATCAATGGGTCAGCCCAGGTCACTGCAGGGCATGACAAGTGCTGCTGTCAGCAAGGTACATTACCTGCGCTGATCTCAAGCACTGCTGACAGCCCCTGTCACTAAGTTCAATGACCGCCGCCTTCACAGCCAAGAATCGCGAGAGGCCCGTGACGTCACCGCTAGTCAGTCTCGGGTCGGAAGCGAGAGAAGGTGATGTGACAAGCGGCGACCATGGAGGACAGTGACAGCGCTGAGGTCGGGATGGCGGGACTTCATCACCACAGGCAGGGCCGGCTCCAGGTTTTTGTGGGCCCCGCGCGGAAGAGTCTCAGTGGGTCCCATACACACGCAGACACACACACATACA
Source organism: Anomaloglossus baeobatrachus (assembly GCF_048569485.1). Lineage (NCBI taxonomy): Eukaryota > Metazoa > Chordata > Amphibia > Anura > Aromobatidae > Anomaloglossus > Anomaloglossus baeobatrachus. Next base: position 669,835,311 of record NC_134356.1, on the reverse strand, counting down.
CAGATACATACACGTAAATATACATATTTATAGACAAACTCACAAAAATACATATAAACAGACAGATCTATACAGTCATATACACTGACATACATATACACATCATACATGCATACATACAGAGACACACACTGCTATGCTGCATACATACATACAGACACACACATACTGCTCTGCATGCATACATACATATAGACAGACACACACACACTGCTCTGCTACATACATACATATAGACAGACACACACATACTGCTCTGCTGCATACATACAGACACACACACACACTGCTCTGCTGCATACATACATACAGACACACACACACTGCTCTGCTGCATACATACATACAGACACACACACACACACTGCTCTGCTGCATACATACATACAGACACGCATACTGCTCTGCTGCATACATACATGCATACATACATACAGACAGACACGCATACTGCTCTTCTGCATACATACATACATACATACATACAGACAGACAGACACGCATACTGCTCTGCATGCATACATACAGACACGCATACTGCTCTGCTGCATACATACATGCATACATACAGACACGCATACTGCTCTGCTGCATACATACATGCATACATACAGACACGCATACTGCTCTGCTGCATACATACATGCATACATACAGACACGCATACTGCTCTGCTGCATACATACATGCATACATACAGACACGCATACTGCTCTGCTGCATATATACATGCATACATACAGACACGCATACTGCTCTGCTGCATATATACATACATACATACAGACACGCATACTGCTCTGCTGCATATATACATACATACATACAGACACATATACTGCTCTGCTGCATACATACATGCATACATACAGACACACATACTGCTCTGCTGCATATATACATGCATACAGACATGCATACTGCTCTGCTGCAAATATACATGCATACAGACATGCATACTGCTCTGCTGCATATATACATGCATACAGACATGCATACTGCTCTGCTGCATATATACATACATACATACAGACACATATACTGCTCTGCTGCATACATACATGCATACATACAGACACGCATACTGCTCTGCTGCATATATACATACATACAGACATGCATACTGCTCTGCTGCATATATACATACATACATACAGACACATATACTGCTCTGCTGCATATATACATGCATACATACAGACACGCATACTGCTCTCCTGCATACATACATGCATACATACAGACAGACACGCATACTGCTCTGCTGCATACATACATGCATACATACAGACACGCATACTGCTCTGCTGCATACATACATGCATACATACAGACACGCATACTGCTCTGCTGCATACATACATGCATACATACAGACACGCATACTGCTCTGCTGCATACATACATGCATACATACAGACACGCATACTGCTCTGCTGCATATATACATGCATACATACAGACACGCATACTGCTCTGCTGCATATATACATACATACATACAGACACATATACTGCTCTGCTGCATACATACATGCATACATACAGACACGCATACTGCTCTGCTGCATATATACATGCATAAAGACATGCATACTGCTCTGCTGCATATATACATGCATACAGACATGCATACTGCTCTGCTGCATATATACATGCATACAGACATGCATACTGCTCTGCTGCATATATACATACATACATACAGACACATATACTGCTCTGCTGCATACATACATGCATACATACAGACACGCATACTGCTCTGCTGCATATATACATACATACAGACATGCATACTGCTCTGCTGCATATATACATACATACATACAGACACATATACTGCTCTGCTGCATACATACATGCATACATACAGACACGCATACTGCTCTGCTGCATACATACATGCATACATACAGACAGACATGCATATTGCTCTGCTGCATACATACATACATACATACAGACACGCACACTGCTCTGCTGCATATATACATACATACACGCATACTGCTCTGCTGCATATATACATACATACATACAGACACGCATACTGCTCTGCTGCATATATACATACATACAGACACGCATACTGCTCTGCTGCATATATACATACATACATACAGACACGTATACTGCTCTGCTGCATACATACATGCATACATACAGACAGACACGCATATTGCTCTGCAGCATATATATATACAGACAGACACGCATACTACTCTGCTACATATATACATACATACAGACACGTATACTGCTCTGCTGCATAAATACATGCATACATACATACAGACACGCATATTGCTCTGCTGCATATATATATACATACATACAGACACACATACTGCTCTGCTGCATACATACATGCATACATACAGACATGCATACTACTTTGCTACATATATACATACATACATAGACACGCATACTGCTCTGCTGCATATATACATACATACAGACACGCATACTGCTCTGCTGCATATATACATACATACAGACACGCATACTGCTCTGCTGCATATATACATACATACAGACACGCATACTACTCTGCTGCATATATACATACATACAGACATGCATACTGCTCTGCTGCATATATACATACATACAGACACGCATACTGCTCTGCTGCATATATACATACATACAGACACGCATACTGCTCTGCTGCATATATACATACATACATACAGACACGCATACTGCTCTGCTGCATACATACATACATATAGACATGCATACTGCTCTGCTGCATATATACATACATACATACAGACACGCATACTGCTCTGCTGCATATATACATACATACATACAGACACGCATACTGCTCTGCTGCATATATACATACATACATATAGACATGCATACTGCTCTGCTGCATACATACATACAGACACGCATACTGCTCTGCTGCATACATACATACATATAGACACGCATACTGCTCTGCTGCATGCATACATACAAACACACACCTTGCTCTGCGGGGCCCACACACGCTGCTCCGGGGGTCACACACACGGCTCTGCGGGGCCCACAGGGAGGGGCGGGGAGGGAGTGATGTCCCACATACTGATCAGGTCACGGTGCAGATGGGGCCCACACAGCGCCGGAGGGAAGCGATTTGCTGGGGGTCGCTGGCTGGCACTGTGACTCCTTCATCTGTGCGACCGAGCAGGACGCCGGGCGGTAGCTCCGCCCACAGATGATGATCAATGCAGGAGAACACAGTGGCCTTAAAGGGCCGGCAGCCACAGTTTCCAGTGCCAAGGACTGCTGCCCCCGGGCCGACCGCAGGTAAGCCGAGCGGGACCGTCTGTGTGTGTGTGTGTGTGTGTGTGTGTGTGTGTGTGTGTGTGTATGTATGTGTACATGCCGCGGGCAGGAGGGGGCGGAGCGAGCTGAGCGGGAAAGTGTGGGCTTCCTGCACGTAACTAAGATAAACATCGGGTTACTAACCAAAGCGTTTTGCTTGGATACCCGATGTTTATCTTGGTTACCAGCTTCTGGCAGGCTGCCAGCGATGGCTCCTGCACACTCTAGCTGTAAAAAGCCCTGCTTTTTGCTGCTAGAACCGTTCTCGAACGTATCTAGAACTATCGAGCTTTTGCAAAAAGCTCGAGTTCTAGTTCGATCTCGAACAGCCCCCAAAATCACTCGAGCCCCGAACTGGAGAACCACGAACCACGACTCGCGCTCAACTCTACTCATCACGTGACAAGTTAGAGTGGTTGGTGGCAACATATTGCTCATAATTAGAGATGAGCGAACCAGTCGCGGTTCGGCTCGAGGTCGGCTCGCCGAACGGGGGTCCCGTTCGAGTTCGGTTCGTCGAACGTTCGACGAACCAAACTCGAGCCAATAGGCTATAATGGGAGGCAATCACAAACACATAAAAATGCATGATAAATGTACACAAACAGTTAATAAACATTGCCATAACACTTACCGGTCCTCGCGATCCCTTCTGCACTCTGTCTCCTGCCGCTATTCCATCCAATGATCGCTGAATCCTCCTGTGACCGGCACTGCCAGCAGAGATGCAGGACCTGTCGTGACGTCAGAATAGCCATGTGACCAGTCACGTGGCTATTATCTCATTGGCTACAGACTGGTCACATGACTATGACGCGTCATGTAGGACCTGCGGGTGCATCTCTCCGGTACACGGTGCACATATGTGTATCGCCGTGTACCGGCGACATGCTCTAGCACACGGTCGACTCCCCGTTCCGTTAGGGACCGGCTGACACAGCCGGTCATTAACGGAGATCACCGTTGCCATAGCAACGCAGTTAGCGGTGACGTCACCGCTAACCGCAGCTCCGAGAGCACCGTTGCTATGGTAACGCGTCTGTCAGCGTTACCGCTGTTACCGCTGACAGCCAGCACTGCTGCACGCTGCTTCCCGATTGTAGTGAGGATTGTACTGAGGATGAGGTTCCCCAGCCCCAAGTGATGGGCTGGTGAACCTCATCCTCACTACTACTACACTAGAAAGAAAGAAGACGAAGAGCAGGATCGTGGAGGGCTGACAAGGGGTAATAAAGATGGAGTCTCTAATGTGTCTGTGTATTTATTTCTATTAAAGTATTTTTTCTCTGTGTGGTGTCTTTTTTTTAACCCTTTATTGGAGATTCTTAATGGCCGGGTCAAACGTGCCTGACATTAAGAATCTCTGGCTTAATACTGGCTAGTAAAACAAAGCCAGTATTAACTCATGATTACCCAACAAGCCACCCGGCTCCAGGGCTGTTGGAAGAGTTGGATACAGCGCCAGATGATGGCGCTTCTATGAGAGCGCCATTTTCTGGGACGGCTGCGGACTGAAATCCGCAGCAGAGGCGCCCAGAAACCTCGGGCTAACCTGTGCTGCGGATTCTAATCCCCAGCTGCCTAGTTGTACCCGGCTGGACACAAAAATGGGGCGAAGCCCACGTCATTTGTTTTTTAATTATTTCATGAAATAAGTGAAATAATTAAAAAAAATGGGCTTCCCTATATTTTTGGTTCCCAGCCGGGTACAAATAGGCAACTGGGGGTTGGAGGCAGCCCGTGGCTGCCTCCTGTACCTGGCTAGCATACAAAAATATGGCGAAGCCCACGTCATTTTTTTGATGGGCAAAAAACTTCTGCATACAGTCCTGGATGGAGTATGCTGAGCCTTGTAGTTCTGTAGCTGCTGTCTGCTCTTCTCCATACAGACAGACAGCAGCTGCAGAACTACAAGGCTCAGCATACTCCATCCAGGACTGTATGCAGAAGTTTTTTGCCCCCTGAAAAAATTAAGTGGGCTTCGCCATATTTTTGTATGCTAGCCAGGTACAGCAGGCAGGTACGGCTGCCCCCAACCCCCAGTTGCCTATTTGTACCCGGCTGGGAACCAAAAATAAAGGGAAGCCCTTTTGTTTATTATTTCATGAATTTCATGAAATAATTAGAAAACAAATGACGTAGGCTTCGCCCCATTTTTGTGTCCAGCCAGGTACAACTAGGCAGCTGGGGATTGCAATCCGCAGCACAGGTTGGCCTGAGCTTTCTGGGCCCCACTGCTGCGAATTGCAGTCTGCAGCCGCCTCAGAAAATGGCACTTTCATAGAAGCGCCATCTTCTGGCGCTGTATCCAACTCTTCCAGCACCTGCCTGCTGTACCTGGCTAGCATACAAAAATATGGCGAAGCTCACGTCCTTTTTTTGTAGTTTTTTGGCAAAAAAAATAAAAAATGCTTCCCTGGATTTTCCATTGCCAGTGAAGGTAACACCAAGCAGTGGGGGTTAGCAGCCAGTAGCTGCTTGGATTACCCTTAGCTAGCAATACAAAAAATGCAGCGGGAGCCCATATATATTTTTTTTAATTATTTATTTAAATAACTAAAAATAAAATGGGCTTCCCTGTATTTTGATTGCTGGACATCACAGTGCTGTAAAAATAAATCTTTAAAAAAATGACGTAGCGCTCCGCGGTATTTTTGATTCTCAGCAGATAAAGCAGACAGCTATGGGTTGCCACCCCCATCTGCCTGCCGTTACCTTGGTTGGCAATCAAAATACAGGGAAGCCCATTAATTTTTTCTATTTAAAAAATAGTTTAAAAAAAAATGACGTTGGGTCCCCCCATTTTTGATAGCCAGCTAGGGTAAAGCAGATGGCTGTAGCCTGAAAACCACAGCTGGCAGCTTTACCTTGGTTGGGGATCCAATGTGGAGGTCCCCTCAGGCTCTTTTTTATAATTATTTTATAAATATTAATAATTACACAATAAAAGTAGGGTCCCCCCCAAATTGGATCACCAGCCAAGGTAAAGCGGACAGCTGTGGTCTGGTATTCTCAGGGTGGGAAGGTCCATAGTTATTGGGCCTTCCCAGCCTAAAAATAGCAGGCCGCAGGCACCCCAGACGTGGCGCATCCACAAAATGCGCCAATCCTTGCGCTTCACCCCAGCTCATCCCGTGCCCTGGTGCAGTGGCAAACGGGGTAATAAATCGGGTTGATAGTAGCTGTAAAGTCACCTGCGATCAAGCCCAGCAGTTTGTGATGTCATGGCGTCTATTAGATACCCAACATCATAAACTGTCAGTACTAACAAAAAAAAAATCGACAAAAGAAATTTATTTGAAAAAACAGTCCCCAAAACATTTCCTCTTTCACCAATTTATTGTAAGAAAAAAAATAAAGGGGTCCCACGACGACTCTGGACCGTCTAGAATATCGGGGGGGGGAGACACTCAGGGAACGTATCCCCCATTTTCTAGGAGTGCGGACCCTTCATGTGAGGAGTGTGGGTGCAATGAATCTGCACTCACTCTCCCCGGGTCCACAGCAGCAGAGTCCATGTCGTAATGGTTGCTACCAAAGCTGCAATGCCCTGCTCATGAGGTAAGGGCATGCCTAATCAGGAGAACTACTGTAGAGGAAGCTCTGCTCACTGGTATATAGGTGCTCAGAGGTAATAATAGATAAAATTAGTGAGTAACCTCGGCACTCTAAATCTCCCAGACTAAGTCAGTAAGTCACAACGGATAGTAATGCAAAATCACTCTTTATTGGTCCGTATTAAGAAAAAAAAATTTTCATAACCATATATGTTTTTGTCCAAAACAAGTTACAAATGACGTTTCGGCCTGAGCCTTCGTCAGATTGGACTTATCTGCTTGTAATCATGAAAAATGACAATAATCAGTATCACATAAGAGTGAGAGAACAATAACATAAACTCGAACAATGTAGAGGTACAATTGGGATGCAGCAAAAAAATTGCAACACAGCAAGAAATGAAACACATGATACAAATGTCATAATACAGTACAAGGACAATATAGTAATGACAAATAGAGTAGGCTTAGACAGGTCTGGTACGAAAGAGATGTCAATCATAAAGTAACATGTGCAGTAGGTGTAGAGCTACAGTATGCATGGCAGAACTAATGGGTAGACTGACCATAGAAAAAGAACGGAGAAAAAGTGGATAAAAAGTGGAGAAAAAAATGGAGAAAAAGTGGAGAAAAAGTGGAGAAAAAAATGTAGAAAAAGTGGAGAAAAAAAGGTAGAAAAAAAGGAGAAAAAAATGGAGAAAAAGTGGAGAAAAAGTGGAGAAAAAGTGGAGAAAAAATGGAGAAAAAGTGGAGAAAAAGTAGAGAAAAAAATAGAGAAATAGTGGAGAAAAAGTGGAGAAAAAAATGGATAAAAAGTGGAGAAAAAGTGGAGAAAAAGTGGAGAAAAACTGGAGAAAAAGTAGAGAAAAAAATGGAGAAAAAGTGGAGAAAAAGTGGAGTAAAAATGGAGAAAAAGTGGAGAAAAAGTGGAGAAAAAAATGGAGAAAAAGTGGAGAAAAAGTGGATAAAAAGTGGAGAAAAAAATGGAGAAAAAAATGGAGAAAAAGTGGAGAAAAAATGGAAAAAAAAATGTAGAAAAAGTGGAGAAAAAGTGGAGAAAAAGTGGAGAAAAAGTCGAGAAAAAGTGGAGAAAAAAATGGAGAAAAAGTGGAGAAAAAGTGGAGAAAAAGTGGAGAAAAAAAATGTAGAAAAAGTGGAGAAAAAGTGGAGAAAAAAATGTAGAAAAAGTGGAGAAAAAAATGTAGAAAAAGTGGAGAAAAAGTGGAGAAAAAAATGGAGAAAAAGTGGAGAAAAAGTGGAGAAAAAGTAGAGAAAAAAATGGAAAAAAAGTGGAGAAAATGTGGAGTAAAAATGGAGAAAAAGTGGACAAAAAATGGGGAAAAAAAATGTAGAAAAAGTGGAGAAAAAGTGGAGAAAAAGTGGAGAAAAAAATGGAGAAAAAGTGGAGAAAAAGTGGAGAAAAAGTGGAGAAAAAAATGTAGAAAAAGTGGAGAAAAAGTGGAGAAAAAGTGGAGAAAAAGTAGAGAAAAAGTAGAGAAAAAGTGGAGAAAAAGTAGAGAAAAAAAATGGAGAAAAAGTGGAGAAAAAGTGGATAAAAAGTGGAGAAAAAGTGAAGAAAAAGTGGAGAAAAAATGGAGAAAAAGTGGATAAAAAGTGGAGAAAAGGTGGATAAAAAGTGGAGAAAAAGTGGAGAAAAAATGGAGAAAAAGTGGAGAAAAAGTGGAGAAAAATATGGAGAAAAAGTGGAGTAAAAATGGAGAAAAAGTGGAGAAAAAATGGAGAAAAAAATGGAGAAAAAGTGGATAAAAAGTGGAGGAAAAAAATGGAGAAAAAGTGGAGAAAAAGTGGAGAAAAAATGGAGAAAAGATGGAGAAAAAGTGGAGAAAAAGTGGAGAAAAAGTGGAGAAAAAGTAGAGAAAAAGTGGAGCACCCTTTGGTGCCTTTCATGTGGCACTAAGGGGTGCTTAGCTTTGTATTTAGCCAAAAAAATGAAAAAAAAATGACGTAGGGTTCCCCCTAGTTTTGTAGCCACCTAGGGTAAAGCAGACGGCTGCAGCCTGCAGACCACAGCTGGCAACCTCACCTTGGCTGGTAATCCAAAACTGAGGGCACCCCACACTTATTTTAAATTAAATAAATAATTAAAAAAAAAAACACGTAGGGGCCCCCAAAATTGGATCACCAGCCAAGGTAAAGCAGACAGCTGGGGCCTGATATTCTCAGACTAGGGAGGTCCATGGTTATTGGACTCTCCCCAGCCTAAAAATAGCAGGCCACAGCCGCCCCAGAAGTGGCGCATCCATTAGATGCGCCAATCCTGGTGCTTCGCCCCAGCTCATCCCGCACCCTGGTGCGGTGGCAAACGGGGTAATATATGGGGTTAATACCAGATGTGTAATGTCACCTGGCATCAAGCCCTGGGGTTGGTGAGGTCAGGCGTCTATCAGATACCCGACATCACCAACCCAGTCAGTAATAAAAAAAATAGACGACAAACACATTTTTATTTGAAAAAACACTCCCCAAAACATTCCCTCTTTAACCAATTTATTAGAATGAAAAACAAATCCAGGTCTGGTGTAATCCAAGGGGTTGCCATGACGATCCACACTGTCCCAGTCAATGAAGAGCAGGATGTTCCCCATTGGCTGGGAGAGCAGTGCAGTGACCTGAGCTAACATCAATGGGTCAGCCCAGGTCACTGCAGGGCATGACAAGTGCTGCTGTCAGCGAGGTACATTACCTGCGCTGATCTCCAGCACACTGACAGCCCCTGTCACTGAGTTCAATGACCGGCGTCTTCACACCAAGTATCGTGAGAGGCCCGTGACGTCACCGCTAGTCAGTCTCGGGTCGGAAGCGAGAGAAGATGATGTGACAAGCGCCGGCTATGGAGGACAGTGACAGCGCTGAGGTTGGGATGGCGGGACTTCATAACCGCAGGTAAGCCGAGAGGGACCGTGTGTGTGTGTGTGTGTGTGTGTATGTGTGTATGTGTACATGCTGCGGGCAGGAGGGGGTGAAGCGAGCTGAGCGGGGAAGTGTCTGCTTCCTGCACTTAACTTGGATAAACATCGGGTTACTAATCAATGCGCTTTGCTTGGATACCCGATGTTTATCTTGGTTACCAGCTTCTGGCAGGCTGCCAGCAATAGCTCCTGCACACTGTAGCTGTAAAAAACCCTGCTTTTTGCTGCTAGAACCGTTCTCGAACGTATCTAGAACTATCGAGCTTTTGCAAAAAAGCTCGAGTTCTAGTTCGATCTAGAACAGCCCCAAAATCACTCGAGCCTAGAACTGGAGAACCACGAACCGCGAACCGCGCTCAACTCTACTCATAATATAAAAAAAGCTTGTCAATTCTCATATAAGATTGGTTCCTATGCTTTTGATGGGCTCTCTAAGAATTAGTCAACTTTCAACGTATTTTACCTTTCACTGTGGACAGATCAAGCTTTGAGAGGTCAGTAGCTGGTTTAAAATTAGAGCAAGTTCATTAAAAGAGAGTAGACATGGGGCAAAAGTGGCCGGTTAGCTCAATCGGTTAGAGCGTGGTGCTAATCACGCCAAGGTTGCGGGTTCGACCCCCGTGCTGGCCATTCCTTTGGCTTTCTGTTCACATCCAGTGACTTTTGGAAAAAGATCCGTAGGTTTTAGCCATCCAATGTGTAAAATTAATTTACAAACTTGAAATAACTTGGTTAGAGTAATAGAGTGGCCATGTTACATCGTCGTTAACCTTAAAGTATGACAGAGTAACGAATTGAAGCAAAATAGAAATATAATTTATTGTATGGCCAGAGATATAACTGTAAATATTGACAGCTTAGTCTATCACTAATTGTAATGCAGGCAAAAACTAATCCAAGCAATGGCGTAATTTACTGGCTCCTCACGTGACAAGTTAGAGTGGTTGGTGGCAACATATTGCTCATAATATAAAAAAAGCATGTCAATTCTCATTTAAGATTGGTTCCTATGATTTTAATGGGCTCTCTAAGAATTAGTCAACTTTCAACGTATTTTACCTTTCACTGTGGACAGATCAAGCTTTGAGAGGTCAGTAGCTGGCTCAAAATTAGAGCAAGTTCAATAAAAAAAGTAGATATGGGGCAAAAGTGGCCGGTTAGCTCAATCAGTTAGAGCGTGGTGCTAATAACGCCAAGGTTGCGGGTTCGACCCCTGTGCTGGCCATTCCTTTGGCTTTCTGTTCACATCCAGTGACTTTTGGAAAAAGATCCGTAGGTTTTATCCATCCAATGTGTAAAATTAATTTACAAACTTGAAATAACTTGGTTAGAGTAAGAGAGTGGCCATGTTACATCGTCGTTAACCTTAAAGCATGACAGAGTAACGAATTGAAGCAAAATAGAAATATAATCTATTGTATGGCCAGAGATTTCAGTTTCTAAGCGTTTTTTAAGAAGTTTTGGGCAACTGGAATTCGATATAAATGTAAATATTGACAGCTAAGTCTATCACTATTTGTAATGCAGGCAAAACTAATCCAAGCGACTTGAAGCAAAATAGAAATATAATCTATTGTATGGCCAGAGATTTCAGTTTCTAAGCGTTTTTTAAGAAGTTTTGGGCAACTGGAATTCGATATAACTGTAAATATTGACAGCTAAGTCTATCACTAATTGTAATGCAGGCAAAAACTAATCCAAGCAATGGCGTAATTTACTGGCTCATCACGTGACAAGTTAGAGTGGTTGGTGGCAACATATTGCTCATAATATAAAAAAAGCTTGTCAATTCTCATTTAAGATTGGTTCCTATGCTTTTGATGGGCTCTCTAAGAATTAGTCAACTTTCAACGTATTTTACCTTTCACTGTGGACAGATCAAGCTTTGAGAGGTCAGTAACTGGCTCAAAAGTAGAGCAAGTTCATTAAAAGAGAGTAGATATGGGGCAAAAGTGGCCGGTTAGCTCAATCGGTTAGAGCGTGGTGCTAATAACGCCAAGGTTGCGGGTTCGACCCCCGTGCTGGCCATTCCTTTGGCTTTCTGTTCACATCCAGTGACTTTTGGAAAAAGATCCGTAGGTTTTATCCATCCAATGTGTAAAATTAATTTACAAACTTGAAATAACTTGGTTAGAGTAATAGAGTGGCCATGTTACATCGTCGTTAACCTTAAAGTATGACAGAGTAACGAATTGAAGCAAAATAGAAATATAATCTATTGTATGGCCAGAGATTTCAGTTTCTTACCATTTTTTAAGAAGTTTTGGGCAACTGGAATTCGATATAACTGTAAATATTTACAGCTAAGTCTATCACTAATTGTAATGCAGGCAAAACTAATCCAAGCAACTTGAAGCAAAATAGAAATATAATATATTGTATGGCCAGAGTTTTCAGTTTCTAATCGTTTTTTAAGAAGTTTTGGGCAACTGGAATTCGATATAACTGTAAATATTGACAGCTAAGTCTATCACTAATTGTAATGCAGGCAAAAAATAATCCAAGCAATGGCGTAATTTACTGGCTCATCACGTGACAAGTTAGAGTGGTTGGTGGCAACATATTGCTCATAATATAAAAAAAGCTTGTCAATTCTCATTTAAGATTGGTTCCTATGCTTTTGATGGGCTCTCTAAGAATTAGTCAACTTTCAACGTATTTTACCTTTCACTGTGGACAGATCAAGCTTTGAGAGGTCAGTAGCTGGCTCAAAATTAGAGCAAGTTCATTAAAAGAGAGTAGATATGGGGCAAAAGTGGCCGGTTAGCTCAATCGGTTAGAGCGTGGTGCTAATAACGCCAAGGTTGCGGGTTCAACCCCCGTGCTGGCCATTCCTTTGGCTTTCTGTTCACATCCAGTGACTTTTGAAAAAAGATCCGTAGGTTTTAGCCATCCAATGTGTAAAATTAATTTACAAACTTGAAATAACTTGGTTAGAGTAATAGAGTGGCCATGTTACATCGTCGTTAACCTTAAAGTATGACAGAGTAACGAATTGAAGCAAAATAGAAATATAATCTATTGTATGGCCAGAGATTTCAGTTTCTAAGCGTTTTTTAAGAAGTTTTGGGCAACTGGAATTCGATATAACTGTAAATATTTACAGCTAAGTCTGTCACTAATTGTAATGCAGGCAAAACTAATCCAAGCAACTTGAAGCAAAATAGAAATATAATATATTGTATGGCCAGAGATTTCAGTTTCTAATCGTTTTTTAAGAAGTTTTGGGCAACTGGAATTCGATATAACTGTAAATATTGACAGCTAAGTCTATCACTTATTGTATTGCAGGCAAAAACTAATCCAAGCAATGGCGTAATTTACTGGCTCATCACGTGACAAGTTAGAGTGGTTGGTGGCAACATATTGCTCATAATATAAAAAAAGCTTGTCAATTCTCATTTAAGATTGGTTCCTATGCTTTTGATGGGCTCTCTAAGGATTAGTCAACTTTCAACGTATTTTACCTTTCACTGTGGACAGATCAAGCTTTGAGAGGTCAGTAGCTGGCTCAAAATTAGAGCAAGTTCATTAAAAGAGAGTAGATATGGGGCAAAAGTGGCCGGTTAGCTCAACGGTTAGAGCGTGGTGCTAATAACGCCAAGGTTGCGGGTTCGACACCCGTGCTGGCCATTTCTTTGGCTTTCTTTTCACATCCAGTGACTTTTGGAAAAAGATCCGTAGGTTTTATCCATTCAATGTGTAAAATTAATTTACAAACTTGAAATAACTTGGTTAGAGTAATAGAGTGGCCATGTTACATCGTCGTTAACCTTAAAGTATGACAGAGTAACGAATTGAAGCAAAATAGAAATATAATTTATTGTATGGCCAGAGATATAACTGTAAATATTGACAGCTTAGTCTATCACTAATTGTAATGCAGGCAAAAACTAATCCAAGCAATGGCGTAATTTACTGGCTCCTCACGTGACAAGTTAGAGTGGTTGGTGGCAACATATTGCTCATAATATAAAAACAGCTTGTCAATTCTCATTTAAGATTGGTTCCTATGCTTTTGATGGGCTCTCTAAGAATTAGTCAACTTTCAACGTATTTTACCTTTCACTATGGACAGATCAAGCTTTGAGAGGTCAGTAGCTGGCTAAAAATTAGAGCAAGTTCATTAAAAGAGAGTAGATATGGGGCAAAAGTGGCCAGTTAGCTCAATCGGTTAGAGCGTGGTGCTAATAATGCCAAGGTTGCGGGTTCGACCCCCGTGCTGGCCATTCCTTTGGCTTTCTGTTCACATCCAGTGACTTTTGGAAAAAGATCCGTAGGTTTTATCCATCCAATGTGTAAAATTAATTTACAAACTTGAAATAACTTGGTTAGAGTAATAGAGTGGCCATGTTACATCGTCGTTAACCTTAAAGTATGACAGAGTAACGAATTGAAGCAAAATAGAAATATAATCTATTGTATGGCCAGAGATTTCAGTTTCTTAGCGTTTTTTAAGAAGTTTTGGGCAACTGGAATTCGATATAACTGTAAATATTTACAGCTAAGTCTATCACTAATTGTAATGCAGGCAAAACTAATCCAAGCAACTTGAAGCAAAATAGAAATATAATATATTGTATGGCCAGAGATTTCAGTTTTTAATCGTTTTTTAAGAAGTTTTGGGCAACTGGAATTCGATATAACTGTAAATATTGACAGCTAAGTCTATCACTAATTGTAATGCAGGCAAAAACTAATCCAAGCAATGGCGTAATTTACTGCCTCATCACGTGACAAGTTAGAGTGGTTGGTGGCAACATATTGCTCATAATATAAAAAAAGCTTGTCAATTCTCATTTAAGATTGGTTCCTATGCTTTTGATTGGCTCTCTAAGAATTAGTCAACTTTCAACGTATTTTACCTTTCACTGTGGACAGATCAAGCTTTGAGAGGTCAGTAGCTGGCTCAAAATTAGAGCAAGTTCATTAAAAGAGAGTAGATATGGGGCAAAAGTGGCCGGTTAGCTCAATCGGTTAGAGCGTGGTGCTAATAACGCCAAGGTTGCGGGTTCGACCCCCGTGCTGGCCATTCCTTTGGCTTTCTGTTCACATCCAGTGACTTTTGGAAAAAGATCCGTAGGTTTTATCCATCCAATGTGTAAAATTAATTTACAAACTTGAAATAACTTGGTTAGGGTAATAGAGTGGCCATGTTACATCGTCGTTAACCTTAAAGTATGACAGAGTAACGAATTGAAGCAAAATAGAAATATAATCTATTGTATGGCCAGAGATTTCAGTTTCTAAGCGTTTTTTAAGAAGTTTTGGGCAACTGGAATTCGATATAACTGTAAATATTTACAGCTAAGTCTGTCACTAATTGTAATGCAGGCAAAACTAATCCAAGCAACTTGAAGCAAAATAGAAATATAATGTATTGTATGGCCAGAGATTTCAGTTTCTAAGTGTTTTTTAAGAAGTTTTGGGCAACTTGAATTCGATATAACTGTAAATATTTACAGCTAAGTCTATCACTAATTGTAATGCAGGCAAAACTAATCCAAGCAACTTGAAGCAAAATAGAAATATAATATATTGTATGGCCAGAGATTTCAGTTTCTAATCGTTTTTTAAGAAGTTTTGGGCAACTGGAATTCGATATAACTGTAAATATTGACAGCTAAGTCTATCACTTATTGTATTGCAGGCAAAAACTAATCCAAGCAATGGCGTAATTTACTGGCTCATGACGTGACATGTTAGAGTGGTTGGTGGCAACATTTTGCTCATAATATAAAAAAAGCTTGTCAATTCTCATTTAAGATTGGTTCCTATGCTTTTGATGGGCTCTCTAAGAATTAGTCAACTTTCAACGTATTTTACCTTTCACTGTGGACAGATCAAGCTTTGAGAGGTCAGTAGCTAGCTCAAAATTAGAGCAAGTTCATTAAAAGAGAGTAGATATGGGGCAAAAGTGGCCGGTTAGCTCAATCGGTTAGAGCGTGGTGCTAATAACGCCAAGGTTGCGGGTTCAACACCCGTGCTGGCCATTTCTTTGGCTTTCTTTTCACATCCAGTGACTTTTGGAAAAAGATCCGTAGGTTTTATCCATTCAATGTGTAAAATTAATTTACAAACTTGAAATAACTTGGTTAGAGTAAGAGAGTGGCCATGTTACATCGTTGTTAACCTTAAAGTATGACAGAGTAACGAATTGAAGCAAAATAGAAATATAATCTATTGTATGGCCAGAGATTTCAGTTTCTAAGCATTTTTTAAGAAATTTTGGGCAACTGGAATTCGATATAACTGTAAATATTGACAGCTAAGTCTATCACTAATTGTAATGCAGGCAAAAACTAATCCAAGCAATGGCGTAATTTACTGCCTCATCACGTGACAAGTTAGAGTGGTTGGTGGCAACATATTGCTCATAATATAAAAAAAGCTTGTCAATTCTCATTTAAGATTGGTTCCTATGCTTTTGATTGGCTTTCTAAGAATTAGTCAACTTTCAACATATTTTACCTTTCACTGTGGACAGATCAAGCTTTGAGAGGTCAGTAGCTGGCTCAAAATTAGAGCAAGTTCATTAAAAGAGAGTAGATATGGGGCAAAAGTGGCCGGTTAGCTCAATCGGTTAGAGCGTGGTGCTAATAACGCCAAGGTTGCGGGTTCGACCCCCGTGCTGGCCATTCCTTTGGCTTTCTGTTCACATCCAGTGACTTTTGGAAAAAGATCCGAAGGTTTTATCCATCCAATGTGTAAAATTAATTTACAAACTTGAAGTAACTTGGTTAGAGTAAGAGAGTGGCCATGTTACATCGTCGTTAACCTTAAAGTATGACAGAGTAATGAATTGAAGCAAAATAGAAATATAATCTATTGTATGGCCAGAGATTTCAGTTTCTAAGCGTTTTTTAAGAAGTTTTGGGCAACTGGAATTCGATATAACTGTAAATATTGACAGCTAAGTCTATCACTAATTGTAATGCAGGCAAAACTAATCCAAGCGACTTGAAGCAAAATAGAAATATAACCTATTTTATGGCCAGAGATTTCAGTTTCTAAGTGTTTTTTAAGAAGTTTTGGGCAACTGGAATTCGATATAACTGTAAATATTGACAGCTAAGTCTATCACTAATTGTAATGCAGGCAAAACTAATCCAAGCAACTTGAAGCAAAATAGAAATATAATGTATTGTATGGCCAGAGATTTCAGTTTCTAAGTGTTTTTTAAGAAGTTTTGGGCAACTGGAATTCGATATAACTGTAAATATTGACAGCTAAGTCTATCACTAATTGTAATGCAGGCAAAAACTAATCCAAGCAATGGCGTAATTTACTGGCTCATCACGTGACAAGTTAGAGTGGTTGGTGGCAACATATTGCTCATAATATAAAAAAAGCTTGTCAATTCTCATTTAAGAATGGTTCCTATGCTTTTGATTGGCTCTCTAAGAATTAGTCAACTTTCAACGTATTTTACCTTTCACTGTGGACAGATCAAGCTTTGAGAGGTCAGTAGCTGGCTCAAAATTAGAGCAAGATCATTAAAAGAGAGTAGATATGGGGCAAAAGTGGCCAGTTAGCTCAATCGGTTAGAGCGTGGTGCTAATAACGCCAAGGTTGCGGGTTTGAACCCCGTGCTGGCTATTCCTTTGCCTTTCTGTTCACATGCAGTGACTTTTGGAAAAAGATCCGTAGGTTTTATCCATCCAATGTGTAAAATTAATTTACAAACTTGAAATAACTTGGTTAGAGTAAGAGAGTGGCCATGTTACATCGTCGTTAACCTTAAAGTATGACAGAGTAACGAATTGAAGCAAAATAGAAATATAATCTATTGTATGGCCAGAGATTTCAGTTTCTAAGCATTTTTTAAGAAGTTTTGGGCAAATGGAATTCGATATAACTGTAAATATTGACAGCTAAGTCTATCACTAATTGTAATGCAGGCAAAACTAGTCCAAGTGACTTGAAGCAAAATAGAAATATAATCTATTTTATGGCCTGAGATTTCAGTTTCTAAGCGTTTTTTAAGAAGTTTTGGGCAACTGGAATTCGATATAACTGTAAATATTGACAGCTAAGTCTATCACTATTTGTAATGCAGGCAAAACTAATCCAAGCAACTTGAAGCAAAATAGAAATATAATCTATTGTATGGCCAGAGATTTCAGTTTCTAAGCGTTTTTTAAGAAGTTTTGGGCAACTGGAATTCAATATAACTGTAAATATTGACAGCTAAGTCTATCACTAATTGTAATGCAGGCAAAAACTAATCCAAGCAATGGCGTCATTTACTGGCTCATCACGTGACAAGGCAGAGTGGTTGGTGGCAACATATTGCTCATAATATAAAAAAGCTTGTCAATTTTCATTTAAGATTGGTTCCTATGCTTTTGATGGGCTCTCTAAGAATTAGTCAACTTTCAACGTATTTTACCTTTCACTGTGGACAGATCAAGCTTTGAGAGGTCAGTAGCTAGCTCAAAATTAGAGCAAGTTCATTAAAAGAGAGTAGATATGGGGCAAAAGTGGCCGGTTAGCTCAATCGGTTAGAGCGTGGTGCTAATAACGCCAAGGTTGCGGGTTCAACACCCGTGCTGGCCATTTCTTTGGCTTTCTTTTCACATCCAGTGACTTTTGGAAAAAGATCCGTAGGTTTTATCCATTCAATGTGTAAAATTAATTTACAAACTTGAAATAACTTGGTTAGAGTAAGAGAGTGGCCATGTTACATCGTTGTTAACCTTAAAGTATGACAGAGTAACGAATTGAAGCAAAATAGAAATATAATCTATTGTATGGCCAGAGATTTCAGTTTCTAAGCATTTTTTAAGAACTTTTGGGCAACTGGAATTCGATATAACTGTAAATATTGACAGCTAAGTCTATCACTAATTGTAATGCAGGCAAAAACTAATCCAAGCAATGGCGTAATTTACTGCCTCATCACGTGACAAGTTAGAGTGGTTGGTGGCAACATATTGCTCATAATATAAAAAAAGCTTGTCAATTCTCATTTAAGATTGGTTCCTATGCTTTTGATTGGCTTTCTAAGAATTAGTCAACTTTCAACATATTTTACCTTTCACTGTGGACAGATCAAGCTTTGAGAGGTCAGTAGCTGGCTCAAAATTAGAGCAAGTTCATTAAAAGAGAGTAGATATGGGGCAAAAGTGGCCGGTTAGCTCAATCGGTTAGAGCGTGGTGCTAATAACGCCAAGGTTGCGGGTTCGACCCCCGTGCTGGCCATTCCTTTGGCTTTCTGTTCACATCCAGTGACTTTTGGAAAAAGATCCGAAGGTTTTATCCATCCAATGTGTAAAATTAATTTACAAACTTGAAATAACTTGGTTAGAGTAAGAGAGTGGCCATGTTACATCGTCGTTAACCTTAAAGTATGACAGAGTAACGAATTGAAGCAAAATAGAAATAGAATCTGTTGTATGGCCAGAGATTTCAGTTTCTAAGCATTTTTTAAGAAGTTTTGGGCAACTGGAATTCGATATAACTGTAAATATTGACAGCTAAGTCTATCACTAATTGTAATGCAGGCAAAAACTAATCCAAGCAATGGCGTAATTTACTGGCTCATCACGTGACAAGTTAGAGTGGTTGGTGGTAACATATTGCTCATAATATAAAAAAAGCTTGTCAATTCTCATTTAAGATTGGTTCCTATGCTTTTGATGGGCTCTCTAAGAATTAGTCAACTTTCAACATATTTTACCTTTCACTGTGGACAAATCAAGCTTTGAGAGGTCAGTAGCTGGCTCAAAATTAGAGCAAGTTCATTAAAAGAGAGTAGATATGGGGCAAAAGTGGCCGGTTAGCTCAATCGGTTAGAGCGTGGTGCTAATAACGCCAAGGTTGCGGGTTCGACCCCCGTGCTGGCCATTCCTTTGGCTTTCTGTTCACATCCAGTGACTTTTGGAAAAAGATCCGAAGGTTTTATCCATCCAATGTGTAAAATTAATTTACAAACTTGAAGTAACTTGGTTAGAGTAAGAGAGTGGCCATGTTACATCGTCGTTAACCTTAAAGTATGACAGAGTAATGAATTGAAGCAAAATAGAAATATAATCTATTGTATGGCCAGAGATTTCAGTTTCTAAGCGTTTTTTAAGAAGTTTTGGGCAACTGGAATTCGATATAACTGTAAATATTGACAGCTAAGTCTATCACTAATTGTAATGCAGGCAAAACTAATCCAAGCGACTTGAAGCAAAATAGAAATATAACCTATTTTATGGCCAGAGATTTCAGTTTCTAAGTGTTTTTTAAGAAGTTTTGGGCAACTGGAATTCGATATAACTGTAAATATTGACAGCTAAGTCTATCACTAATTGTAATGCAGGCAAAACTAATCCAAGCAACTTGAAGCAAAATAGAAATATAATGTATTGTATGGCCAGAGATTTCAGTTTCTAAGTGTTTTTTAAGAAGTTTTGGGCAACTGGAATTCGATATAACTGTAAATATTGACAGCTAAGTCTATCACTAATTGTAATGCAGGCAAAAACTAATCAAAGCAATGGCGTAATTTACTGGCTCATCACGTGACAAGTTAGAGTGGTTGGTGGCAACATATTGCTCATAATATAAAAAAAGCTTGTCAATTCTCATTTAAGAATGGTTCCTATGCTTTTGATTGGCTCTCTAAGAATTAGTCAACTTTCAACGTATTTTACCTTTCACTGTGGACAGATCAAGCTTTGAGAGGTCAGTAGCTGGCTCAAAATTAGAGCAAGTTCATTAAAAAAGAGTAGATATGGAGTAAAAGTGGCCGGTTAGCTCAATCGGTTAGAGCGTGGTGCTAATAACGCCAAGGTTGTGGGTTCGACCCCCGTGCTGGCCACTCCTTTGCTTTCTGTTCACATACAGTGACTTTTGGAAAAAGATCCGTAGGTTTTATCCATCCAATGTGTAAAATTAATTTACAAACTTGAAATAACTTGGTTAGAGTAAGAGAGTGGCCATGTTACATCGTCGTTAACCTTAAAGTATGACAGAGTAACGAATTGAAGCAAAATAGAAATATAATCTATTGTATGGCCAGAGATTTCAGTTTCTAAGCGTTTTTTAAGAAGTTTTGGGCAACTGGAATTCGATATAACTGTAAATATTGACAGCTAAGTCTATCACTAATTGTAATGCAGGCAAAACTAATCCAAGCGACTTGAAGCAAAATAGAAATATAACCTATTTTATGGCCAGAGATTTCAGTTTCTAAGTGTTTTTTAAGAAGTTTTGGGCAACTGGAATTCGATATAACTGTAAATATTGACAGCTAAGTCTATCACTAATTGTAATGCAGGCAAAACTAATCCAAGCAACTTGAAGCAAAATAGAAATATAATGTATTGTATGGCCAGAGATTTCAGTTTCTAAGTGTTTTTTAAGAAGTTTTGGGCAACTGGAATTCGATATAACTGTAAATATTGACAGCTAAGTCTATCACTAATTGTAATGCAGGCAAAAACTAATCCAAGCAATGGCGTAATTTACTGGCTCATCACGTGACAAGTTAGAGTGGTTGGTGGCAACATATTGCTCATAATATAAAAAAAGCTTGTCAATTCTCATTTAAGATTGGTTCCTATGCTTTTGATGGGCTCTCTAAGAATTAGTCAACTTTCAACGTATTTTACCTTTCACTGTGGACAGATCAAGCTTTGAGAGGTCAGTAGCTGGCTCAAAATTAGAGCAAGATCATTAAAAGAGAGTAGATATGGGGCAAAAGTGGCCAGTTACCTCTATCGGTTAGAGCGTGGTGCTAATAACGCCAAGGTTGCGGGTTTGACCCCCGTGCTGGCTATTCCTTTGCCTTTCTGTTCACATGCAGTGACTTTTGGAAAAAGATCCGTAGGTTTTATCCATCCAATTTGTAAAATTAATTTACAAACTTGAAATAACTTGGTTTGAGTAAGAGAGTGGCCATGTTACATCGTCGTTAACCTTAAAGTATGACAGAGTAACGAATTGAAGCAAAATAGAAATATAATCTATTGTATGGCCAGAGATTTCAGTTTCTAAGCATTTTTTAAGAAGTTTTGGGCAAATGGAATTCGATATAACTGTAAATATTGACAGCTAAGTCTATCACTAATTGTAATGCAGGCAAAACTAGTCCAAGTGACTTGAAGCAAAATAGAAATATAATCTATTTTATGGCCTGAGATTTCAGTTTCTAAGCGTTTTTTAAGAAGTTTTGGGCAACTGGAATTCGATATAACTGTAAATATTGACAGCTAAGTCTATCACTATTTGTAATGCAGGCAAAACTAATCCAAGCAACTTGAAGTAAAATAGAAATATAATCTATTGTATGGCCAGAGATTTCAGTTTCTAAGCGTTTTTTAAGAAGTTTTGGGCAACTGGAATTCAATATAACTGTAAATATTGACAGCTAAGTCTATCACTAATTGTAATGCAGGCAAAAACTAATCCAAGCAATGGCGTCATTTACTGGCTCATCACGTGACAAGTCAGAGTGGTTGGTGGCAACATATTGCTCATAATATAAAAAAGCTTGTCAATTTTCATTTAAGATTGGTTCCTATGCTTTTGATGGGCTCTCTAAGAATTAGTCAACTTTCAACGTATTTTACCTTTCACTGTGGACAGATCAAGCTTTGAAAGGTCAGTAGCTGGCTCAAAATTAGACCAAGTTCATTAAAAGAGAGTAGATATGGGGCAAAAGTGGCCGGTTAGCTCAATCGGTTAGAGCGTGGTGCTAATAACGCCAAGGTTGTGGGTTCGACCCCCGTGCTGGCCATTCCTTTGGCTTTCTGTTCACATCCAGTGACTTTTGGAAAAAGATCCGTAGGTTTTATCCATCCAATGTGTAAAATTAATTTACAAACTTGAAATAACTTGGTTAGAGTAAGAGAGTGGCCATGTTACATCGTCGTTAACCTTAAAGTATGACAGAGTAACGAATTGAAGCAAAATAGAAATATAATCTATTGTATGGCCAGAGATTTCAGTTTCTAAGCGTTTTTTGAAAAGTTTTGGGCAACTGGAATTCGATATAACTGTAAATATTGACAGCTAAGTCTATCACTAATTGTAATGCAGGCAAAACTAATCCAAGCAACTTGAAGCAAAATAGAAATTTAATCTATTGTATGGCCAGAGATTTCAGTTTCTAAGCGTTTTTTAAGAAGTTTTGGGCAACTGGAATTCGATATAACTGTAAATATTGACAGCTAAGTCTATCACTAATTGTAATGCAGGCAAAAACTAATCCAAGCAATGGCGTAATTTACTGGCTCATCACGTGACAAGTTAGAGTGGTTGGTGGCAACATATTGCTCATAATATAAATAAAGCTTGTCAATTCTCATTTAAGATTGGTTCCTATGCTTTTGATGGGCTCTCTAACAATTAGTCAACTTTCAACGTATTTTACCTTTCACTGTGGACAGATCAAGCTTTGAGAGGTCAGTAGCTGGCTCAAAAATAGAGCAAGTTCATTAAAAGAGAGTAGATATGGGGGAAAAGTGGCCGGTTAGCTCAATCGGTTAGAGTGTGGTGCTAATAACGCCAAGGTTGCGGGTTCGACCCCCGTGCTGGCCGTTCCTTTGGCTTTCTGTTCACATCCAGTGACTTTTGGAAAAAGATCCGTAGGTTTTATCCATCCAATGTGTAAAATTAATTTACAAACTTGAAATAACTTGGTTAGAGTAAGAGAGTGGTTATGTTACATCGTCGTTAACCTTAAAGTATGACAGAGTAACGAATTGAAGCAAAATAGAAATATAATCTCTTGTATGGCCAGAGATTTCAGTTTCTAAGCATTTTTTAAGAAGTTTTGGGCAATTGGAATTCGATATAACTGTAAATATTGACAGCTAAGTCTATCACTAATTGTAATGCAGGCAAAAACTAATCCAAGCAATGGCGTAATTTACTGGCTCATCACGTGACAAGTTAGAGTGGTGGTGGCAACATATTGCTCATAATATAAAAAAAGCTTGTCAATTCTCATTTAAGATTGGTTCCTATGCTTTTGATGGGCTCTCTAAGAATTAGTCAACTTTCAACGTATTTTACCTTTCACTGTGGACAGATCAAGCTTTGAGAGGTCAGTAGCTGGCTCAAAATTAGAGCAAGTTCATTAAAAGAGAGTAGATATGGGGCAAAAGTGGCCGGTTAGCTCAATCGGTTAGAGCGTGGTGCTAAAAACGCCAAGGTTGCGGGTTCGACCCCCGTGCTGGCCATTCCTTTGGCTTTCTGTTCACATCCAGTGACTTTTGGAAAAAGATCCGAAGGTTTTATCCATCCAATGTGTAAAATTAATTTACAAACTTGAAATAACTTGGTTAGAGTAAGAGAGTGGCCATGTTACATCGTCGTTAACCTTAAAGTATGACAGAGTAACGAATTGAAGCAAAATAGAAATATAATCTATTGTATGGCCAGAGATTTCAGTTTCTAAGCGTTTTTTAAGAAGTTTTGGGCAACTGGAATTCGATATAACTGTAAATATTGACAGCTAAGTCTATCACTAATTGTAATGCAGGCAAAAACTAATCCAAGCAATGGCGTCATTTACTGGCTCATCACGTGACAAGTCAGAGTGGTTGGTGGCAACATATTGCTCATAATATAAAAAAAGCTTGTCAATTCTCATTTAAGATTGGTTCCTATGCTTTTGATGGGCTCTCTAAGATATAGTCAACTTTCAACGTATTTTACCTTTCACTGTGGACAGATCAAGCTTTGAGAGGTCAGTAGCTGGCTCAAAATTAGAGCAAGTTCATTAAAAAAGAGTAGATATGGGGTAAAAGTGGCCGGTTAGCTCAATCGGTTAGAGCGTGGTGCTAATAACGCCAAGGTTGTGGGTTCGACCCCCGTGCTGGCCACTCCTTTGCTTTCTGTTCACATCCAGTGACTTTTGGAAAAAGATCCGTAGGTTTTATCCATCCAATGTGTAAAATTAATTTACAAACTTGAAATAACTTGGTTAGAGTAAGAGAGTGGCCATGTTACATCGTCGTTAACCTTAAAGTATGACAGAGTAACGAATTGAAGCAAAATAGAAATATAATCTATTGTATGGCCAGAGATTTCAGTTTCTAAGCGTTTTTTGAAAAGTTTTGGGCAACTGGAATTCGATATAACTGTAAATATTGACAGCTAAGTCTATCACTAATTGTAATGCAGGCAAAACTAATCCAAGCAACTTGAAGCAAAATAGAAATTTAATCTATTGTATGGCCAGAGATTTCAGTTTCTAAGCGTTTTTTAAGAAGTTTTGGGCAACTGGAATTCGATATAACTGTAAATATTGACAGCTAAGTCTATCACTAATTGTAATGCAGGCAAAAACTAATCCAAGCAATGGCGTAATTTACTGGCTCATCACGTGACAAGTTAGAGTGGTTGGTGGCAACATATTGCTCATAATATAAATAAAGCTTGTCAATTCTCATTTAAGATTGGTTCCTATGCTTTTGATGGGCTCTCTAACAATTAGTCAACTTTCAACGTATTTTACCTTTCACTGTGGACAGATCAAGCTTTGAGAGGTCAGTAGCTGGCTCAAAAATAGAGCAAGTTCATTAAAAGAGAGTAGATATGGGGGAAAAGTGGCCGGTTAGCTCAATCGGTTAGAGTGTGGTGCTAATAACGCCAAGGTTGCGGGTTCGACCCCCGTGCTGGCCGTTTCTTTGGCTTTCTGTTCACATCCAGTGACTTTTGGAAAAAGATCCGTAGGTTTTATCCATCCAATGTGTAAAATTAATTTACAAACTTGAAATAACTTGGTTAGAGTAAGAGAGTGGTTATGTTACATCGTCGTTAACCTTAAAGTATGACAGAGTAACGAATTGAAGCAAAATAGAAATATAATCTCTTGTATGGCCAGAGATTTCAGTTTCTAAGCATTTTTTAAGAAGTTTTGGGCAATTGGAATTCGATATAACTGTAAATATTGACAGCTAAGTCTATCACTAATTGTAATGCAGGCAAAAACTAATCCAAGCAATGGCGTAATTTACTGGCTCATCACGTGACAAGTTAGAGTGGTGGTGGCAACATATTGCTCATAATATAAAAAAAGCTTGTCAATTCTCATTTAAGATTGGTTCCTATGCTTTTGATGGGCTCTCTAAGAATTAGTCAACTTTCAACGTATTTTACCTTTCACTGTGGACAGATCAAGCTTTGAGAGGTCAGTAGCTGGCTCAAAATTAGAGCAAGTTCATTAAAAGAGAGTAGATATGGGGCAAAAGTGGCCGGTTAGCTCAATCGGTTAGAGCGTGGTGCTAAAAACGCCAAGGTTGCGGGTTCGACCCCCGTGCTGGCCATTCCTTTGGCTTTCTGTTCACATCCAGTGACTTTTGGAAAAAGATCCGAAGGTTTTATCCATCCAATGTGTAAAATTAATTTACAAACTTGAAATAACTTGGTTAGAGTAAGAGAGTGGCCATGTTACATCGTCGTTAACCTTAAAGTATGACAGAGTAACGAATTGAAGCAAAATAGAAATATAATCTATTGTATGGCCAGAGATTTCAGTTTCTAAGCGTTTTTTAAGAAGTTTTGGGCAACTGGAATTCGATATAACTGTAAATATTGACAGCTAAGTCTATCACTAATTGTAATGCAGGCAAAAACTAATCCAAGCAATGGCGTCATTTACTGGCTCATCACGTGACAAGTCAGAGTGGTTGGTGGCAACATATTGCTCATAATATAAAAAAAGCTTGTCAATTCTCATTTAAGATTGGTTCCTATGCTTTTGATGGGCTCTCTAAGATATAGTCAACTTTCAACGTATTTTACCTTTCACTGTGGACAGATCAAGCTTTGAGAGGTCAGTAGCTGGCTCAAAATTAGAGCAAGTTCATTAAAAAAGAGTAGATATGGGGTAAAAGTGGCCGGTTAGCTCAATCGGTTAGAGCGTGGTGCTAATAACGCCAAGGTTGTGGGTTCGACCCCCGTGCTGGCCACTCCTTTGCTTTCTGTTCACATCCAGTGACTTTTGGAAAAAGATCCGTAGGTTTTATCCATCCAATGTGTAAAATTAATTTACAAACTTGAAATAACTTGGTTAGAGTAAGAGAGTGGCCATGTTACATCGTCGTTAACCTTAAAGTATGACAGAGTAACGAATTGAAGCAAAATAGAAATATAATCTATTGTATGGCCAGAGATTTCAGTTTCTAAGCGTTTTTTAAGAAGTTTTGGGCAACTGGAATTCGATATAACTGTAAATATTGACAGCTAAGTCTATCACTAATTGTAATGCAGGCAAAACTAATCCAAGCGACTTGAAGCAAAATAGAAATATAACCTATTTTATGGCCAGAGATTTCAGTTTCTAAGTGTTTTTTAAGAAGTTTTGGGCAACTGGAATTCGATATAACTGTAAATATTGACAGCTAAGTCTATCACTAATTGTAATGCAGGCAAAACTAATCCAAGCAACTTGAAGCAAAATAGAAATATAATGTATTGTATGGCCAGAGATTTCAGTTTCTAAGTGTTTTTTAAGAAGTTTTGGGCAACTGGAATTCGATATAACTGTAAATATTGACAGCTAAGTCTATCACTAATTGTAATGCAGGCAAAAACTAATCCAAGCAATGGCGTAATTTACTGGCTCATCACGTGACAAGTTAGAGTGGTTGGTGGCAACATATTGCTCATAATATAAAAAAAGCTTGTCAATTCTCATTTAAGATTGGTTCCTATGCTTTTGATTGGCTCTCTAAGAATTAGTCAACTTTCAACGTATTTTACCTTTCACTGTGGACAGATCAAGCTTTGAGAGGTCAGTAGCTGGCTCAAAATTAGAGCAAGTTCATTAAAAAAGAGTAGATATGGGGTAAAAGTGGCCGGTTAGCTCAATCGGTTAGAGCGTGGTGCTAATAACGCCAAGGTTGTGGGTTCGACCCCCGTGCTGGCCACTCCTTTGCTTTCTGTTCACATCCAGTGACTTTTGGAAAAAGATCCGTAGGTTTTATCCATCCAATGTGTAAAATTAATTTACAAACTTGAAATAACTTGGTTAGAGTAAGAGAGTGGCCATGTTACATCGTCGTTAACCTTAAAGTATGACAGAGTAACGAATTGCAGCAAAATAGAAATATAATCTATTGTATGGCCAGAGATTTCAGTTTCTAAGCGTTTTTTAAGAAGTTTTGGGCAACTGGAATTCGATATAACTGTAAATATTGACAGCTAAGTCTATCACTAATTGTAATGCAGGCAAAACTAATCCAAGCGACTTGAAGCAAAATAGAAATATAACCTATTTTATGGCCAGAGATTTCAGTTTCTAAGTGTTTTTTAAGAAGTTTTGGGCAACTGGAATTCGATATAACTGTAAATATTGACAGCTAAGTCTATCACTAATTGTAATGCAGGCAAAACTAATCCAAGCAACTTGAAGCAAAATAGAAATATAATGTATTGTATGGCCAGAGATTTCAGTTTCTAAGTGTTTTTTAAGAAGTTTTGGGCAACTGGAATTCGATATATTTGTAAATATTGACAGCTAAGTCTATCACTAATTGTAATGCAGGCAAAAACTAATCCAAGCAATGGCGTAATTTACTGGCTCATCACGTGACAAGTTAGAGTGGTTGGTGGCAACATATTGCTCATAATATAAAAAAAGCTTGTCAATTCTCATTTAAGATTGGTTCCTATGCTTTTGATGGGCTCTCTAAGAATTAGTCAACTTTCAACGTATTTTACCTTTCACTGTGGACAGATCAAGCTTTGAGAGGTCAGTAGCTGGCTCAAAATTAGAGCAAGATCATTAAAAGAGAGTAGATATGGGGCAAAAGTGGCCAGTTACCTCTATCGGTTAGAGCGTGGTGCTAATAACGCCAAGGTTGCGGGTTCGAACTTCGTGCTGGCTATTCCTTTGCCTTTCTGTTCACATGCAGTGACTTTTGGAAAAAGATCCGTAGGTTTTATCCATCCAATGTGTAAAATTAATTTACAAACTTGAAATAACTTGGTTTGAGTAAGAGAGTGGCCATGTTACATCGTCGTTAACCTTAAAGTATGACAGAGTAACGAATTGAAGCAAAATAGAAATATAATCTATTGTATGGCCAGAGATTTCAGTTTCTAAGCGTTTTTTAAGAAGTTTTGGGCAACTGGAATTCGATATAACTGTAAATATTGACAGCTAAGTCTATCACTAATTGTAATGCAGGCAAAACTAATCCAAGCGACTTGAAGCAAAATAGAAATATAACCTATTTTATGGCCAGAGATTTCAGTTTCTAAGTGTTTTTTAAGAAGTTTTGGGCAACTGGAATTCGATATAACTGTAAATATTGACAGCTAAGTCTATCACTAATTGTAATGCAGGCAAAACTAATCCAAGCAACTTGAAGCAAAATAGAAATATAATGTATTGTATGGCCAGAGATTTCAGTTTCTAAGTGTTTTTTAAGAAGTTTTGGGCAACTGGAATTCGATATAACTGTAAATATTGACAGCTAAGTCTATCACTAATTGTAATGCAGGCAAAAACTAATCCAAGCAATGGCGTAATTTACTGGCTCATCACGTGACAAGTTAGAGTGGTTGGTGGCAACATATTGCTCATAATATAAAAAAAGCTTGTCAATTCTCATTTAAGAATGGTTCCTATGCTTTTGATTGGCTCTCTAAGAATTAGTCAACTTTCAACGTATTTTACCTTTCACTGTGGACAGATCAAGCTTTGAGAGGTCAGTAGCTGGCTCAAAATTAGAGCAAGTTCATTAAAAAAGAGTAGATATGGAGTAAAAGTGGCCGTTTAGCTCAATCGGTTAGAGCGTGGTGCTAATAACGCCAAGGTTGTGGGTTCGACCCCCGTGCTGGCCACTCCTTTGCTTTCTGTTCACATCCAGTGACTTTTGGAAAAAGATCCGTAGGTTTTATCCATCCAATGTGTAAAATTAATTTACAAACTTGAAATAACTTGGTTAGAGTAAGAGAGTGGCCATGTTACATCGTCGTTAACCTTAAAGTATGACAGAGTAACGAATTGAAGCAAAATAGAAATATAATCTATTGTATGGCCAGAGATTTCAGTTTCTAAGCGTTTTTTAAGAAGTTTTGGGCAACTGGAATTCGATATAACTGTAAATATTGACAGCTAAGTCTATCACTAATTGTAATGCAGGCAAAACTAATCCAAGCGACTTGAAGCAAAATAGAAATATAACCTATTTTATGGCCAGAGATTTCAGTTTCTAAGTGTTTTTTAAGAAGTTTTGGGCAACTGGAATTCGATATAACTGTAAATATTGACAGCAAAGTCTATCACTAATTGTAATGCAGGCAAAACTAATCCAAGCAACTTGAAGCAAAATAGAAATATAATGTATTGTATGGCCAGAGATTTCAGTTTCTAAGTGTTTTTTAAGAAGTTTTGGGCAACTGGAATTCGATATAACTGTAAATATTGACAGCTAAGTCTATCACTAATTGTAATGCAGGCAAAAACTAATCCAAGCAATGGCGTAATTTACTGGCTCATCACGTGACAAGTTAGAGTGGTTGGTGGCAACATATTGCTCATAATATAAAAAAAGCTTGTCAATTCTCATTTAAGATTGGTTCCTATGCTTTTGATGGGCTCTCTAAGAATTAGTCAACTTTCAACGTATTTTACCTTTCACTGTGGACAGATCAAGCTTTGAGAGGTCAGTAGCTGGCTCAAAATTAGAGCAAGATCATTAAAAGAGAGTAGATATGGGGCAAAAGTGGCCAGTTACCTCTATCGGTTAGAGCGTGGTGCTAATAACGCCAAGGTTGCGGGTTTGACCCCCGTGCTGGCTATTCCTTTGCCTTTCTGTTCACATGCAGTGACTTTTGGAAAAAGATCCGTAGGTTTTATCCATCCAATGTGTAAAATTAATTTACAAACTTGAAATAACTTGGTTTGAGTAAGAGAGTGGCCATGTTACATCGTCGTTAACCTTAAAGTATGACAGAGTAACGAATTGAAGCAAAATAGAAATATAATCTATTGTATGGCCAGAGATTTCAGTTTCTAAGCATTTTTTAAGAAGTTTTGGGCAAATGGAATTCGATATAACTGTAAATATTGACAGCTAAGTCTATCACTAATTGTAATGCAGGCAAAACTAGTCCAAGTGACTTGAAGCAAAATAGAAATATAATCTATTTTATGGCCTGAGATTTCAGTTTCTAAGCGTTTTTTAAGAAGTTTTGGGCAACTGGAATTCGATATAACTGTAAATATTGACAGCTAAGTCTATCACTATTTGTAATGCAGGCAAAACTAATCCAAGCAACTTGAAGCAAAATAGAAATATAATCTATTGTATGGCCAGAGATTTCAGTTTCTAAGCGTTTTTTAAGAAGTTTTGGGCAACTGGAATTCAATATAACTGTAAATATTGACAGCTAAGTCTATCACTAATTGTAATGCAGGCAAAAACTAATCCAAGCAATGGCGTCATTTACTGGCTCATCACGTGACAAGTCAGAGTGGTTGGTGGCAACATATTGCTCATAATATAAAAAAGCTTGTCAATTTTCATTTAAGATTGGTTCCTATGCTTTTGATGGGCTCTCTAAGAATTAGTCAACTTTCAACGTATTTTACCTTTCACTGTGGACAGATCAAGCTTTGAAAGGTCAGTAGCTGGCTCAAAATTAGACCAAGTTCATTAAAAGAGAGTAGATATGGGGCAAAAGTGGCCGGTTAGCTCAATCGGTTAGAGCGTGGTGCTAATAACGCCAAGGTTGCGGGTTCGACCCCCGTGCTGGCCATTCCTTTGGCTTTCTGTTCACATCCAGTGACTTTTGGAAAAAGATCCGTAGGTTTTATCCATCCAATGTGTAAAATTAATTTACAAACTTGAAATAACTTGGTTAGAGTAAGAGAGTGGCCATGTTACATCGTCGTTAACCTTAAAGTATGACAGAGTAACGAATTGAAGCAAAATAGAAATATAATCTATTGTATGGCCAGAGATTTCAGTTTCTAAGCGTTTTTTGAAAAGTTTTGGGCAACTGGAATTCGATATAACTGTAAATATTGACAGCTAAGTCTATCACTAATTGTAATGCAGGCAAAACTAATCCAAGCAACTTGAAGCAAAATAGAAATTTAATCTATTGTATGGCCAGAGATTTCAGTTTCTAAGCGTTTTTTAAGAAGTTTTGGGCAACTGGAATTCGATATAACTGTAAATATTGACAGCTAAGTCTATCACTAATTGTAATGCAGGCAAAAACTAATCCAAGCAATGGCGTAATTTACTGGCTCATCACGTGACAAGTTAGAGTGGTTGGTGGCAACATATTGCTCATAATATAAAAAAAGCTTGTCAATTCTCATTTAAGATTGGTTCCTATGCTTTTGATGGGCTCTCTAACAATTAGTCAACTTTCAACGTATTTTACCTTTCACTGTGGACAGATCAAGCTTTGAGAGGTCAGTAGCTGGCTCAAAAATAGAGCAAGTTCATTAAAAGAGAGTAGATATGGGGGAAAAGTGGCCGGTTAGCTCAATCGGTTAGAGTGTGGTGCTAATAACGCCAAGGTTGCGGGTTCGACCCCCGTGCTGGCCGTTCCTTTGGCTTTCTGTTCACATCCAGTGACTTTTGGAAAAAGATCCGTAGGTTTTATCCATCCAATGTGTAAAATTAATTTACAAACTTGAAATAACTTGGTTAGAGTAAGAGAGTGGTTATGTTACATCGTCGTTAACCTTAAAGTATGACAGAGTAACGAATTGAAGCAAAATAGAAATATAATCTCTTGTATGGCCAGAGATTTCAGTTTCTAAGCATTTTTTAAGAAGTTTTGGGCAATTGGAATTCGATATAACTGTAAATATTGACAGCTAAGTCTATCACTAATTGTAATGCAGGCAAAAACTAATCCAAGCAATGGCGTAATTTACTGTCTCATCACGTGACAAGTTAGAGTGGTTGGTGGCAACATATTGCTCATAATATAAAAAAAGCTTGTCAATTCTCATTTAAGATTGGTTCCTATGCTTTTGATGGGCTCTCTAAGAATTAGTCAACTTTCAACGTATTTTACCTTTCACTGTGGACAGATCAAGCTTTGAGAGGTCAGTAGCTGGCTCAAAATTAGAGCAAGTTCATTAAAAGAGAGTAGATATGGGGCAAAAGTGGCCGGTTAGCTCAATTGGTTAGAGCGTGGTGCTAATAACGCCAAGGTTGCGGGTTCGACCCCCGTGCTGGCCATTCCTTTGGCTTTCTGTTCACATCCAGTGACTTTTGGAAAAAGATCTGAAGGTTTTATCCATCCAATGTGTAAAATTAATTTACAAACTTGAAATAACTTGGTTAGAGTAAGAGAGTGGCCATGTTACATCGTCGTTAACCTTAAAGTATGACAGAGTAACGAATTGAAGCAAAATAGAAATATAATCTATTGTATGGCCAGAGATTTCAGTTTCTAAGCGTTTTTTAAGAAGTTTTGGGCAACTGGAATTCGATATAACTGTAAATATTGACAGCTAAGTCTATCACTAATTGTAATGCAGGCAAAAACTAATCCAAGCAATGGCGTCATTTACTGGCTCATCACGTGACAAGTCAGAATGGTTGGTGGCAACATATTGCTCATAATATAAAAAAAGCTTGTCAATTCTCATTTAAGATTGGTTCCTATGCTTTTGATGGGCTCTCTAAGATATAGTCAACTTTCAACGTATTTTACCTTTCACTGTGGACAGATCAAGCTTTGAGAGGTCAGTAGCTGGCTCAAAATTAGAGCAAGTTCATTAAAAAAGAGTAGATATGGGGTAAAAGTGGCCGGTTAGCTCAATCGGTTAGAGCGTGGTGCTAATAACGCCAAGGTTGTGGGTTCGACCCCCGTGCTGGCCACTCCTTTGCTTTCTGTTCACATCCAGTGACTTTTGGAAAAAGATCCGTAGGTTTTATCCATCCAATGTGTAAAATTAATTTACAAACTTGAAATAACTTGGTTAGAGTAAGAGAGTGGCCATGTTACATCGTCGTTAACCTTAAAGTATGACAGAGTAACGAATTGAAGCAAAATAGAAATATAATCTATTGTATGGCCAGAGATTTCAGTTTCTAAGCGTTTTTTAAGAAGTTTTGGGCAACTGGAATTCGATATAACTGTAAATATTGACAGCTAAGTCTATCACTAATTGTAATGCAGGCAAAACTAATCCAAGCGACTTGAAGCAAAATAGAAATATAACCTATTTTATGGCCAGAGATTTCAGTTTCTAAGTGTTTTTTAAGAAGTTTTGGGCAACTGGAATTCGATATAACTGTAAATATTGACAGCTAAGTCTATCACTAATTGTAATGCAGGCAAAACTAATCCAAGCAACTTGAAGCAAAATAGAAATATAATGTATTGTATGGCCAGAGATTTCAGTTTCTAAGTGTTTTTTAAGAAGTTTTGGGCAACTGGAATTCGATATAACTGTAAATATTGACAGCTAAGTCTATCACTAATTGTAATGCAGGCAAAAACTAATCCAAGCAATGGCGTAATTTACTGGCTCATCACGTGACAAGTTAGAGTGGTTGGTGGCAACATATTGCTCATAATATAAAAAAAGCTTGTCAATTCTCATTTAAGATTGGTTCCTATGCTTTTGATTGGCTCTCTAAGAATTAGTCAACTTTCAACGTATTTTACCTTTCACTGTGGACAGATCAAGCTTTGAGAGGTCAGTAGCTGGCTCAAAATTAGAGCAAGTTCATTAAAAAAGAGTAGATATGGGGTAAAAGTGGCCGGTTAGCTCAATCGGTTAGAGCGTGGTGCTAATAACGCCAAGGTTGTGGGTTCGACCCCCGTGCTGGCCACTCCTTTGCTTTCTGTTCACATCCAGTGACTTTTGGAAAAAGATCCGTAGGTTTTATCCATCCAATGTGTAAAATTAATTTACAAACTTGAAATAACTTGGTTAGAGTAAGAGAGTGGCCATGTTACATCGTCGTTAACCTTAAAGTATGACAGAGTAACGAATTGCAGCAAAATAGAAATATAATCTATTGTATGGCCAGAGATTTCAGTTTCTAAGCGTTTTTTAAGAAGTTTTGGGCAACTGGAATTCGATATAACTGTAAATATTGACAGCTAAGTCTATCACTAATTGTAATGCAGGCAAAACTAATCCAAGCGACTTGAAGCAAAATAGAAATATAACCTATTTTATGGCCAGAGATTTCAGTTTCTAAGTGTTTTTTAAGAAGTTTTGGGCAACTGGAATTCGATATAACTGTAAATATTGACAGCTAAGTCTATCACTAATTGTAATGCAGGCAAAACTAATCCAAGCAACTTGAAGCAAAATAGAAATATAATGTATTGTATGGCCAGAGATTTCAGTTTCTAAGTGTTTTTTAAGAAGTTTTGGGCAACTGGAATTCGATATAACTGTAAATATTGACAGCTAAGTCTATCACTAATTGTAATGCAGGCAAAAACTAATCCAAGCAATGGCGTAATTTACTGGCTCATCACGTGACAAGTTAGAGTGGTTGGTGGCAACATATTGCTCATAATATAAAAAAAGCTTGTCAATTCTCATTTAAGATTGGTTCCTATGCTTTTGATGGGCTCTCTAAGAATTAGTCAACTTTCAACGTATTTTACCTTTCACTGTGGACAGATCAAGCTTTGAGAGGTCAGTAGCTGGCTCAAAATTAGAGCAAGATCATTAAAAGAGAGTAGATATGGGGCAAAAGTGGCCAGTTACCTCTATCGGTTAGAGCGTGGTGCTAATAACGCCAAGGTTGCGGGTTCGAACTTCGTGCTGGCTATTCCTTTGCCTTTCTGTTCATATGCAGTGACTTTTGGAAAAAGATCCGTAGGTTTTATCCATCCAATGTGTAAAATTAATTTACAAACTTGAAATAACTTGGTTTGAGTAAGAGAGTGGCCATGTTACATCGTCGTTAACCTTAAAGTATGACAGAGTAACGAAGTGAAGCAAAATAGAAATATAATCTATTGTATAGCCAGAGATTTCAGTTTCTAAGCATTTTTTAAGAAGTTTTGGGCAAATGGAATTCGATATAACTGTAAATATTGACAGCTAAGTCTATCACTAATTGTAATGCAGGCAAAACTAGTCCAAGTGACTTGAAGCAAAATAGAAATATAATCTATTTTATGGCCTGAGATTTCAGTTTCTAAGCGTTTTTTAAGAGGTTTTGGGCAACTGGAATTCGATATAACTGTAAATATTGACAGCTAAGTCTATCACTATTTGTAATGCAGGCAAAACTAATCCAAGCAACTTGAAGCAAAATAGAAATATAATCTATTGTATGGCCAGAGATTTCAGTTTCTAAGCGTTTTTTAAGAAGTTTTGGGCAACTGGAATTCAATATAACTGTAAATATTGACAGCTAAGTCTATCACTAATTGTAATGCAGGCAAAAACTAATCCAAGCAATGGCGTCATTTACTGGCTCATCACGTGACAAGTCACAGTGGTTGGTGGCAACATATTGCTCATAATATAAAAAAGCTTGTCAATTTTCATTTAAGATTGGTTCCTATGCTTTTGATGGGCTCTCTAAGAATTAGTCAACTTTCAACGTATTTTACCTTTCACTGTGGACAGATCAAGCTTTGAAAGGTCAGTAGCTGGCTCAAAATTAGACCAAGTTCATTAAGAGAGAGTAGATATGGGGCAAAAGTGGCCGGTTAGCTCAATCGGTTAAAGCGTGGTGCTAATAACGCCAAGGTTGCGGGTTCGACCCCCGTGCTGGCCATTCCTTTGGCTTTCTGTTCACATGCAGTGACTTTTGGAAAAAGATCCGTAGGTTTTATCCATCCAATGTGTAAAATTAATTTACAAACTTGAAATAACTTGGTTAGAGTAAGAGAGTGGCCATGTTATATCGTCGTTAACCTTAAAGTATGACAGAGTAACGAATTGAAGCAAAATAGAAATATAATCTATTGTATGGCCAGAGATTTCAGTTTCTAAGCGTTTTTTGAAAAGTTTTGGGCAACTGGAATTCGATATAACTGTAAATATTGACAGCTAAGTCTATCACTAATTGTAATGCAGGCAAAACTAATCCAAGCAACTTGAAGCAAAATAGAAATTTAATCTATTGTATGGCCAGAGATTTCAGTTTCTAAGCGTTTTTTAAGAAGTTTTGGGCAACTGGAATTCGATATAACTGTAAATATTGACAGCTAAGTCTATCACTAATTGTAATGCAGGCAAAAACTAATCCAAGCAATGGCGTAATTTACTGGCTCATCACGTGACAAGTTAGAGTGGTTGGTGGCAACATATTGCTCATAATATAAAAAAAGCTTGTCAATTCTCATTTAAGATTGGTTCCTATGCTTTTGATGGGCTCTCTAACAATTAGTCAACTTTCAACGTATTTTACCTTTCACTGTGGACAGATCAAGCTTTGAGAGGTCAGTAGCTGGCTCAAAAATAGAGCAAGTTCATTAAAAGAGAGTAGATATGGGGGAAAAGTGGCCGGTTAGCTCAATCGGTTAGAGTGTGGTGCTAATAACGCCAAGGTTGCGGGTTCGACCCCCGTGCTGGCCGTTCCTTTGGCTTTCTGTTCACATCCAGTGACTTTTGGTAAAAGATCCGTAGGTTTTATCCATCCAATGTGTAAAATTAATTTACAAACTTGAAATAACTTGGTTAGAGTAAGAGAGTGGCTATGTTACATCGTCGTTAACCTTAAAGTATGACAGAGTAACGAATTGAAGCAAAATAGAAATATAATCTATTGTATGGCCAGAGCATTCAGTTTCTAAGCGTTTTTTAAGAAGTTTTGGGCAACTGGAATTCAATATAACTGTAAGTATTGACAGTTAAGTCTATCACTAATTGTAATGCAGTAAAAAACTAATCCAAGCAATGGCGTAATTTACTGGCTCATCACGTGACAAGTTAGAGTGGTTGGTGGCAACATATTGCTCATAATATAAAAAAAGCTTGTCAATTCTCATTTAAGATTGGTTCCTATGCTTTTGATGGGCTCTCTAAGAATTAGTCAACTTTCAACGTATTTTACCTTTCACTGTGGACAGATAAAGCTTTGAGAGGTCAGTAGCTGGCTCATAATTAGAGCAAGTTCTTTAAAAGAGAGTAGATATTGAATAAAAGTGGCCGGTTAGCTCAATCAGTTAGAGCGTGGTGCTAATAACGCCAAGGTTGCGGGTTCGACCCCCATGCTGGCCATTCCTTTGGCTTTCTGTTCACATCCAGTGACTTTTGGAAAAAGATCCGTAGGTTTTATCTATCCAATGTGTAAAATTAATTTACAAGCCTGAAATAACTTGGTTAGAGTAAGAGAGTGGCCATGTTACATCGTCGTTAACCTTAAAGTATGACAGAGTAACGAATTGAAGCAAAATAGAAATATAATCTATTGTATGGCCAGAGATTTCAGTTTCTAAGTGTTTTTTAAGAAGTTTTGGGCAACTGGAATTCGATATAACTGTAAATATTGACAGCTAAGTCTATCACTAATTGTAATGCAGGCAAAACTAATCCAAGCAACTTGAAGCAAAATAGAAATATAACCTTTTGTATGGCCAGAGATTTCAGTTTCTAAGCGTTTTTTAAGAAGTTTTGGGCAACTGGAATTCGATATAACTGTAAATATTGACAGCTAAGTCTATCACTAATTTTAATGCAGGCAAAAACTAATCCAAGCAATGGCGTAATTTACTGGCTCATCACGTGTCAAGTTAGTGTGGTTGGTGGCAACATATTGCTCATAATATAAAAAAAGCTTGTCAATTCTCATTTAAGATTGGTTCCTATGCTTTTGATGGGCTCTCTAAGAATTAGTCAACTTTCAACGTATTTTACCTTTCAATGTGGACAGGTCAATCTTTGAGAGGTCAGTAGCTGGCTCAAAATTAGAGCAAGTTCATTAAAAGAGAGTAGATATGGGGCAACAGTGGCCGGTTAGATTAATCGATTAGAGCATGGTGCTAATAACGCCAAGGTTGCGGGTTCGACCCCCGTGCTGGCCATTCCTTTGGCTTTCTGTTCACATCCAGTGACTTTTGGAAAAAGATCCGTAGGTTTTATCCATCCAATGTGTAAAATTAATTTACAAACTTGAAATAACTTGGTTAGAGTAAGAGAGTGGCCATGTTACATCGTCGTTAACCTTAAAATATGACAGAGTAACGAATTGAAGCAAAATAGAAATATAATCTATTGTATGGCCAGAGATTTCAGTTTCTAAGCGTTTTTTAAGAAGTTTTGGGCAACTGGAATTCGATATAACTGTAAATATTGACAGCTAAGTCTATCACTAATTGTAATGCAGGCAAAACTAATCCAAGCAACTTGAAGCAAAATAGAAATATAACCTATTGTATGGCCAGAGATTTCAGTTTCTAAGCATTTTTTAAGAAGTTTTGGGCAACTGGAATTCGATATAACTGTAAATATTGACAGCTAAGTCTATCACTAATTGTAATGCAGGCAAAAACTAATCCAAGCAATGGCGTAATTTACTGGCTCATCACGTGACAAGTTAAAGTGGTTGGTGGCAACATATTGCTCATAATATAAAAAAAGCTTGTCAATTCTCATTTAAGATTGGTTCCTATGCTTTTCATGGGCTCTCCAAGAATTAGTCAACTTTCAACGTATTTTACCTTTCACTGTGGACAGATCAAGCTTTGAGAGGTCAGTAGCTGGCTCAAAATTAGAGCAAGTTCATTAAAAGGGAGTAGATATGGGGCAAAAGTGGCCGGTTAGCTCAATCGGTTAGAGCGTGGTGCTAATAACACCAAGGTTGCGGGTTCGACCCCCGTGCTGGCCATTCCTTTGGCTTTCTGTTCACATCCAGTGACTTTTGGAAAAAGATCCGTAGGTTTTATCCATCCAATGTGTAAAATTAATTTACAAACTTGAAATAACTTGGTTAGAGTAAGAGAGTGGCCATGTTACATCGTCGTTAACCTTAAAGTATGACAGAGTAACGAATTGAAGAAAAATTGAAATATAATCTATTGTATGGCCAGAGATTTCAGTTTCTAAGCATTTTTTAAGATGTTTTGGGCAACTGGAATTCGATATAACTGTAAATATTGACAGCTAAGTCTATCACTAATTGTAATGCAGGCAAAAACTAATCCAAGCAATGGCGTAATTTACTGGCTCATCACGTGACAAGTTAGAGTGGTTGGTGGCAACATATTGCTCATAATATAAAAAAAGCTTGTCAATTCTCATTTAAGATTGGTTCCTATGCTTTTGATGGGCTCTCTAAGAATTAGTCAACTTTCAACGTATTTTACCTTTCACTGTGGACAGATCAAGCTTTGAGAGGTCAGTAGCTGGCTCAAAATTAGAGCAAGATCATTAAAAGAGAGTAGATATGGGGCAAAAGTGGCCAGTTACCTCTATCGGTTAGAGCGTGGTGCTAATAACGCCAAGGTTGCGGGTTCGAACTTCGTGCTGGCTATTCCTTTGCCTTTCTGTTCATATGCAGTGACTTTTGGAAAAAGATCCGTAGGTTTTATCCATCCAATGTGTAAAATTAATTTACAAACTTGAAATAACTTGGTTTGAGTAAGAGAGTGGCCATGTTACATCGTCGTTAACCTTAAAGTATGACAGAGTAACGAATTGAAGCAAAATAGAAATATAATCTATTGTATAGCCAGAGATTTCAGTTTCTAAGCATTTTTTAAGAAGTTTTGGGCAAATGGAATTCGATATAACTGTAAATATTGACAGCTAAGTCTATCACTAATTGTAATGCAGGCAAAACTAGTCCAAGTGACTTGAAGCAAAATAGAAATATAATCTATTTTATGGCCTGAGATTTCAGTTTCTAAGCGTTTTTTAAGAAGTTTTGGGCAACTGGAATTCGATATAACTGTAAATATTGACAGCTAAGTCTATCACTATTTGTAATGCAGGCAAAACTAATCCAAGCAACTTGAAGCAAAATAGAAATATAATCTATTGTATGGCCAGAGATTTCAGTTTCTAAGCGTTTTTTAAGAAGTTTTGGGCAACTGGAATTCAATATAACTGTAAATATTGACAGCTAAGTCTATCACTAATTGTAATGCAGGCAAAAACTAATCCAAGCAATGGCGTCATTTACTGGCTCATCACGTGACAAGTCAGAGTGGTTGGTGGCAACATATTGCTCATAATATAAAAAAGCTTGTCAATTTTCATTTAAGATTGGTTCCTATGCTTTTGATGGGCTCTCTAAGAATTAGTCAACTTTCAACGTATTTTACCTTTCACTGTGGACAGATCAAGCTTTGAAAGGTCAGTAGCTGGCTCAAAATTAGACCAAGTTCATTAAGAGAGAGTAGATATGGGGCAAAAGTGGCCGGTTAGCTCAATCGGTTAGAGCGTGGTGCTAATAACGCCAAGGCTGCGGGTTCGACCCCCGTGCTGGC
This sequence comes from Anomaloglossus baeobatrachus, assembly GCF_048569485.1. NCBI lineage: Eukaryota > Metazoa > Chordata > Amphibia > Anura > Aromobatidae > Anomaloglossus > Anomaloglossus baeobatrachus. The sequence goes on along the minus strand of NC_134356.1, from coordinate 669,794,153 downwards.
CATTCCTTTGGCTTTCTGTTCACATCCAGTGACTTTTGGAAAAAGATCCGTAGGTTTTATCCATCCAATGTGTAAAATTAATTTACAAACTTGAAATAACTTGGTTAGAGTAAGAGAGTGGCCATGTTATATCGTCGTTAACCTTAAAGTATGACAGAGTAACGAATTGAAGCAAAATAGAAATATAATCTATTGTATGGCCAGAGATTTCAGTTTCTAAGCGTTTTTTGAAAAGTTTTGGGCAACTGGAATTCGATATAACTGTAAATATTGACAGCTAAGTCTATCACTAATTGTAATGCAGGCAAAACTAATCCAAGCAACTTGAAGCAAAATAGAAATTTAATCTATTGTATGGCCAGAGATTTCAGTTTCTAAGCGTTTTTTAAGAAGTTTTGGGCAACTGGAATTCGATATAACTGTAAATATTGACAGCTAAGTCTATCACTAATTGTAATGCAGGCAAAAACTAATCCAAGCAATGGCGTAATTTACTGGCTCATCACGTGACAAGTTAGAGTGGTTGGTGGCAACATATTGCTCATAATATAAAAAAAGCTTGTCAATTCTCATTTAAGATTGGTTCCTATGCTTTTGATGGGCTCTCTAACAATTAGTCAACTTTCAACGTATTTTACCTTTCACTGTGGACAGATCAAGCTTTGAGAGGTCAGTAGCTGGCTCAAAAATAGAGCAAGTTCATTAAAAGAGAGTAGATATGGGGGAAAAGTGGCCGGTTAGCTCAATCAGTTAGAGTGTGGTGCTAATAACGCCAAGGTTGCGGGTTCGACCCCCGTGCTGGCCGTTCCTTTGGCTTTCTGTTCACATCCAGTGACTTTTGGTAAAAGATCCGTAGGTTTTATCCATCCAATGTGTAAAATTAATTTACAAACTTGAAATAACTTGGTTAGAGTAAGAGAGTGGCTATGTTACATCGTCGTTAACCTTAAAGTATGACAGAGTAACGAATTGAAGCAAAATAGAAATATAATCTATTGTATGGCCAGAGCATTCAGTTTCTAAGCGTTTTTTAAGAAGTTTTGGGCAACTGGAATTCAATATAACTGTAAGTATTGACAGTTAAGTCTATCACTAATTGTAATGCAGTAAAAAACTAATCCAAGCAATGGCGTAATTTACTGGCTCATCACGTGACAAGTTAGAGTGGTTGGTGGCAACATATTGCTCATAATATAAAAAAAGCTTGTCAATTCTCATTTAAGATTGGTTCCTATGCTTTTGATGGGCTCTCTAAGAATTAGTCAACTTTCAACGTATTTTACCTTTCACTGTGGACAGATAAAGCTTTGAGAGGTCAGTAGCTGGCTCATAATTAGAGCAAGTTCTTTAAAAGAGAGTAGATATTGAATAAAAGTGGCCGGTTAGCTCAATCAGTTAGAGCGTGGTGCTAATAACGCCAAGGTTGCGGGTTCGACCCCCATGCTGGCCATTCCTTTGGCTTTCTGTTCACATCCAGTGAATTTTGGAAAAAGATCCGTAGGTTTTATCTATCCGATGTGTAAAATTAATTTACAAGCCTGAAATAACTTGGTTAGAGTAAGAGAGTGGCCATGTTACATCGTCGTTAACCTTAAAGTATGACAGAGTAACGAATTGAAGCAAAATAGAAATATAATCTATTGTATGGCCAGAGATTTCAGTTTCTAAGTGTTTTTTAAGAAGTTTTGGGCAACTGGAATTCGATATAACTGTAAATATTGACAGCTAAGTCTATCACTAATTGTAATGCAGGCAAAACTAATCCAAGCAACTTGAAGCAAAATAGAAATATAACCTTTTGTATGGCCAGAGATTTCAGTTTCTAAGCGTTTTTTAAGAAGTTTTGGGCAACTGGAATTCGATATAACTGTAAATATTGACAGCTAAGTCTATCACTAATTTTAATGCAGGCAAAAACTAATCCAAGCAATGGCGTAATTTACTGGCTCATCACGTGTCAAGTTAGTGTGGTTGGTGGCAACATATTGCTCATAATATAAAAAAAGCTTGTCAATTCTCATTTAAGATTGGTTCCTATGCTTTTGATGGGCTCTCTAAGAATTAGTCAACTTTCAACGTATTTTACCTTTCAATGTGGACAGGTCAATCTTTGAGAGGTCAGTAGCTAGCTCAAAATTAGAGCAAGTTCATTAAAAGAGAGTAGATATGGGGCAAAAGTGGCCGGTTAGATTAATCGATTAGAGCGTGGTGCTAATAACGCCAAGGTTGCGGGTTCGACCCCCGTGCTGGCCATTCCTTTGGCTTTCTGTTCACATCCAGTGACTTTTGGAAAAAGATCCGTAGGTTTTATCCATCCAATGTGTAAAATTAATTTACAAACTTGAAATAACTTGGTTAGAGTAAGAGAGTGGCCATGTTACATCGTCGTTAACCTTAAAGTATGACAGAGTAACGAATTGAAGCAAAATAGAAATATAATCTATTGTATGGCCAGAGATTTCAGTTTCTAAGCGTTTTTTAAGAAGTTTTGGGCAACTGGAATTCGATATAACTGTAAATATTGACAGCTAAGTCTATCACTAATTGTAATGCAGGCAAAACTAATCCAAGCAACTTGAAGCAAAATAGAAATATAACCTATTGTATGGCCAGAGATTTCAGTTTCTAAGCATTTTTTAAGAAGTTTTGGGCAACTGGAATTCGATATAACTGTAAATATTGACAGCTAAGTCTATCACTAATTGTAATGCAGGCAAAAACTAATCCAAGCAATGGCGTAATTTACTGGCTCATCACGTGACAAGTTAAAGTGGTTGGTGGCAACATATTGCTCATAATATAAAAAAAGCTTGTCAATTCTCATTTAAGATTGGTTCCTATGCTTTTCATGGGCTCTCTAAGAATTAGTCAACTTTCAACGTATTTTACCTTTCACTGTGGACAGATCAAGCTTTGAGAGGTCAGTAGCTGGCTCAAAATTAGAGCAAGTTCATTAAAAGAGAGTAGATATGGGGCAAAAGTGGCCGGTTAGCTCAATCGGTTAGAGCGTGGTGCTAATAACACCAAGGTTGCGGGTTCGACCCCCGTGCTGGCCATTCCTTTGGCTTTCTGTTCACATCCAGTGACTTTTGGAAAAAGATCCGTAGGTTTTATCCATCCAATGTGTAAAATTAATTTACAAACTTGAAATAACTTGGTTAGAGTAAGAGAGTGGCCATGTTACATCGTCGTTAACCTTAAAGTATGACAGAGTAACGAATTGAAGAAAAATTGAAATATAATCTATTGTATGGCCAGAGATTTCAGTTTCTAAGCATTTTTTAAGATGTTTTGGGCAACTGGAATTCGATATAACTGTAAATATTGACAGCTAAGTCTATCACTAATTGTAATGCAGGCAAAAACTAATCCAAGCAATGGCGTAATTTACTGGCTCATCACGTGACAAGTTAGTGTGGTTGATGGCAACATATTGCTCATAATATAAAAAAAGCTTGTCAATTCTCATTTAAGATTGGTTCCTATGCTTTTGATGGGCTCTCTAAGAATTAGTCAACTTTCAACGTATTTTACCTTTCACTGTGGACAGATCAAGCTTTGAGAGGTCAGTAGCTGGCTCAAAATTAGAGCAAGATCATTAAAAGAGAGTAGATATGGGGCAAAAGTGGCCGGTTAGCTCAATCGGTTAGAGCGTGGTGCTAATAACGCCAACGTTGCGGGTTCGACCCCCGTGCTGGCCATTCCTTTGCTTTCTGTTCACATCCAGTGACTTTTGGAAAAAGATCCGTAGGTTTTATCCATTAAATGTGTAAAATTAATTTACAAACTTGAAATAACTTGGTTAGAGTAAGAGAGTGGCCATGTTACATCGTCGTTAACCTTAAAGTATGACAGAGTAACGAATTGAAGCAAAATAGAAATATAATCTATTGTATGGCCAGAGATTTCAGTTTCTAAGTGTTTTTTGAAAAGTTTTGGGCAACTGGAATTCGATATAACTGTAAATATTGACAGCTAAGTCTATCATTATTTGTAATGCAGGCAAAAACTAATCCAAGCAATGGCGTCATTTACTGGCTCATCACGTGACAAGTCAGAGTGGTTGGTGGCAACATATTGCTCATAATATAAAAAAAGCTTGTCAATTCTCATTTAAGATTGGTTCCTATGCTTTTGATGGGCTCTCTAAGAATTAGTCAACTTTCAACGTATTTTACCTTTCACGGTGGACAGATCAAGCTTTGAGAGGTCAGTAGCTTGCTCAAAATTAGAGCAAGTTCATTAAAAGAGAGTAGATATGGGGCAAAAGTGGCCGGTTAGCTCAATCGGTTAGAGCGTGGTGCTAATAACGCCAAGGTTGCGGGTTCGACCCCCGTGCTGGCCATTCCTTTGGCTTTCTGTTCACATCCAGTGACTTTTGGAAAAAGATCCGTAGGTTTTATGCATCCAATGTGTAAAATTATATTACAAACTTGAAATAACTTGGTTAGAGTAAGAGAGTGGCTATGTTACATCGTCGTTAACCTTAAAGTATGACAGAGTAACGAATTGAAGCAAAATAGAAATATAATCTACTGTATGGCCAGAGCATTCAGTTTCTAAGCGTTTTTTAAGAAGTTTTGGGCAACTGGAATTCGATATAACTGTAAATATTGACAGCTAAGTCTATCACTATTTGTAATGCAGGCAAAAACTAATCCAAGCAATGGCGTCATTTACTGGCTCATCACGTGACAAGTCAGAGTGGTTGGTGGCAACATATTGCTCATAATATAAAAAAAGCTTGTCAATTCTCATTTAAGATTGGTTCCTGTGCTTTTGATGGGCTCTCTAAGAATTAGTCAACTTTCAACGTATTTTACCTTTCACTGTGGACAGATCAAGCTTTGAGAGGTCAGTAGCTGGCTCAAAATTAAAGCAAGATCATTAAAAGAGAGTAGATATGGGGCAAAAGTGGCCAGTTAGCTCTATTGGTTAGAGCGTGGTGCTAATAACGCCAAGGTTGCTGGTTCGACCCCCATGCTGGCTATTCCTTTGGCTTTCTGTTCACATCCAGTGACTTTTGGAAAAAGATCTGTAGGTTTTATCCATCCAATGTGTAAAATTAATTTACAAACTTGAAATAACTTGGTTTGAGTAAGAGAGTGGCCATGTTACATCGTCGTTAACCTTAAAGTATGACAGAGTAACGAATTGAAGCAAAATAGAAATATAATCTATTGTATGGCTTGA